>NC_058082.1:467115499-467452949 GCF_014858855.1 Bufo gargarizans | reverse complement strand
TTTGAAATCTATCACCTAAAAGGGTAGATCATATTGAAGGTGCACATAGGGACATTCAGAATAACTTCACACACCCGCTACTGTGCATTTCCAAGTCTAATTCTGTCACTAAACCCATACCTGTCACCCAGCGCCTAATACTAGGCCTCAAATTTATATCCAGCTAAATCTGTCCTTAGTGCTGTAGCTGGGCGAGTTATTTAGTGTCAGTCAAGCACATTTCTTGTTCTGGGTTGAAATACAATTCCCAATTTAGCAATTTCATAATTTAGTGGTTTCTGCTATATCAGAGCTATTTGAAATCTATCCCTAAAAGGGTAGATCATATTGAAGGTGCACATAGGGACATTCAGAATAACTTCACACACCGCTACTGTGCATTTCCAAGTCTAATTCTGTCACTAAACCCATACCTGTCACCCCAGCGCCTAAATACTAGGCCTCAAATTATATCCAGCTAAATCTGTCCTTAGTGCTGTAGCTGGGCGAGTTATTTAGTGTCCGTTCAAGCACATTTCTTGTTCTGGGTTGAAATACAATTCCCAATTTAGCAATTTCATAATTTAGTGGTTTCTGCTATATCAGAGCTATTTGAAATCTATCCCTAAAAGGGTATATAATATTCAAGGTGCACATTGGGTCATTCAGAATAACTTCACACACACCCGCTACTGTGTATTTCCAAGTCTAATTCTGTCACTAAACCCATACCTGTCACCCAGCGCCTAAATACTAGGCCTCAAATTTATATCCTGCTAAATCTCTCGTTAACGCTGTCCTGTTGTGGCTGGGAAAGTTATTTAGTGTCCGTCAAAGCACATTTTTTGTTCTGGGTTGAAATACAATTCCCAATTTAGCAATTTCATAATTTAGTGGTTTCTGCTATATCAGAGCTATTTGAAATCTATCCCTAAAAGGGTATATAATATTCAAGGTGCACATTGGGTCATTCAGAATAACTTCACACACACCCGCTACTGTGTATTTCTAAGTCTAATTCTGTCACTAAACCCATACCTGTCACCCAGCGCCTAACTACTAGGCCTCAAATTATATCCTGCTAAATCTCTCGTTAACGCTGTCCTGTTGTGGCTGGGAAAGTTATTTAGTGTCCGTCAAAGCACATTTTTTTGTTCTGGGTTGAAATACAATTCCCAATTTAGCAATTTCATAATTTAGTGGTTTCTGCTATATCAGAGCTATTTGAAATCTATCCCTAAAAGGGTATATAATATTCAAGGTGCACATTGGGTCATTCAGAATAACTTCACACACACCCGCTACTGTGTATTTTCCAAGTCTAATTCTGTCACTAAATCCATACCGGTCACCCAGCGCCTAAATACTAGGCCTCAAATTTATATCCCGCTGAATTTGAATACAATACATTGGGCCAAATAATATATTTGTTGTTGTGGTGAACCATAACAATGAGAAAAACATCTAGTAAGGGACGCGGACGTGGACATGGTCGTGGTGGTGTTAGTGGACCCTCTGGTGCTGGGAGAGGACGTGGCCGTTCTGCCACATCCACACGTCCTAGTGTACCAACTACCTCAGGTCCCAGTAGCCGCCAGAATTTACAGCGATATATGGTGGGGCCCAATGCCGTTCTAAGGATGGTAAGGCCTGAGCAGGTTCAGGCATTAGTCAATTGGGTGGCCGACAGTGGATCCAGCACGTTCACATTATCTCCCACCCAGTCTTCTGCAGAAAGCGCACAGATGGCGCCTGAAAACCAACCCCATCAGTCTGTCACATCACCCCCATGCATACCAGGGAAACTGTCTCAGCCTCAAGTTATGCAGCAGTCTCTTATGCTGTTTGAAGACTCCGCTGGCAGGGTTTCCCAAGGGCATCCACCTAGCCCTTCCCCAGCGGTGAAAGACATAGAATGCACTGACGCACAACCACTTATGTTTCCTGATGATGAGGACATGGGAATACCACCTCAGCATGTCTCTGATGATGACGAAACACAGGTGCCAACTGCTGCGTCTTTCTGCAGTGTGCAGACTGAACAGGAGGTCAGGGATCAAGACTGGGTGGAAGACGATGCAGGGGACGATGAGGTCCTAGACCCCACATGGAATGAAGGTCGTGCCACTGACTTTCACAGTTCGGAGGAAGAGGCAGTGGTGAGACCGAGCCAACAGCGTAGCAAAAGAGGGAGCAGTGGGCAAAAGCAGAACACCCGCCGCCAAGAGACTCCGCCTGCTACTGACCGCCGCCATCTGGGACCGAGCACCCCAAAGGCAGCTTCAAGGAGTTCCCTGGCATGGCACTTCTTCAAACAATGTGCTGACGACAAGACCCGAGTGGTTTGCACGCTGTGCCATCAGAGCCTGAAGCGAGGCATTAACGTTCTGAACCTGAGCACAACCTGCATGACCAGGCACCTGCATGCAAAGCATGAACTGCAGTGGAGTAAACACCTTAAAACCAAGGAAGTCACTCAGGCTCCCCCTGCTACCTCTTCTGCTGCTGCCGCCTCGGCCTATTCTGCTGCTGCCGCCTCGGCCTCTTCCTCCGCCTCTGGAGGAACGTTGGCACCTGCCGCCCAGCAAACAGGGGATGTACCACCAACACCACCACCACCACCTCCGTCACCAAGCGTCTCAACCATGTCACACGCCAGCGTTCAGCTCTCCATCTCACAAACATTTGATAGAAAGCGTAAATTCCCACCTAGCCACCCTCGATCCCTGGCCCTGAATGCCAGCATTTCTAAACTACTGGCCTATGAAATGCTGTCATTTAGGCTGGTGGACACAGACAGCTTCAAACAGCTCATGTCGCTTGCTGTCCCACAGTATGTTGTTCCCAGCCGGCACTACTTCTCCAAGAGAGCCGTGCCTTCCCTGCACAACCAAGTATCCGATAAAATCAAGTGTGCACTGCGCAACGCCATCTGTAGCAAGGTCCACCTAACCACAGATACGTGGACCAGTAAGCACGGCCAGGGACGCTATATCTCCCTAACTGCACACTGGGTAAATGTAGTGGCAGCTGGGCCCCAGGCGGAGAGCTGTTTGGCGCACGTCCTTCCGCCGCCAAGGATCGCAGGGCAACATTCTTTGCCTCCTGTTGCCACCTCCTCCTTCTCGGCTTCCTCCTCCTCTTCTTCCACCTGCTCATCCAGTCAGCCACACACCTTCACCACCAACTTCAGCACAGCACGGGGTAAACGTCAGCAGGCCATTCTGAAACTCATATGTTTGGGGGACAGGCCCCACACCGCACAGGAGTTGTGGCGGGGTATAGAACAACAGACCGACGAGTGGTTGCTGCCGGTGAGCCTCAAGCCCGGCCTGGTGGTGTGTGATAATGGGCGAAATCTCGTTGCAGCTCTGGGACTAGCCAATTTGACGCACATCCCTTGCTTGGCGCATGTGCTGAATTTGGTGGTGCAGAAGTTCATTCACAACTACCCCGACATGTCAGAGCTGCTGCATAAAGTGCGGGCCGTCTGTTCGCGCTTCCGGCGTTCACATCCTGCTGCTGCTCGCCTGTCTGCGCTACAGCGTAACTTCGGCCTTCCCGCTCACCGCCTCATATGCGACGTGCCCACCAGGTGGAACTCCACCTTGCACATGCTGGACAGACTGTGCGAGCAGCAGCAGGCCATAGTGGAGTTTCAGCTGCAGCACGCACGGGTCAGTCGCACTACAGAACAGCACCACTTCACCACCAATGACTGGGCCTCCATGCGAGACCTGTGTGCCCTGTTGCGCTGTTTCGAGTACTCCACCAACATGGCCAGTGGCGATGACGCCGTTATCAGCGTTACAATACCACTTCTATGTCTCCTTGAGAAAACACTTAGGGCGATGATGGAAGAGGAGGTGGCCCAGGAGGAGGAGGAGGAGGAGGAGGAAGAGGGGTCATTTTTAGCACTTTCAGGCCAGTCTCTTCGAAGTGACTCAGAGGGAGGTTTTTGGCAACAGCAGAGGCCAGGTACAAATGTGGCCAGCCAGGGCCCACTACTGGAGGATGAGGAGGACGAGGATGAGGAGGAGGTGGAGGAGGATGAGGATGAAGCATGGTCACAGCGGGGTGGCACCCAACGCAGCTCGGGTCCATCACTGGTGCGTGGCTGGGGGGAAAGGCAGGACGATGACGATACGCCTCCCACAGAGGACAGCTTGTCCTTACCCCTGGGCAGCCTGGCACACATGAGCGACTACATGCTGCAGTGCCTGCGCAACGACAGCAGAGTTGCCCACATTTTAACCTGTGCGGACTACTGGGTTGCCACCCTGCTGGATCCACGCTACAAAGACAATGTGCCCACCTTACTTCCTGCACTGGAGCGTGATAGGAAGATGCGCGAGTACAAGCGCACGTTGGTAGACGCGCTACTGAGAGCATTCCCAAATGTCACAGGGGAACAAGTGGAAGCCCAAGGCCAAGGCAGAGGAGGAGCAAGAGGTCGCCAAGGCAGCTGTGTCACGGCCAGCTCCTCTGAGGGCAGGGTTAGCATGGCAGAGATGTGGAAAACTTTTGTCAACACGCCACAGCTAACTGCACCACCACCTGATACGCAACGTGTTAGCAGGAGGCAACATTTCACTAACATGGTGGAACAGTACATGTGCACACCCCTCCACGTACTGACTGATGGTTCGGCCCCATTCAACTTCTGGGTCTCTAAATTGTCCACGTGGCCAGAGCTAGCCTTTTATGCCTTGGAGGTGCTGGCCTGCCCGGCGGCCAGCGTTTTGTCTGAACGTGTATTCAGCACGGCAGGGGGCGTCATTACAGACAAACGCAGCCGCCTGTCTACAGCCAATGTGGACAAGCTGACGTTCATAAAAATGAACCAGGCATGGATCCCACAGGACCTGTCCGTCCCTTGTCCAGATTAGACATTAACTACCTCCCCTTAACCATATATTATTGGACTCCAGGGCACTTCCTCATTCAATCCTATTTTTATTTTCATTTTACCATTATATTGCGAGGCTACCCAAAGTTGAATGAACCTCTCCTCTGTCTGGGTGCCGGGGCCTAAATATATGCCAATGGACTGTTCCAATGTTGGGTGACGTGAAGCCTGATTCTCTGCTATGACATGCAGACTGATTCTCTGCTGACATGAAGCCAGATCCTCTGTTACGGGACCTCTCTCCTCTGCCTGTGTGCTGGGCCTAAATTTATGAAAATGGACTCTTACAGTGGTGGGTGACGTGAAGCCTGATTCTCTGCTATGATATGAAGACTGATTCTCTGCTGACATGAAGCCAGATTGTCTGTTACGGGACCTCTCTCCTCTGCCTGGGTGCTGGGCCTAAATATATGCCAATGGACTGTTGCAGTGGTGGCTGACGTGAAGCCTCATTCTCTGCTATGACATGCAGACTGATTCTCTGCTGACATGAAGCCAGATTGTCTGTTACGGGACCTCTCTCCTCTGCCTGGGTGCTGGGTAGTGTTGAGCGCGAATATTCGAAAAGCAAATTTTTTTCGCGAATATCGCAACTTCGCGATTTCGCGAATATTTCGAATATAGTGCTATATATTCGTAAAAACGAATATTCGTTTTTTTTTTTTTCCCCCCCCCCCCACAAAATTACAGTACACATATAATTGATTGTTTCCCAAAGGTCCAACAGCTCAGATCTTACTCACATTGCCTAGAAAGTGATTGAGGCGCGAATCTTCGTAAGGCGATTTTATTAGCGCACATGCGAATATCGGCACGTCCCAGAACAGAGGCAAAGGGCTTTGCATTCATACATTAGTGAATTGAGTTGCGAATCTTCGTAAGGCGATTTTATTAGCGCACATGCCAATATCTACACTTGTCCCAGAACAGAGGCAAAGGGCTTTGCATTCATACATTAGTGATTGAATTGAGCTGCGAATCTTCGTAAGGCGATTTTATTAACGCAAATGCAAATATCTACACTTGTCCCCAGAACAGAGAGGCAAAGGCCTGTGCATTCATATAGTATAGCACCATATTCGCGAATACGTAGAACTTCGTAAAATTCGATTTACGAATATTCGTATTTTTTATTTTACTTTCCACCTTACAGATTACATTGATCTGTACTCTGTCAACTACTGTCATCACCCCCCCACTGTATCTCGATTGATTCCCAAAAGTCTCACATTCCCTAGAAAGTGATTGAGGTGCGAATCTTCGTAAGGCGATTTTATTAGCGCACATGCGAATATCTACACTTGTCCCAGAACAGAGGCAAAGGGCATTGCATTCATACATTAGTGATTGAATTGAGTTGCGAATCTTCGTAAGGCGATTTCATTAGCGCACATGTGAATTTTGCATAGCATATGTATTATGCGATGCGAAAATTCGAATTATCGCATATGCGAAATAATAACGAATTTGAATAATCGCGAATATTTTACGAATATTCTTTCGAATATTCACAAAATTTCGCGAATTCGAATATGGGACATGCCGCTCAACACTAGTGCTGGGCCTAAATTTATGACAATGGACTGTTGCAGTGGTGGGTGACGTGAAGCCTGATTCTCTGCTATGACATGCAGACTGATTCTCTGCTGACATGAAGCCAGATTGTCTGTTACGGGACCTCTCTCCTCTGCCTGGGTGCTGGGCCTAAATATATGCCAATGGACTGTTGCAGTGGTGGCTGACGTGAAGCCTCATTCTCTGCTATGACATGCAGACTAATTCTCTGCTGACATGAAGACAGATTCTCTGTTACGGGACCTCTCTCCTCTGCCTGGGTTCCGGGGCCTAAATATCTGAGAATGGACTGTTCCAGTGGTGGGTGACGGGAAGCCAGATTCTCTGCTATGGGACCTCTCTCCAATAGATTTTGGTTCATTTTTATTTATTTAATTTTTATTTTTATTCATTTCCCTATCCACATTTGTTTGCAGGGGATTTACCTACATGTTGCTGCCTTTTGCAGCCCTCTAGCCCTTTCCTGGGCTGTTTTACAGCCTTTTTAGTGCCGAAAAGTTCGGGTCCCCATTGACTTCAATGGGGTTCGGGTTCGGGACGAAGTTCGGATCGGGTTCGGATCCCGAACCCGAACATTTTCGGGAAGTTCGGCCGAACTTCTCGAACCCGAACATCCAGGTGTTCGCTCAACTCTAGTCAGGAGTAATTCTTGACCATTCCTCTTTACAGAACTGTTTCAGTTCATCAATATTCTTGGGATGTCTGGTGTAAATCACTTTCTTGAGGTTATGCCACAGCATCTCAATCGGGTTGAGGTCAGGACTCTGACTGGGCCACTCCAGAAGGCGTATTTTCTTCTGTTTAAGCCATTCTGTTGTTGATTTACTTCTATGCTTTGGGTCGTTGTCCTGTTGCAACATCTTCTGTTGAGCTTCAGCCGGTGGACAGATGGCCTTAAGTTCTCCTGCAAGATGTCTTGATAAACTTGGGAATTAATTTTTCCTTCGATGATAGCAATCCGTCCAGGCCCTGAAACAGCAAAGCAGCCCCAAACCATGAATGCCCCACCACCATACTTCACAGTTGGGATGAGGTTTTGATTTTGGTGTGCTGTGCCTCTTTTTCTCCACACATAGTGTTGTGTGTTTCTTCCAAACAACTCAACTTTGAAATCATCTGTCCACAGAATATTTTGCCAGTACTGCTGTGGAACATCCAGGTGCTCTTGTGCAAACTGTAAACGTGCAGCAATGTATTTTTTGGACAGCAGTGGCTTCCTCTGTGGTATCCTCCCATGAAATCCAATCTTGTTTTGTATTTTATGTATCGTAGATTCGCTAACAGTGATGTTAGCATATGCCAGAGACTTTTGTAAGTCTTTAGCTGACACTCTAGGATTCTTCTTCACCTCATTGATCAGTCTGTGCTGTGCTCTTGCAGTCATCTTTACAGGACAGCCACTCCTAGGCAGAGTAGCAGCAGTGCTGAACTTTCTCCATTTATAGACAATTTATCTTACCGTGGACTGATGAACAGCAAGGCTTTTGGAGATACTTTTATAACCCTTTCCAGCTTTATGCAAGTCAACAATTCTTAATCTGAGGTCTTCTGAGAGCTTTGTGTGAGGCATCATTTACATCAGGCAAAGCTTTTTGTGAAAAGCAAACCCAGAACTGGTGTGTGTTTTTTTATAGGGCAGCTGTAACCAACACCTCCAATCTCATCTCATTGATTGGACTCCAGTTGGCTGACACCTCACTCCAATTAGCTCTTGGAGATGTCATTAGTCTAGGGGTTCACATACTTTTTCCACCTGCACTGTGAATGTTTACATTGTGTGTTCAATAAAAACATGGTAACATTTAATTATTTGTGTGTTATTAGTTTAAGCAGACTGTGGTTGTCTATTGTTGTGACTTAGATGAAGATTAGATCACATTTTATGACCAATTTGTGCAGAAATCCACATCATTCCAAAGGGTTCACATACTTTTTCTTGCAACTGTATGTATTTGACCTGTATTTTTACTGGCCTGCAGTAAAATTAATATCCATTGACCGTGTAATATACCTCCGGCCACATAATCACTTGATCTTTTCTGTCCGGTGAATGCCTAATGTTTGAGGCCTGTAGTCCAGTGGCCTATAGTAAAATTTTTATCCATTGACCGCATAATGTACCTCGAGCCACATAATCAGAATTTCTTTTATGTCAGGTGAATGCCTAATTTTTAAGGCCCATACTCCCGTGGCCTAAAATCAAAAATTTCTAGGCTTCAACAGGGCACATTTCAGAGAATTTCCCTTTAAGACACATAAAAATTTCCCCTGATTAAGATACATATTTTTTGTTGGAATCTTTGTCATTCATCCCCCTCTAGTATGTCACTGTCCATGTTGTGGGACTATTTTTGCACTTCTACTAAGTATTTAGTGGCTGCAAATATGAGCTGAAGGTTTTTCAGGTTTGCCTACCATTAAAGTGAATGGGGCCCGCCGATGTTTTAATAAAGCCCTAAACTGGCGGTGGATCTGCCGGAGGTATAAAGAGGGGCCAGCTTCTCCATAACTTTGGCACATACAGCGCAGCTTCTAAATATAAGACAGCTTCTGAGCGGTCTTACATTTAGACCTGCCAGACCTTCCCCGTCCACACCACACCCACAATTTTACACCTGGCGTGAGCAAGGCGCCGCTATCTGCTCCTGAAATACGCCTTATTTAGGGGTATTTCTGACCTTATATTACAGTACAAGAATTATGGTAATATATGATAGAAATAAACAAAGCTACCATATCAGACATATATATAGTACTACTATATACTGTTTATATAATATTGTGATATACTAAACAACTGAACAATGTCACAAACCATACACAAATAATACTGCTAGTTACATATACAAAAATCAGAAGTACATATTGAGCAAATGTCAAGCACTCAGATGGGGAACATAACGTAATTCTTATAAAATATATTACTTCATTAACAAATCATGATAAAAAGCAGTAAATCGTCCATAATATAAAAGCATGTATGCAGTGCATCTTTTATTCAGCTACACAACCAACTTAGGCCTCATGCACACGACCGTTTTTTTTTAAGGTCTGCAAAAACGCGGTCCGTAGGTCCGTGATCCGTTACCGTTTTTTCGTCCGTGGGTCTTCCTTGATTTTTGGAGGATCCACGGACATGAAAAATGAAAAAAAAAACGAAGTCAAGTTTGCCATTGAAATGATAGGAAAAAACGGACACGGATCATGGACACGGATCAGGGACGCTGATGACAATCTTGTGTGTATCCGTGATTTTTCACGGACCCATTGACTTGAATGGGTATGTGAACCGTTGGCCGTGAAAAAAATAGGACAGATCCTATTTTTTTCACGGCCAGGAAACACGGATCACGGATGCGGCTGCCAAACGGTGCATTTTCCGATTTTTCCACGGACCCATTGAAAGTCAATGGATCCGCGAAAGAAAACGGCACAACGGCCACGGATGCACACAACGGTCATGTGCATGAGGCCTTAAACTGATAACCTATTGTACTGACTAGTACCAATGAAGAGTGAATAAATACACAAAGTGCACAATATATCAATAAACCACTAATTGAATATCAATATACAATTCATATAACACACAAATAAATGAAAGAATATGAATTCATAAATAAGTGACCAAATGGCATATAAGGCAGAATATAAAAAGGAAACCCTATAACCTTTTTTGAAGCTGCTATACCAATGCTGATACATCCTACCACTATGTTATTGCCACTAATTAAAGTCTGATAAGGAAACAATTCAAATTTATACTTGTAATGCATCACAAGCATCTGAGTGCAGCAAAATGAACTGAATGTCCAGATCACTTCATGCTGACGTCTCAAAAACACACAGGGTGAATTTATGATGAGGGGAAAATTTGAAGTCAGTTTTGCTTGTGTCTGCATTGGAGAACTTTATGCCACATTTATCAAATGTCTCATGTTACTTGATAAATTTGTCTTATTTTAAACCTAACACTTTTGTCTAGAGAAGCTCCTCCAGTTTTTGTACTCCACCCTCCTCCTGGAGTGAGATTGCAATGTTTTTGAAACTTTTTGTAAAAAAGTTTCAATGATAAATCTGGAGTGAAACTCATTAACATAGCTAACCACACTGACTTTTCCACCCACATTAAAAAACTGGAGTGAGTGGTGTAAAAATGCAATAAGCCGCAAAAAAAATTGCAGGCAAGTGCAAAAAAAGTCTAAAAATTTTGCATAATTGCTTAAAGCCCTATCTTTCTGACATCAAAAAGTCACACAAATAGGGCTTTTGTTACTTATTGCACTTGCTTGCACAAAATTTAAGCGATTGCGCAAAATTTTGGGACTTTTTTGCACTTACTTGTGCAAAATTTTGTGACTTTTTGCATTTCTACACCACTCACTCCAGTTTTTTACTGTGGGTGGAATAGTGTGTATGGTTTCACACCAGATTTAAAATAAAAGTCGCAAAAAAGTTGCAGTCTCACTCCAGGAGCAGGGTGGAGTAGGAAAACTGGAGAAGCTTCTCTAGACAAAAGTGATAAGCTTAAGGATAAGACAAATTTATCAAACAACATGAAATAATTGATAAATGTGGCATACGGTAAACCAATATAGACTAAAGTAAAACTTCAAATATTTCTCTTATGATGAATTCCTCCCTGTCCGCATCCGTACTTCTGTACTGTGGTTCCGCAAAAATAAAAACAATTGCGGGCAAGAATAGGCATTTCTATCATAGCGCTGGCCATTCCATTCCACAAAATGTGGAACGCACACAGCTGATATCCATGTTTGGCAGATCCACAATCTGAGGACTGCAAAAAAAGATACGGTCGTCTGAATGAGCCCTAATTACTCCAACATGGCTATTCCACCTAGCCTGAGGAGATTCCAGGTGTGGGTGCTGGGATCGTTACTAGTTGTGCCCTCAGAGCCTCAGTCAGGGCAGAAGATGATGGCAGTTTGATTGTGTGGCTGTGGATGCAAGGAGCCAGGAGAGCCTCGTACATGCCAGCTTCGTAGCTGGGGATTATGTGTTGGACAAACAAATGAGTGTGATGGACATTTATGGGAATAGCAAAGGCTATCCTCTGGCTCTCACGGAGTGTGAGACTCCAGTAGGAACTGGGACTTATGTACTTGGTGTTGCAAATAGGCTCATGCATGAAGTAATGTTGGGCCGTGATTTCGCCATGTTCTGGGAGTTGTAGGGAAGAGGAGATTAAACTGCAAGTGATGAAACTCCTGCAGAACCTGTACCTGTCCCTTTGAATGATGGTGTAAGGGAAATGCACACGAAAACAATGGTTTAGGTGAAATGACTATTGAAAACAATGGTGCAAATGAGGTACAGAATGAATATGTGAAGTTAACTAAATTGCATAATGAAAATGCGGGGTCATGTGAAATATGGGATTATGATTAGTGATGAGCGAACTTCTGTTTTAAGTTCGGCGTCTAAAGTTCGGCTTCCGGTTAGCGGAAAATCCCGATCTGGATCCGGATATGGATTCCGACTTCCGTTGTGGTCCGTGGTAGCGGAATCAATAATCGGCCATTATTGATTCCGCTACCACGGACCACAACGGAAGTCGGAATCCATATCCGGATCCAGATCGGGATTCTCCGCTAACCGGAAGCCGAACTTTAGACGCCGAACTTAAAACAGAAGTTCGCTCATCTCTAATTATGATTAGAGTTGAGCGAACACCTGGATGTTCGGGTTCGAGAAGTTCGGCCGAACTTCCCGGAAATGTTCGGCTTCGGGATCCGAACCCGACCCGAACTTCGTCCCGAACCCGACCCGAACTTCGTCCCGAACCTGAACCACATTGAAGTCAATGGGGACCCGAACTTTTCACACTAAAAAGGCTATAAAACAGCCCAGGAAAGGACGAGAGGGCTGCAAAAGGCAGCAACATGTAGGTAAATCCCCTGCAAACAAATGTGGATAGGAAAATGAATAAAAATAAAAATAAAATAAATAAAAATTAACCAATATCAATTGGAGAGAGGTCCCATAGCAGAGAATCTGGCTTCACGTCACCCACCACTGTAACAGTCCATTGTCAGATATTTAGGCCCAGGCACCCAGGCACCCAAGCAGAGGAGAGAGGTCCCGTAACAGAGAATCTGGCTTCATGTCACCAGAGAATCAGTCTTCATATCATAGCAGAGAATCATGCTTCACGTCACCCACCACTGTAACAGTCCATTGTCATATATTTAGGCCCAGGCACCCAGGCAGAGGAGAGAGGTCCCGTAACAGAGAATCTGGCTTCATGTCACCAGAGAATCAGTCTTCATGTCATAGCATAGAATCAGGCGTCACGTCACCCACCACTGTAACAGTCCATTGTCATAAATTTAGGCTCCGGCACCCAGGCAGAGGAGAGAGGTCCCGTAACAGAGAATTTGGCTTCATGTCACCAGAGAATCAGTCTTCATGTCATAGCATAGAATTATGCTTCACGTCACCTACCACTGTAACAGTCCATTGTCATAAATTTAGGCCCCGGCACCCAGGCAGAGGAGAGAGGTCCCGTAACAGAGAATCTGGCTTCATGTCAGCAGAGAATCAGTCTTCATATCATAGCAGAGAATCATGCTTCACGTGACCCAACACTGGAACAGTCCATTGTCAGATATTTAGGCCCAGGCACCCAGGCAGAGGAGAGAGGCCCCGTAACAGAGAATCTGGCTTCATGTCACCAGAGAATCAGTCTTCATGTCATAGCAGAGAATCATGCTTCACGTCACCCACCACTGTAACAGTCCATTGTCATAAATTTAGGCCCCGGCACCCAGACAGAGGAGAGAGGTCCCGTAACAGAGAATCTGGCTTCATGTCAGCAGAGAATCAGTCTTCATATCATAGCAGAGAATCATGTTTCACGTCACCCAACACTGGAACAGTCCATTGTCAGATATTTAGGCCCAGGCACCCAGGCAGAGGAGAGAGGTCCCGTAACAGAGAATCTGGCTTCATGTCACCAGAGAATCAGTCTTCATGTCATAGCATAGAATCAGGCTTCATGTCACCCACCACTGTAACAGTCCATTGTCATAAATTTAGGCCCCGGCACCCAGGCAGAGGAGAGAGGTCCCATAACAGAGAATCTGGCTTCATGTCAGCAGAGAATCAGTCTTCATATCATAGCAGAGAATCATGCTTCACGTCACCCACCACTGGAACAGTCCATTGTCATAAATTTAGGCCCCGGCACCCAGGCAGAGGAGAGAGGTCCTGTAACAGAGAATCTGGCTTCATGTCAGCAGAGAATCAGTCTTCATATCATAGCAGAGAATCATGCTTCACGTCACCCAACACTGGAACAGTCCATTGTCAGATATTTAGACCCAGGCAGAGGAGAGAGGTCCCGTAACAGAGAATCTGGCTTCATGTCAGCAGAGAATCAGTCTGCATGTCATAGCAGAGAATCATGCTTCACGTCACCCACCACCGTAACAGTCCATTGTCATAAATTTAGGCCCCGGCACCCAGGCAGAGGAGAGAGGTCCCGTAACAGAGAATCTGGCTTCATGTCACCAGAGAATCAGTCTTCATGTCATAGCAGAGAATCAGGCTTCACGTCACCCAACACTGGAACAGTCCATTGTCATAAATTTAGGCCCCGGCACCCAGACAGAGGAGAGGTTCATTCAACTTTGGGTTGCCCCGCAATATAATGGTAAAATGAAAATAAAAATAGGATTGAATGAGGAAGTGCCCTGGAGTATAATAATATATGGTTAAGGGGAGGTAGTTAATGTCTAATCTGCACAAGGGATGGACAGGTCCTGTGGGATCCATGCCTGGTTCATTTTTATGAACGTCAGCTTGTCCACATTGGCTGTAGACAGGCGGCTGCGTTTGTCTGTAATGACGCCCCCTGCCGTGCTGAATACACGATCAGACAAAACGCTGGCCGCCGGGCAGGCCAGCACCTCCAAGGCATAAAAGGCTAGCTCTGGCCACGTGGACAATTTAGAGACCCAGAAGTTGAATGGGGCCGAACCATCAGTCAGTACGTGGAGGGGTGTGCACACGTACTGTTCCACCATGTTAGTGAAATGTTGCCTCCTGCTAACACGTTGCGTATCAGGTGGTGGTGCAGTTAGCTGTGGCGTGTTTACAAAACTTTTCTACATCTCTGCCATGCTAACCCTGCCCTCAGAGGAGCTGGCCGTGACACAGCTGCCTTGGCGACCTCTTGCTCCTCCTCTGCCTTGGCCTTGGGCTTCCACTTGTTCCCCTGTGACATTTGGGAATGCTCTCAGTAGCGCGTCTACCAACGTGCGCTTGTACTCGCGCATCTTCCTATCACGCTCCAGTGCAGGAAGTAAGGTGGGCACATTGTCTTTGTACCTTGGATCCAGCAGGGTGGCAACCCAGTAGTCCGCACACGTTAAAATGTTGCGCAGGCACTGCTGCATGTAGTCGCTCATGTGTGCCAGGCTGCCCAGAGGTAAGGACAAGCTGTCCTCTGTGGGAGGCGTATCGTCATGCGTTTCCCCCCAGCCACGCACCAGTGATGGGCCCGAGCTGCGTTGGGTGCCACCCCGCTGTGACCATGCCTCATCCTCATCCTCCTCCACCTCCTCCTCATCCTCGTCCTCCTCGTCCTCCAGTAGTGGGCCCTGGCTGGCCACATTTGTACCTGGCCTCTGCTGTTGCAAAACCCTCCCTCTGAGTCACTTCTAAGAGACTGGCCTGAAAGTGCTGAAAATGACCCCTCTTCCTCTTCCTCCTCCTGGGCCACCTCCTCTTCCATCATCGCCCTAAGTGTTTTCTCAAGGAGACATAGAAGTGGTATTGTAACGCTGATAACGGCGTCATCGCCACTGGCCATGTTGGTGGAGTACTCGAAACAGCGCAACAGGGCACACAGGTCTCGCATGGAGGCCCAGTCATTGGTGGTAAAGTGGTGCTGTTCCGCAGTGTGACTGAACCGTGTGTGCTGCAGCTAAAACTCCACTATGGCCTGCTGCTGCTCGCACAGTCTGTCCAGCATGTGCAAGGTGGGTTCCACTGCCACTTCCTCCAAACTGTGAAAGTCAGTGGCACGACCTTCATTCCATGTGGGGTCTAGGACATCATCGTCCCCTGCATCGTCTTCCACCCAGTCTTGATCCCTGACCTCCTGTTCAGTCTGCACACTGCAGAAAGACGCAGCAGTTGGCACCTGTGTTTCATCATCATCAGAGACCTGCTGAGGTGGTATTCCCATGTCCTCATCATCAGGAAACATAAGTGGTTGTGCGTCAGTGCATTCTATGTCTTCCACCGCTGGGGAAGGGCTAGGTGGATGCCCTTGGGAAACCCTGCCAGCGGAGTCTTCAAACAGCATAAGAGACTGCTGCATATCTTGAGGCTCAGACAGTTTCCCTGGTATGCATGGGGGTGATGTGACAGACTGATGGGCTTGGTTTTCAGGCGCCATCTGTGCGCTTTCTGCAGAAGACTGGGTGGGAGATAATGTGAACGTGCTGGATCCACTGTCGGCCACCCAATTGACTAATGCCTGTACCTGCTCAGGCCTTACCATCCTTAGAACGGCATTGGACCCCACCAAATATCGCTGTAAATTATGGCGGCTACTGGGACCTGAGGTAGTTAGTACACTAGGACGTGTGGCTGTGGCAGAACGGCCACGTCCTCTCCCAGCACCAGAGGGTCCACTAACACCACCACGACCATGTCCGCATTCTTTACTAGATGTTTTCCTCATTATTATCGTTCACCACAACAACAAAAATATTATTTGGCCCAATGTATTGAATTCAAATTCAGGCCTTTTTTTACAGACACCTAACACTATCTGGCTATCTATTTAGGTACCGTATTACACTAATACAGGCACAGCAGTAACCACAGATTTAGCTGAATATAAATTTGAGGCCTATTATTTAGGCGCTGGGTGACAGGTATACGTTTACAGACAGAATTAGACTTGGATATGCACAGTAGCGTGTGTGTGAAGTTATTGAGAATGACCCTATCAGCACCTTGGATCTAATATACCCTTTTAGGGATAAATTTAAAGTAGGCCTGATACAGCAGAAACCACTAATTTAGAGAATTGCTAAATTGGGAATTGTATTTCAACCCAGAACAAAAACTGTGCTTTGACGGACACTAAATAACTTGCCCAGCCACAGCAATAACCACAGATTTAGCTGACTATAAATTTGAGGCTTATTATTTAGGCGCTGGGTGACAGGTATACGTTTACGGACAGAATTAGACTGGGATATGCACAGTAGCGTGTGTGTGAAGTTATTGAGAATGACCCTATCAGCACCTTGAATCTAATATACCCTTTTAGGGATACATTTAAAGTAGGCCTGATACAGCAGAAACCACTAATTTAGAGAATTGCTAAATTGGGAATTGTATTTCAACCCAGAACAAAAATTGTGCTTTGACGGACACTAAACAACTTGCCCAGCCACAGCAATAACCACAGATTTAGCTGACTATAAATTTGAGGCCTATTATTTAGGCGCTGGGTGACAGGTATACGTTTACAGACAGAATTAGACTTGGATATGCACAGTAGCGTGTGTGTGAAGTTATTGAGAATGACCCTATCAGCACCTTGAATCTAATATACCCTTTTAGGGATAATTTTAAAGTAGGCCTGATACAGCAGAAACCACTAATTTAGAGAATTGCTAAATTGGGAATTGTATTTCAACCCAGAACAAAAACTGTGCTTTGACGGACACTAAATAACTTGCCCAGCCACAGCAATAACCACAGATTTAGCTGACTATAAATTTGAGGCCTATTATTTAGGCGCTGGGTGACAGGTATACGTTTACAGACAGAATTAGACTTGGATATGCACAGTAGCGTGTATGTGAAGTTATTGAGAATGACCCTATCAGCACCTTGAATCTAATATACCCTTTTAGGGATAAATTTAAAGTAGGCCTGATACAGCAGAAACCACTAATTTAGAGAATTGCTAAATTGGGAATTGTATTTCAACCCAGAACAAAAACTGTGCTTTGACGGACACTAAATAACTTGCCCAGCCACAGCAATAACCACAGATTTAGCTGACTATAAATTTGAGGCTTATTATTTAGGCGCTGGGTGACAGGTATACGTTTACGGACAGAATTAGACTGGGATATGCACAGTAGCGTGTGTGTGAAGTTATTGAGAATGACCCTATCAGCACCTTGAATCTAATATACCCTTTTAGGGATAAATTTAAAGTAGGCCTGATACAGCAGAAACCACTAATTTAGAGAATTGCTAAATTGGGAATTGTATTTCAACCCAGAACAAAAATTGTGCTTTGACGGACACTAAATAACTTGCCCAGCCACAGCAATAACCACAGATTTAGCTGACTATAAATTTGAGGCCTATTATTTAGGCGCTGGGTGACAGGTATACGTTTACAGACAGAATTAGACTTGGATATGCACAGTAGCGTGTGTGTGAAGTTATTGAGAATAACCCTATCAGCACCTTGAATCTAATATACCCTTTTAGGGATAATTTTAAAGTAGGCCTGATACAGCAGAAACCACTAATTTAGAGAATTGCTAAATTGGGAATTGTATTTCAACCCAGAACAAAAACTGTGCTTTGACGGACACTAAATAACTTGCCCAGCCACAGCAATAACCACAGATTTAGCTGACTATAAATTTTAGGCCTATTATTTAGGCGCTGGGTGACAGGTATACGTTTACAGACAGAATTAGACTGGGATATGCACAGTAGCGTGTGTGTGAAGTTATTGAGAATGACCCTATCAGCACCTTGAATCTAATATACCCTTTTAGGGATAAATTTAAAGTAGGCTTGATACAGCAGAAACCACTAATTTAGAGAATTGCTAAATTGGGAATTGTATTTCAACCCAGAAAAAAAACTGTGCTTTGACGGACACTAAATAACTTGCCCAGCCACAGCAATAACCACAGATTTAGCTGACTATAAATTTGAGGCCTATTATTTAGGCGCTGGGTGACAGGTATATGTTTACAGACAGAATTAGACTGGGATATGCACAGTAGCGTGTGTGTGAAGTTATTGAGAATGACCCTATCAGCACCTTGAATCTAATATACCCTTTTAGGGATAAATTTAAAGTAGGCTTGATACAGCAGAAACCACTAATTTAGAGAATTGCTAAATTGGGAATTGTACTTCAACCCAGAAAAAAAAAACTGTGCTTTGACGGACACTAAATAACTTGCCCAGCCACAGCAATAACCACAGATTTAGCTGACTATAAATTTGAGGCCTATTATTTAGGCGCTGGGTGACTTGTATACGTTTACAGACAGAATTAGACTGGGATATGCACAGTAGCGTGTGTGTGAAGTTATTGAGAATGACCCTATCAGCACCTTGAATCTAATATACCCTTTTAGGGATAGATTTAAAGTAGGCCTGATACAGCAGAAACCACTAATTTAGAGAATTGCTAAATTGGGAATTGTATTTCAACCCAGAACAAAAACTGTGCTTTGACGGACACAAATAACTTGACCAGCTACAGCAATAACCACAGATTTAGCTGACTATAAATTTGAGGCCTATTATTTATGCGCTGGGTGACAGGTCTACGTTTACGGACAGAATTAGACTGGGATATGCACAGTAGCGTGTGTGTGAAGTTATTGAGAATGACCCTATCAGCACCTTGAATCTAATATACCCTTTTAGGGATAAATATAAAGTAGGCCTGATACAGCAGAAACCACTAATTTAGAGAATTGCTAAATTGGGAATTGTATTTCAACCCAGAACAAAAACTGTGCTTTGACGGACACTAAATAACTTGCCCAGCCACAGCAATAACCACAGATTTAGCTGACTATAAATTTGAGGCCTATTATTTAGGCGCTGGGTGACAGGTATACGTTTACAGACAGAATTAGACTGGGATATGCACAGTAGCGTGTGTGTGAAGTTATTGAGCATGACCCTATCAGCACCTTGAATCTAATATACCCTTTTAGGGATAAATTTAAAGTAGGCCTGATACAGCAGAAACCACTAATTTAGAGAATTGCTAAATTGGGAATTGTATTTCAACCCAGAACAAAAACTGTGCTTTGACGGACACTAAATAACTTGCCCAGCCACAGCAATAACCACAGATTTAGCTGACTATAAATTTGAGGCTATTATTTAGGCGCTGGGTGACAGGTATACGTTTACGGACAGAATTAGACTGGGATATGCACAGTAGCGTGTGTGTGAAGTTATTGAGAATGACCCTATCAGCACCTTGAATCTAATATACCCTTTTAGGGATACATTTAAAGTAGGCCTGATACAGCAGAAACCACTAATTTAGAGAATTGCTAAATTGGGAATTGTATTTCAACCCAGAACAAAAATTGTGCTTTGACGGACACTAAATAACTTGCCCAGCCACAGCAATAACCACAGATTTAGCTGACTATAAATTTGAGGCCTATTATTTAGGCGCTGGGTGACAGGTATACGTTTACAGACAGAATTAGACTTGGATATGCACAGTAGCGTGTGTGTGAAGTTATTGAGAATGACCCTATCAGCACCTTGAATCTAATATACCCTTTTAGGGATAATTTTAAAGTAGGCCTGATACAGCAGAAACCACTAATTTAGAGAATTGCTAAATTGGGAATTGTATTTCAACCCAGAACAAAAACTGTGCTTTGACGGACACTAAATAACTTGCCCAGCCACAGCAATAACCACAGATTTAGCTGACTATAAATTTGAGGCCTATTATTTAGGCGCTGGGTGACAGGTATACGTTTACAGACAGAATTAGACTTGGATATGCACAGTAGCGTGTATGTGAAGTTATTGAGAATGACCCTATCAGCACCTTGAATCTAATATACCCTTTTAGGGATAAATTTAAAGTAGGCCTGATACAGCAGAAACCACTAATTTAGAGAATTGCTAAATTGGGAATTGTATTTCAACCCAGAACAAAAACTGTGCTTTGACGGACACTAAATAACTTGCCCAGCCACAGCAATAACCACAGATTTAGCTGACTATAAATTTGAGGCTTATTATTTAGGCGCTGGGTGACAGGTATACGTTTACGGACAGAATTAGACTGGGATATGCACAGTAGCGTGTGTGTGAAGTTATTGAGAATGACCCTATCAGCACCTTGAATCTAATATACCCTTTTAGGGATAATTTTAAGTAGGCCTGATACAGCAGAAACCACTAATTTAGAGAATTGCTAAATTGGGAATTGTATTTCAACCCAGAACAAAAATTGTGCTTTGACGGACACTAAATAACTTGCCCAGCCACAGCAATAACCACAGATTTAGCTGACTATAAATTTGAGGCCTATTATTTAGGCGCTGGGTGACAGGTATACGTTTACAGACAGAATTAGACTTGGATATGCACAGTAGCGTGTGTGTGAAGTTATTGAGAATAACCCTATCAGCACCTTGAATCTAATATACCCTTTTAGGGATAATTTTAAAGTAGGCCTGATACAGCAGAAACCACTAATTTAGAGAATTGCTAAATTGGGAATTGTATTTCAACCCAGAACAAAAACTGTGCTTTGACGGACACTAAATAACTTGCCCAGCCACAGCAATAACCACAGATTTAGCTGACTATAAATTTTAGGCCTATTATTTAGGCGCTGGGTGACAGGTATACGTTTACAGACAGAATTAGACTGGGATATGCACAGTAGCGTGTGTGTGAAGTTATTGAGAATGACCCTATCAGCACCTTGAATCTAATATACCCTTTTAGGGATAAATTTAAAGTAGGCTTGATACAGCAGAAACCACTAATTTAGAGAATTGCTAAATTGGGAATTGTATTTCAACCCAGAAAAAAAACTGTGCTTTGACGGACACTAAATAACTTGCCCAGCCACAGCAATAACCACAGATTTAGCTGACTATAAATTTGAGGCCTATTATTTAGGCGCTGGGTGACAGGTATATGTTTACAGACAGAATTAGACTGGGATATGCACAGTAGCGTGTGTGTGAAGTTATTGAGAATGACCCTATCAGCACCTTGAATCTAATATACCCTTTTAGGGATAAATTTAAAGTAGGCTTGATACAGCAGAAACCACTAATTTAGAGAATTGCTAAATTGGGAATTGTACTTCAACCCAGAAAAAAAAACTGTGCTTTGACGGACACTAAATAACTTGCCCAGCCACAGCAATAACCACAGATTTAGCTGACTATAAATTTGAGGCCTATTATTTAGGCGCTGGGTGACTTGTATACGTTTACAGACAGAATTAGACTGGGATATGCACAGTAGCGTGTGTGTGAAGTTATTGAGAATGACCCTATCAGCACCTTGAATCTAATATACCCTTTTAGGGATAGATTTAAAGTAGGCCTGATACAGCAGAAACCACTAATTTAGAGAATTGCTAAATTGGGAATTGTATTTCAACCCAGAACAAAAACTGTGCTTTGACGGACACAAAATAACTTGACCAGCTACAGCAATAACCACAGATTTAGCTGACTATAAATTTGAGGCCTATTATTTATGCGCTGGGTGACAGGTCTACGTTTACGGACAGAATTAGACTGGGATATGCACAGTAGCGTGTGTGTGAAGTTATTGAGAATGACCCTATCAGCACCTTGAATCTAATATACCCTTTTAGGGATAAATATAAAGTAGGCCTGATACAGCAGAAACCACTAATTTAGAGAATTGCTAAATTGGGAATTGTATTTCAACCCAGAACAAAAACTGTGCTTTGACGGACACTAAATAACTTGCCCAGCCACAGCAATAACCACAGATTTAGCTGACTATAAATTTGAGGCCTATTATTTAGGCGCTGGGTGACAGGTATACGTTTACAGACAGAATTAGACTGGGATATGCACAGTAGCGTGTGTGTGAAGTTATTGAGCATGACCCTATCAGCACCTTGAATCTAATATACCCTTTTAGGGATAAATTTAAAGTAGGCCTGATACAGCAGAAACCACTAATTTAGAGAATTGCTAAATTGGGAATTGTATTTCAACCCAGAACAAAAACTGTGCTTTGACGGACACTAAATAACTTGCCCAGCCACAGCAATAACCACAGATTTAGCTGACTATAAATTTGAGGCCTATTATTTAGGTGCTGGGTGACAGGTATAGGTTTACAGACAGAATTAGACTGGGATATGGCCAAAAAATAACCACACTATTGATGGTTAAATGCACTTGGTGTGACAGCTTGACCAACCACACTATTGAGGGTTAAATGCACTTGGTGACAGGCTCAGCTTGCCCCTGATGTAGTATATGGCCAAAAAATAACCACACTATTGATGGTTAAATGCACTTGGTGTGACAGCTTGACCCTGATGTAGGATTTAGCTAAAAAACAACCACACTATTGAGGGTTAAATGCACTTGGTGGCAGCTTGTGCTGGCGCACCACAAGACACAAAATGGCCGCCGATCACCCCAGAAAAAAGTGAATGAAAAACGCTCTGGGCAGCCTAAAAACAGTGAGCAATTGAATAGCAGCAGTTCAATGATCCACAGCTGCAGATCGATCACTGAATGAAGTCTTTTGGATGAGTTAATCACTGCCTAATCTCGCCCTAACGTCGCAGCTGCAACCTCTCGCTACACTGATCAGAGCAGAGTGACGGGCGGCGCTACGTGACTCCAGCTTAAATAGAGGCTGGGTCACATGCTGCACTGGCCAATCACAGCCATGCCAATAGTAGGCATGGCTGTGACGGCCTCTTGGGGCAAGTAGTATGACGTTTGTTGATTGGCTGCTTTGCAGCCTTTCAAAAAGCGCCAAGAAAGCGACGAACACCGAACCCGAACTTTTACGAAAATGTTCGGGTTCGGGTCCGTGTCACGGACACCCCAAAATTCGGTACGAACCCGAACTATACAGTTCGGGTTCGCTCATCTCTAATTATGATGATGACACCTCCTTTCCTATGCAGGTTGTGATAGGGAAAGAAGCTCCCCCTGTTGGTAAAAATGTATGTGATTTGAAAATGCTGATTGCTAATGTTGGTAGCACACAGCTGAGGGAACCCACTGTGGTAAATGTTCAGGCAAAGTGTGACACTGGCCACATCTTCCGGGGGGAACATTGAGCTGGAAAAGTGGATAGTAATGTGGATGCCCTGTCACGAGCATCATGTTTTGGTGCAAGTGTTCACCCACACAGGTTTGAACGGGGGGGGGGGGGGATGTGAGGCAGTGAAAGGCCTTATATATGAAGAGGGAAGATATGCGTCTCCTAGAATGTTGCAGGAAACCTATAAGAGGAAATGTATGGTATGATTTGCTGTGTTTTCCCCATGATCACCTGGCCTGAGGTGAGGTGCGATAATCGCTTGAGGATAAAGCAATCCTCAGTGTGTGAGAGGAGGAGTGAGGCCCCAGGTAACAGACCTGCAGAGGCTCTGTGTGGTCCCAGCCAGAAGGGGTGGGCGGCCACAAGACTGAGGAAGCCTGAGTTAGGGGGGGCCCAGTGACACCTGAAGAAGAGAGATGCTGCACATCAGAGTCAGGAAGACTGCTGGACCATAATCCCCCAAGGTATTTCGCTGCTTCCAACAGGAGGACTGGTGGGTTGCACTGGTGACGGCTACGAGGCTGTCTGACCGAAGCTGAATACCGCAGTGTGAACACCGAGCTAGAGGTGCGTTAGGGAGACCTCTGTATAGTGAGTGTCTAGCCGGGCAAGGGTTTATTGTTTTGTGTTGATGTAACACATTGTGATGTAAAGCTGTGACTTCATTGTGCCAAGTGACACCAAACTTGGAAGTGTGATGTGCTGTGCGACAAAAAAAGCACTGTTTGAGCTTTAAAACCCCCTGTTTGATCAGAAGTCTGTCATTGCTGACCCCTGAGAGAGGGCGGTCCCTTACACTATATACAGACGTGGACAAAATTGTTGGTACCCTTTGGTCAATGAAAGAAAAAGTCACAATGGTCACAGAAATAACTTTAATCTGACAAAAGTAATAATAAATTAAAATTCTATAAATGTTAACCAATGAAAGTCAGACATTGTTTTTCAACCATGCTTCAACAGAATTATGTAAAAAAATAAACTCATGAAACAGGCATGGACAAAAATGATGGTACCCCTAGAAAACACAGAACATAATGTGACCAAAGGGACATGTTAATTCAAGGTGTGTCCACTAATTAGCATCACAGGTGTCTACAACCTTGTAATCAGCCATTGGGCCTATATATATGGCTCCAGGTAATCACTGTGTTGTTTGGTGATATGGTGTGTACCACACTCGACATGGACCAGAGGAAGCAAAGGAAAGAGCTGTCTCAAGAGATCAGAAAGAAAATTATAGACAAGCATGTTAAAGGTAAAGGCTATAAGACCATCTCCAAGCAACTAGATGTTCCTGTGAGTACAGTTGCACATATTATTCATAAGTTTAAGATCCATGGGACTGTAGCCAACCTCCCTGGACGTGGCCGCAGGAGGAAAATTGATGACAAATCTAAGAGACGGATAATCCGAATGGTAACAAAAGAGCCTAGAAAGACTTCTAAAGAGATTCAAGGTGAACTTCATGCTCAAGGAACATCAGTGTCAGATCGCACCATCCGTCGTTGTTTGAGCCAAAGTGGACTACATGGGAGACGACCAAGGAGGACACCATTGTTGAAAACGAATCATAAAAAAGCAAGACTGGAATATGCCAAACTACATGTTGACAAGCCACAAAGCTTCTGGGAGAATGTCCTGTGGACAGATGAGACAAAAATCGAAGTTTTTGCCAAGGCACATCAGCTGTATGTTCACAGACGAAAAAATGAAGCATATCAAGAAAAGAACACTGTCCCTACTGTGAAACATGGAGGAGGCTCTGTTATGTTCTGGGGCTGCTTTGCTGCGTCTGGCACAGGGTGTCTTGAATCTGTGCAGGGTACAATGAAATCTCAAGACTATCAAGGAATTCTAGAGAGAAATGTACTAGCCAGTGTCAGAAAGCTTGGTCTCAGTCGCAGGTCATGGGTCTTGCAACAGGACAATGACCCAAAACACACCGCTAAAAACACCCAAGAATGGCTAAGAGGAAAAAATTGGACTATTCTAAAGTGGCCTTCTATGAGCCCTGACCTCAATCCTATTGAGCATCTTTGGAAGGAGCTGAAACATGCAGTCTGGAAAAGGCACCCTTCAAACCGGACACAACTGGAGCAGTTTGCTCATGAGGAGTGGGCCAAAATACCTGCTGAGAGGTGCAGATGTCTCATTGACAGTTACAGGAAGCGTTTGATTGCAGTGATTGCCTCAAAAGGTTGCGCAACAAAATATTAAGTTAGGGGTACCATCATTTTTGTCCATGCCTGTTTCATGAGTTTATTTTTTTACATAATTCTGTTGAAGCATGGTTGAAAAACAATGTCTGACTTTCATTGGTTAACATTTATAGAATTTTAATTTATTATTACTTTTGTCAGATTAAAGTTATTTCTGTGACCATTGTGACTTTTTCTTTCATTGACCAAAGGGTACCAACAATTTTGTCCACGTCTGTATATATATATATATATATGTATATGAGAAAAATGGCGGCACTGACTGCTATCAGAGAAAATGGGTGCACGCTCCAGGGGAATCGACCTCTTACCCCATTCAATGTATCCAGAAAATGGACGGCACTCCAGCTAGATGAAAGTAAAAGGTTCCTTTATTCAACCATACGGTGCAACGTTTCGGCTCCAAAAATGAGCCTTTTTCAAAGCCTTTGAAAAAGGCTCATTTTTGGAGCCGAAACGTGGCACCGTATGGTTGAATAAAGGAACCTTTCACTTTCATCTAGCTGGAGTGCCGTCCATTTTCTGGATATATATATATATATATGTAGTAAAAGGCTGACATGTCAGCCTGCATTTGTGGGAGGGGCGTAGGCTCGCTTAAAAGGGAGCACGCCCCCTCCTTCACTTGCGTGCGTTTTCGGTGCTTTTCCCGCCCTGAAGCGTCACGCCCCTTGCTGCCGCGCTGCTCGTTAGGTAAGTGTCTCCCTGCTCCCCCGAGGCTCGCCTGCCCATTCGGCTGTTACGGGTAAGTAATCTGCGTCTCATTTCAGCGTTGCTTTCACAGCCACCCGGAGCCCCCCCCCCCCCCCGGCTTGCCTGCCCGCCCGCTCCATCACCTCCGCTGTTCCTCCTCGCCTCCGCTTCGGCCCTCGGCCTGGCGGCCGGCGCTGTCTCCACTTCCGGCGCCGGTCACGTGGGTCGCCATGCGGGTTCGCGGCTCAGCGTCCTCGTTGCCGCACAACAAGCCGGCGTCTCTGTCAGCTCCCGCGGGTCTCTCCGCGCTTCCTGTTTGGCCGGGGTCACGTGGGAGCTGGTGGGTGTCGCGCGGCGTGCGTTTCTCCCATCAAGGCGCCGGTGCATTCCATGGCCCGGCGCCCTTGGCATGGGGGTCGGAGCCGGCGAAAAATGAGGCACTCATGCGGCCGCGCCTCCGGTCCCCGGCTGTTCTCACGCCGGGGGCGGCGTTCCGGCCAGGCGGGCCCGGGGGTGGGCAGGCTGATTCTCCAGGCGGAGGCTTCGTTGCCTCGGCACCCTGCCCCGCGGCATGCTTGAAGCGCCCCCTCCTGGCTGGCAGGCGTCATTTCCAAAAAAAAATAAAAAAAAATAGATTTAAAGGAGGCTTGTTGTTGTTAACTGGGTGGACGCGTGCAGGTCCACGGTTCTCCCCCTCACGGCTTCTAATTCTTTCCCACACCACAGGTGCCACGCTTTTTCGGTGCGCATTAACCCTTTTTGCTCTCACTCGATCCAGTCCGAGCCGTCCGTCGCTCTGTCACTTCACGTTCCACGGAGTTTTGGTAAAATACCGTTATTTTGTTTGTTTTCATAATCTGTTGCCGGTTACGCTTCAGGCTTACGTTGTTATTCATAAATCTGCGGCCTGGTACGCTTCAGGCTTACGTTTTTCTTCCAGGCTGAGGTGCCATCCCGATACAAAAAAAAAAAAAAAAAAAAATTTTGTGTATTTGTTATCTGTTGCCTGTTACGCTTCAGGCTTACGGTTGTTTTTTCATAATTTGCGGCCTGTTACGCTTCAGGCTTACGTTTTTCTTCCAGGTTGGGTGCCGTTCTCGGTTCAAAAAAAAAATAAAAAAAAATGTGTATTTGTTATCTGTTGCCTGTTACGTTTCAGGCTTACGGTTGTTTTTTCATAATCTGCGGCCTGTTACGCTTCAGGCTTACGTTTTCCTTTCCAGGTGGGCTATCTGTCTCGTTTCAGGGTTAAGATAATTTGTTATCCGTTACCTGTCACGCTGCAGGTTATGTTTTACATTTATCATCATCATCTACTACCTGTTACATTTAGGCTCAGGTACCAAAACCCCGCGATTGCTATCTCGCTCTCGGGTCAGGCTCTCATGGCTAACGTACCATGACTGTCATCTGTCTTGTGCCCGTTCTGCACCAGGCTTACGTTCATGTTTTGTTTTTGGCAAACTGTTGCGTATCAGCATTGCTTCGTTATTTACCAATTCTGTCGCTTTTACGTTTCAGACTCGTTCCAATTGTCTCGTCGGTACTAATCCAGGTTTGATGTTTTAAAAAAAAATAATAATAATTTTATAACAAAGGGGTTAATTACACGGCCTGGTAGCTGGTACGCCACTGCACACCTTAGTCGGGCAGGGTCCCCCACGGTAACGCCGTTTGTAGTACTAGGCACTAGCCACCTTAAACTCCTCATTCACCAGTCACGCCTCGGGTGTTGCCTGTCAGTACGGGGCCTCCAGCTCAGCTCCTTGTTCCTTTGTTTTGGTTGTCACCCCACAGCTGCAGCATGTCGCATATCTCCAACATCGAGGAGGCCTCATCCATCCCCGAGACGCCCGCATCCGAGCAGCCCAGCTCCTCATCTCTAAGGAGTTGGACTATTGTAAAATTGATCGCAGAGTTAAACAGAAGAGGGATTCAACACCCGGCTTCCGCCCGGAAAGCCGAATTATATAGGCTGCTCATGGCAGAACCGGCTGCCCCGGACTTGGAGCAAGTCTCTATGTCCACATTGCAGGTGTCATTGACGCAGCTGCACGCCATGATGAACACTATTGCCTCCTCAGTCTCGGACGTGCAGTCCAGGCTCCTGGCTGTCGAGTCTCATCAGGGGCTGGCATCCGTCCATCCAGGGTCTCCTTTGCCTGTAGCCTCCACTTCCGGGCTCGTTCCCCCAGGTAGGGTCCCTTGCGCTCCCGAGGTAGCTCCGGCATACTTCATCCCCGGCAGCATCAAAAAGGACATTCTAGAGGGCAAGGACGTCAATCTGGCGTCCATCCTAATAGCTACTCATGACACGATAGAGAGCAAGACCATAGCCTGCGGCGACATGTCAATTGTTCTCAAAGCTAGGGATCCCCGCCTCAACAGGAAGCTATCCATCACGGAGTTCGTCCTGGCCTTTAGCTTGTTCAGGGATGTCATCTGTTCTGTCCATCCTGAGAGGCGGGAGGAGTTAGATACTTATCTTTACAGGGTCACGGACTTGGGCCACAGGTACGGGGGGCACGCCTTCTACGATTACCATCGCTCCTTTTCGGCCAGAGCGGCAGCCGCGCTGGTTCAATTCAAGCATATCACGAATTGGGCCGCTATGGACATGGAGCTTTTTTGCCGGCATTTCGCTGGGCTCAGGGCCCCAGCATGCGCCTCCTGCCAATCAATTGCCCACTCCGCAGAGTGGTGCCCCAACTCAGGTCCCTCCACGTCCCAGGGCAGGTCCCTCCCCGGCAGCTCGGGGGCCCCTCAGCGGTCTGGCCCATCCACAGACAAGCTAGGGCGGCCGATAGTGTTCCTGGGCAACAGCCAGGTATGTAATAACTTTAATCAGAACGCGTGTTATTACAATAAATGCAGGGCCCTTCACGTTTGCGCGGGCTGTTTCAGGGCTCACCCCCAGTTGGCTTGTCCTCAAAGGTCCAGGCCATCCTGACTAAGCAGCGTCAATGTGGTTCTTCTAGCATCCCTGCTACAGAACCATCACAACCCTCAGTTCGTACAGTTCCTGGTTTCCGGGTTCACAGCAGGGTTCCACACAGGCCTGATAGCTCTCCCTCAAGCTTCTTGGGAAGGGCCCAACCTGCTGTCGGCAACCAGTGATCCTGAGCCGGTGGGTGCGCTGATCAGGTCTGAAGTAGAAAAGGGGTTCCTCATCGGCCCCTTTTCCTTCATACCCTTTGACCTTTGGAGGATAAACCCCGTGGGCATCGTGTCCAAACAGTTTTCTAATAAAAAACGCTTAATTTACGATTTGTCCGCTCCACATGGCTCCAGCACACCCAGTCTGAATTCTTTGGTGCCCTCCGAGGAGTTTTCAATGAGCTACGCCACCATAGATGAAGCCATTCAGTTGATCCTCAAAGTAGGTCGGGGGGCGTGGTTGGCGAAGGCGGACATCGCCGATGCCTTTAAATTACTGCCCATTTATCCACAGCTCTGGAGGTTCTACGGCATCCGGTGGGAAGATCAGTTTTTCTTTGCCAATCGCCTAACGTTCGGGTCCAAGAGCAGCCCCTGGCTGTTCGACCAGTTCGCTCAGGCATTACATTGGATCCTGGTCAACCACTGCGGTTGCCCTCTGGTCATCCATTACTTGGATGACTTTCTGTTAATTGAAAGCCCAGACTGCCGGCCAAGCAAGCTCCAGGCGCTGCTTCAGCTGTTTGACCAACTCAACGTTCCGGTGGCATCCTCCAAAACAGAAGGTCCGGCGACGGTAATCACTTTCCTGGGCATAATCCTGGATACAGGGAGGATGGAAGCTAGGTTGCCAGCTGTAAAGTTGGAAAAAATCAGGGAAGCCATTGCCAGGTCAGCGGGTAGCAGGACTTGCACCAAGGTAGAGTTGCAGTCCCTGCTCGGCATGCTCAATTTCGCCACCAGAGTCATGCCCCAGGGCAGGGCCTTCATGTCCAGACTCCTGCAACTACTCCCTTCTGCCCCCGAGCAAGACAGCCTCGTCACCTTGGACACCCAAGCCTTGGCCGACCTGGCCATGTGGCAGGACTTCATGGCCTCATGGAATGGGGTCTCCTTGTTCATACCTCAGCCGGGCCCAGCTTCCACATTGGTTTTTTCGGACGCCGCCGCCTCTAGAGGTTTCGCGGCTATCTGTGGAAACCAATGGTTCGCGGGTGCCTGGCCAGCAGAGGTGTCATCCGCTAGAGCCGCATTGCAATCTTCCCCCTTGCTGGAAGTGTACCCGATTGTAGCAGCGGCCCAGGTTTGGGGCAGTACGTGGGCCAACTCTTCAGTAGTGTTTGTAACCGACAGTCAGGCAGTGGTGGACATAGTCACCAGGGGCAGATCCCAGTCTCCCCAGATCATGTCCTTCGTCCGCAGGTTAGTCTGGCTTTCATTGGAACATAACTTCCATGTGGCTTGCAGACACATTCAAGGAGTGCATAATGTGGCCGCGGACGCCTTGTCACGCTTTAATTTCGACACTTTCTTTCAGGTCATGCCGGAGGCAGACCGGGTGGGGCTATCTCCTCCGTTGTACCAAAACCTGGTGATGGATTAAACTTTCTCATTGATTCAGCTAAATCTCTGATGCAGGAGTCTTTATCTCGTAACACCGCCAGAAACTACAGGACCGCGTTGAACACCTTCAACAGGTTCACGGGTCTGCATCCGAGACGAGACACCGATATGACCACGTACATCACAGCTTTCATTGCCTACTGTCACCAGGATCTCAAGCTATCCTTCAACACCATCAAATTGTACTTATCCGGGGTCCAACATTTCGCCATGTTAGAAGACCCCGAAAGCAGGTCGGTTTTCCTTTCCCAGGCAGTCAGGGCAACCCTCAGGGGCGTTCAGAAAAACAACCTCGTGACCATCCCGTCCAGGCAGCCGGTGTCAGGGGATTTGTTCAGAAGGCTTTCCTCCTCCCTAGACGCCTTTCCTTTTGGGCTCCTTTCCAGCACAGTCATCAAGGCAGCAATGTACCTCGGTTTTTACGGGTTCTTAAGACCCGGTGAATTCACCCGTAGTTCAGCCAGGGCCAAGGGTTTAACCAGGGGTCAGCTGGCCTGGCATGACGACCATTTCTCCTTGTACCTCCTCACGTCCAAAACCATGCAGGTAGGTCCACCGGTGGAGGTACGCTTCTACCAATCGGCCAACGCTTGGTGCCCGGTCCAGGTGCTGGGGAGTTTGCTAGCAGCCTTGGGAGTCGCGGGCCCGGACAGCCCGTTGCTCCCGTTCAAGGCCTTGCCCCTCACAACCTCCCAGTTCGTCTCGCACGTGCGCACTCTGGCTTCGGGTTTGGGTTTCGACCCAAAGGCCATTTCAGGGCACTCCTTCCGTATTGGGGCAGCATCCGCGGCTTCCAAGCATAACGTGCCCGGCCACGTCATCCGGAGAATGGGCCGCTGGCGCTCCTCTTGCTTCACTCGCTACATACCGAACCCCCAAGCTGAGATTTCACGGGCTTTTCACAGTTTGGTACTGTAATTGGTCATTACAATAAAGGTCTCTCCTCCTACTCAGGTGTGGTTTTTGCCCCCTTTTAGGTCTACCCTCGGCATGGCTAAGGGCACACCTCCAGCCATTTTAGTCAGGTAACAGGTTCCTCTCTGACAGGTTCCCGGTTCGTCATAGCTCTGGCTCTCGGCTGTAGCCTCGACCACAAGTAGTAAAAGGCTGACATGTCAGCCTGCATTTGTGGGAGGGGCGTAGGCTCGCTTAAAAGGGAGCACGCCCCCTCCTTCACTTGCGTGCGTTTTCGGTGCCCCACCCTCCCTCTCCTTTTCTCTCCTTGTTCATCAGGGTATGCCCCCTTTTAGGTCTACCCTCGGCATGGCTAAGGGCACACCTCCAGCCATTTTAGTCAGGTAACAGGTTCCTCTCTGACAGGTTCCCGGTTCGTCATAGCTCTGGCTCTCGGCTGTAGCCTCGACCACAAATATATATATATAATATATATAAAGCTGAGTGTATGTGTATGTCCCCTAAAGGAATCCGCACCGTCGCATTTACAATCACAAAATTTGGCACACAGGTACATTCGGTGTCCGGGAAGGTTTTAGAGCAGGTCTCAGCTCTCTAGGACGTACTGTTCCAGAGATATATAAAAAAAATAATAATGTATTAGCCCACGGGTGTCAAACACAAGGCCCGCGGGCCGAATCCGGCCCGCCAGACCTAGTCATGTGGCCCGCGTAGCCACCGCCGGCCGCCAGCCTTCCGGCCCCTGCAGGAAGTGATAATAAATCGCATAATGAGCGGCAGGGCTTTTTTTCTGGCGGAACGCACCGGAACGGCGTTCCGCCACCTTTTGACATCGCAGCCTGCCATGCTCCAGCATCGCAGGCTGCGATGTATCAGCGGGAAGGGACTGGGAGGAGGAGCTGGGGGCCGGTGCGTTCACTGTGCTCCGGCCCCCAGCTCCAGTAGTTATAAAATGTGTACAATTAATAAGGATTCTATTCATGAGGCCCCATCTGCAGTAGAACATTCAATATAGCCACATCCTACTCACAGGGCTGTTATCTTAATGCTGGCCGGCCGGGCAGACGAGCGGCAGCGTCACGATTGACGTCATGTGCCCGGCCTACTTTCTGAATGAAGGAGGCGGCGCAGGCATGTGACGTCAGTCGTGACGCTGCCGCTCGTCTGCCCGGCCGGCCAGCATTAAGATAACAGCCCTGTGAGTAGGATGTGCCTATATTGAATGTTCTACTGCAGAGGGGGCCTCATGAATAGAATCCTTATTAATTGTACACATTTTATAACTAGTCTGTACTGGAGCGGCAATGGGGGGGGTCTGTGGATGGCACTGTTATGGGGTGGGTGGGGGTCTGTGGATGGCACTGTTATGAGGTGGGGGGGTATGTGGATGGCACTGTTATGGGGTGGGTGGGGGTTTGTGGATGGCACTGTTATGAGGTGGGGGGGTCTGTGTATGGCACTGTTATGGGGTGGGGGTCTATGGATGGCACTGTTATGGGGTGGGGGGTCTGTGGATGGCACTGTTATGGGGTGGGGAGTCTGTGTATGGCACTCTTATGGGGTGGGGGGTCTGTGGATGGCACTGTTATGGGGTGGGGGGTCTGTGGATGGCACTGTTATGAGGTGGGGGGGTCTGTGTACGGCACTGTTATGGGGTGGGGGGTCTGTGGATGGCACTGTTATGGGGTGGGGGGGTCTGTGGATGGCACTGTTATGGGGTGGGGGATCTGTGGATGGCACCGTTTTGGGGTGGGGGGTCTGTGGATGGCACCGTTATGGGGTGGGGGGTCTGTGGATGGCACTGTTATGGGGTGGGGGGTCTGTAGGTGGCACTTATGGGGTGGGGGGGTCTGTGGATGGCACCGTTATGGGGTGGGGGGGTCTGTGGATGGCACTGTTATGGGGTGGGGGGGGTCTGTGGATGGCACTGTTATAGGATGGGGGGGTCTGTGGATGGCACTGTTATAGGATGGGGGATCTGTGGATGCCATCCCCAGATCCCCCATTAACAGTGCCATCCCCATCTGGGGGGTTTCTTTGCTGGGCTGGACTTTTATAGCCCCCCCAAATTTTACTTGCATCCCTGTTCTCTAAAGGGGCGGTTTTAGGGGGCGGTTCTAGGGGTGGGCAGATCCCACATAAGTGTCACCCACAGATCCCCCATAAGTGTCACCCACAGATCCCCCCACAGATCCCCCATAAGTCCGATACAACCGGCCCTTTGAGGATGACCAAACTGCTGATGCGGCCCCCGATGAATTTGAGTTTGACACCCCTGTATTAGCCCATAGTATGAGGAGCCCACCAAGTGGCACAATAACTAAGTCTGGAGGTAGCGGCAGCATCAGAAGATTGTCATTGTTTTCATGTACTTTTTGTATATTTGTTGTTTCATAATATATATTTTCCTCATACTTTCATTCGGTCCAAACAGCAAAAGGAGTTTTTCAGTCACCCATCATTTTTACTGAAAAAAAAAACACTTTGAAAAAGTTTCACAATGACAGAGTCTGTAGATGGCAGTAGTATGATGAGGCCATCCAGTGGCAAGGTGACATAGTTTGGAGGTGGTGGCAGCATCCAGAGACCACAGAGTGGAAAGGTGACATAGTGTAGAGATGGCAGCAGCATGAGGAGACCACAGAGTGACAAGGTGACATAATGTGGCAGTGGCAGCAGCATGAGGAGAGCACAGAGTGGCAAGGTGACATAGTGTGGAGATGGCAGCAGCAGCTCCAGGAGACCACAGAGTGGCAAGGTGACATAGTGTGGAGATGGCAGCAGCATGAGGAGACCACAGAGTGGCAAGGTGACATAATGTGAAGATGGCAGTAGCAGAAGCAGCAGCATCAGGAGCCCACCGAGTAGCAAGGTGACATAGTTTGGAGATGGCAGCAGCAGCTGCATTGGGAGACCACAAAGTGACCTGGTAACAGAGTGGAGCAGTGGGTGGCAACACCAGTACCAGCTGACGAAAGTGGGTGCAAGAAGTAGCACTTGGCATCAGATGTGTGGCATCAGGCAGGTTGCAGCATCAGAATAGTAGCTGAGGCAGGTAGCCAAAAGAAACCGGTCTCTTTTGTCAAATTGTTTGTGTGGCACCATGGATATAGTCTGATGCATCAGGCATTGGTGTGTGTAAATCCTGGCTGATCCACGCCTGATTCATCTTGATGCTGTTTTCCACTATGTGCTATATGTGGGCACTTTAAACTGTTGCTAAATGTCATATCAAATGTATTGTAGTATCATGTTGTAATTCCCTTTAACATGCTGGCAGTGTCATTTACCTTTATTCGCCCCTAGGTGGTGCTGGCACTAAATATATATTTATATATCGGGGGGTCGGGGGGGAGGGGGGGTAAAATCAGTGTGTGTGTTGAGAATGAGAAGGAAGAGAGGAGGAAGTTAATGGAGGAGGTGGAAATTTGTTTTTCCACCAAAATAATTCACAAAAGATTTTACCACTAGAGTTGAGCGAACACCTGGATGTTCGGGTTCGAGAAGTTCGGCCGAACATCCCGGAAATGTTCGGGTTCGGGATCCGAACCCGATCCGAACTTCGTCCCGAACCCGAACCCCATTGAAGTCAATGGGGACCCGAACTTTTCGGCACTAAAAAGGCTGTAAAACAGCCCAGGAAAGAGCTAGAGGGCTGCAAAAGGCAGCAACATGTAGGTAAATCCCCTGCAAACAAATGTGGATAGGGAAATGAATTAAAATAAAAATTAAATAAATAAAAATTAACCAAAATCAATTGGAGAGAGGTTCCATAGCAGAGAATCTGGCTTCCCGTCACCCACCACTGGAACAGTCCATTCTCAGATATTTAGGCCCCGGCACCCAGGCAGAGGAGAGAGGTCCCGTAACAGAGAATCTGTCTTCATGTCAGCAGAGAATTAGTCTGCATGTCATAGCAGAGAATGAGGCTTCACGTCAGCCACCACTGCAACAGTCCATTGGCATATATTTAGGCCCAGCACCCAGGCAGAGGAGGGAGGTCCCGTAACAGAGAATCTGTCTTCATGTCAGCAGAGAATTAGTCTGCATGTCATAGCAGAGAATGAGGCTTCACGTCAGCCACCACTGCAACAGTCCATTGTCATATATTTAGGCCCAGCACACACACAGGCAGAGGAGAGAGGTCCCGTAACAGAGAATCTGGCTTCATGTCAGCAGAGAATCAGTCTGCATGTCATAGCAGAGAATGAGGCTTCACGTCAGCCACCACTGCAACAGTCCATTGGCATATATTTAGGCCCAGCACACACACAGGCAGAGGAGAGAGGTCCCGTAACAGAGAATCTGGCTTCATGTCAGCAGAGAATCAGTCTGCATGTCATAGCAGAGAATGAGGCTTCACGTCAGCCACCACTGCAACAGTCCATTGGCATATATTTAGGCCCAGCACACACACAGGCAGAGGAGAGAGGTCCCGTAACAGACAATCTGGCTTCATGTCAGCAGAGAATCAGTCTGCATGTCATAGCAGAGAATGAGGCTTCACGTCAGCCACCACTGCAACAGTCCATTGGCATATATTTAGGCCCAGCACCCAGGCAGAGGAGGGAGGTCCCGTAACAGAGAATCTGTCTTCATGTCAGCAGAGAATTAGTCTGCATGTCATAGCAGAGAATGAGGCTTCACGTCAGCCACCACTGCAACAGTCCATTGGCATATATTTAGGCCCAGCACACACACAGGCAGAGGAGAGAGGTCCCGTAACAGAGAATCTGGCTTCATGTCAGCAGAGAATCAGTCTGCATGTCATAGCAGAGAATGAGGCTTCACGTCAGCCACCACTGCAACAGTCCATTGGCATATATTTAGGCCCAGCACACACACAGGCAGAGGAGAGAGGTCCCGTAACAGAGAATCTGGCTTCATGTCAGCAGAGAATCAGTCTGCATGTCATAGCAGAGAATGAGGCTTCACGTCAGCCACCACTGCAACAGTCCATTGGCATATATTTAGGCCCAGCACACACACAGGCAGAGGAGAGAGGTCCCATAACAGAGAATCTGGCTTCATGTCAGCAGAGAATCAGTCTGCATGTCATAGCAGAGAATGAGGCTTCACGTCAGCCACCACTGCAACAGTCCATTGGCATATATTTAGGCCCAGCACACACACAGGCAGAGGAGAGAGGTCCCGTAACAGAGGATCTGGCTTCATGTCAGCAGAGAATCAGTCTGCATGTCATAGCAGAGAATCAGGCTTCACGTCAGCCACCACTGCAACAGTCCATTGTCATAAATTTAGGCCCAGCACCCAGGCAGAGGAGAGAGGTCCCGTAACAGACAATCTGGCTTCATGTCAGCAGAGAATTAGTCTGCATGTCATAGCAGAGAATCAGGCTTCATGTCAGCCACCACTGCAACAGTCCATTGGCATATATTTAGGCCTAGCACACAGGCAGAGGAGAGGTTCATTCAACTTTGGGTAGCCTCGCAATTAGGGATGAGCGAACTCGAACTGTATAGTTCGGGTTCGTACCGAATTTTGGGGTGTCCGTGACACGGACCCGAACCCGGACATTTTCGTAAAAGTCCGGGTTCGGGTTCGGTGTTCGTCGCTTTCTTCGCGCTTTTGTGACGCTTTCTTGGCGCTTTTTGAAAGGCTGCAAAGCAGCCAATCAACAAGCGTCATACTACTTGCCCCAAGAGGCCATCACAGCCATGCCTACTATTGGCATGGCTGTGATTGGCCAGAGCACCATGTGACCCAGCCTCTATTTAAGCTGGAGTCACATAGCGCCGCCCGTCACTCTGCTCTGATTAGCGTAGGGAGAGGTTGCGGCTGCGACAGTAGGGCGAGATTAGGCAGATTAACTCCTCCAAAGGACTTGATTAACTGATCGATCTGCAGCTGTGGATCATTGAGCTGCTGATCCTCAATTGCTCACTGTTTTTAGGCTGCCCAGACCGTTTGTCAGTCACATTTTTCTGGGGTGATCGGCGGCCATTTTGTGTCTTGTGGTGCGCCAGCACAAGCTGCGACCAAGTGCATTTAACCCTCAATGGTGTGGTTGTTTTTTGGCTAAAGCCTACATCAGGGTGAAGCTGTCACACCAAGTGCATTTAACCAGCAATAGTCTGTTTATTTTTTGGCCATATACTACATCAGGGGCAAGCTGCGCCTGTCACCAAGTGCATTTAACCCTCAATAGTGCGTTTGTTTTTTGGCTAAAGCCTACATCAGGGTGAAGCTGTCACACCAAGTGCATTTAACCAGCAATAGTCTGTTTATTTTTTGGCCATATACTACATCAGGGGCAAGCTGCGCCCGTCACCAAGTGCATTTAACCCTCAGTAGTGTGGTTGGTCAAGCTATCACACCAAGTGCATTTAACCAGCAATAGTCTGTTCATTTTTTGGCCATATACTAAATCAGGGGCAAGCTGCGCCCGTCACCAAGTGCATTTAACCAGCAATAGTCTGTTCATTTTTTGGCCATATACTACATCAGGGGCAAGCTGCGCCCGTCACCAAGTGCATTTAACCCTCAGTAGTGTGGTTGGTCAAGCTGTGACACCAAGTGCATTTAACCAGCAATAGTCTGTTCATTTCTTGGCCATATACTACATCAGGGGCAAGCTGCGCCCATCACCAAGTGCATTTAACCAGCAATAGTGTGGTTATTTTTTGGCCATATCCCAGTCTAATTCTGTCACTAAATCCATACCGGTCACCCAGCGCCTAAATACTAGGCCTCAAATTTATATCCCGCTAAATCTCTCGTTACCGCTGTCCTGTTGTGGCTGGGAAAGTTATTTAGTGTCCGTCAAAGCACATTTTTTGTTCTGGGTTGAAATACAATTCCCAATTTAGCAATTTAAAAATTTAGTGGTTTCTGCTGTATCAGAGCTATTTGAAATCTATCCCTAAAAGGGTATATAATATTCAAGGTGCACATAGGGTCATTCAGAATAACTTCACACACCCGCTACTGTGTATTTCCAAGTCTAATTCTGTCACTAAACCCATACCTGTCACCCAGCGCCTAAATACTAGGCCTCAAATTCATATCCAGCTAAATCTGTCGTTAGTGCTGTAGCTGGGCGAGTTATTTAGTGTCCGTTCAAGCACATTTCTTGTTCTGGGTTGAAATACAATTCCCAATTTAGCAATTTAAAAATGTAGTGGTTTCTGCTGTATCAGAGCTATTTGAAATCTATCCCTAAAAGGGTAGATCATATTGAAGGTGCACATAGGGACATTCAGAATAACTTCACACACCCGCTACTGTGCATTTCCAAGTCTAATACTGTCACTAAACCCATACCTGTCACCCAGCGCCTAAATACTAGGCCTCAAATTTATATCCAGCTAAATCTGTCCTTAGTGCTGTAGCTGGGCGAGTTATTTAGTGTCCGTTCAAGCACATTTCTTGTTCTGGGTTGAAATACAATTCCCAATTTAGCAATTTAAAAATGTAGTGGTTTCTGCTGTATCAGAGCTATTTGAAATCTATCCCTAAAAGGGTAGATCATATTGAAGGTGCACATAGGGACATTCAGAATAACTTCACACACCCGCTACTGTGCATTTCCAAGTCTAATTCTGTCACTAAACCCATACCTGTCACCCAGCGCCTAAATACTAGGCCTCAAATTTATATCCAGCTAAATCTGTCCTTAGTGCTGTAGCTGGGCGAGTTATTTAGTGTCCGTTCAAGCACATTTCTTGTTCTGGGTTGAAATACAATTCCCAATTTAGCAATTTAAAAATTTAGTGGTTTCTGCTGTATCAGAGCTATTTGAAATCTATCCCTAAAAGGGTAGATCATATTGAAGGTGCACATAGGGACATTCAGAATAACTTCACACACCCGCTACTGTGCATTTCCAAGTCTAATTCTGTCACTAAACCCATACCTGTCACCCAGCGCCTAAATACTAGGCCTCAAATTTATATCCAGCTAAATCTGTCCTTAGTGCTGTAGCTGGGCGAGTTATTTAGTGTCCGTTCAAGCACATTTCTTGTTCTGGGTTGAAATACAATTCCCAATTTAGCAATTTCATAATTTAGTGGTTTCTGCTATATCAGAGCTATTTGAAATCTATCCCTAAAAGGGTATATAATATTGAAGGTGCACATAGGGACATTCAGAATAACTTCACACACCCGCTACTGTGCATTTCCAAGTCTAATTCTGTCACTAAACCCATACCTGTCACCCAGCGCCTAAATACTAGGCCTCAAATTTATATCCAGCTAAATCTGTCCTTAGTGCTGTAGCTGGGCGAGTTATTTAGTGTCCGTTCAAGCACATTTCTTGTTCTGGGTTGAAATACAATTCCCAATTTAGCAATTTAAAAATTTAGTGGTTTCTGCTGTATCAGAGCTATTTGAAATCTATCCCTAAAAGGGTAGATCATATTGAAGGTGCACATAGGGACATTCAGAATAACTTCACACACCCGCTACTGTGCATTTCCAAGTCTAATTCTGTCACTAAACCCATACCTGTCACCCAGCGCCTAAATACTAGGCCTCAAATTTATATCCAGCTAAATCTGTCCTTAGTGCTGTAGCTGGGCGAGTTATTTAGTGTCCGTTCAAGCACATTTCTTGTTCTGGGTTGAAATACAATTCCCAATTTAGCAATTTCATAATTTAGTGGTTTCTGCTATATCAGAGCTATTTGAAATCTATCCCTAAAAGGGTATATAATATTGAAGGTGCACATAGGGACATTCAGAATAACTTCACACACCCGCTACTGTGCATTTCCAAGTCTAATTCTGTCACTAAATCCATACCTGTCACCCAGCGCCTAAATACTAGGCCTCAAATTTATATCCAGCTAAATCTGTCCTTAGTGCTGTAGCTGGGCGAGTTATTTAGTGTCCGTTCAAGCACATTTCTTGTTCTGGGTTGAAATACAATTCCCAATTTAGCAATTTCATAATTTAGTGGTTTCTGCTATATCAGAGCTATTTGAAATCTATCCCTAAAAGGGTATATAATATTCAAGGTGCACATAGGGACATTCAGAATAACTTCACACACCCGCTACTGTGCATTTCCAAGTCTAATTCTGTCACTAAACCCATACCTGTCACCCAGCGCCTAAATACTAGGCCTCAAATTTATATCCAGCTAAATCTGTCCTTAGTGCTGTAGCTGGGCGAGTTATTTAGTGTCCGTTCAAGCACATTTCTTGTTCTGGGTTGAAATACAATTCCCAATTTAGCAATTTAAAAATTTAGTGGTTTCTGCTATATCAGAGCTATTTGAAATCTATCCCTAAAAGGGTATATAATATTCAAGGTGCACATAGGGTCATTCAGAATAACTTCACACACACGCTTCTGTGCATTTCCAAGTCTAATTCTGTCACTAAGTCCATACCGGTCACCCAGCGCCTAAATACTAGGCCTCAAATTTATATCCCGCTGAATTTGAATACAATACATTGGGCCAAATAATATATTTGTTGTTGTGGTGAACCATAACAATGAGAAAAACATCTAGTAAGGGACGCGGACGTGGACATGGTCGTGGTGGTGTTAGTGGACCCTCTGGTGCTGGGAGAGGACGTGGCCGTTCTGCCACATCCACACGTCCTAGTGTACCAACTACCTCAGGTCCCAGTAGCCGCCAGAATTTACAGCGATATATGGTGGGGCCCAATGCCGTTCTAAGGATGGTAAGGCCTGAGCAGGTACAGGCATTAGTCAATTGGGTGGCCGACAGTGGATCCAGCACGTTCACATTATCTCCCACCCAGTCTTCTGCAGAAAGCGCACAGATGGCGCCTGAAAACCAACCCCATCAGTCTGTCACATCACCCCCATGCATACCAGGGAAACTGTCTCAGCCTCAAGTTATGCAGCAGTCTCTTATGCTGTTTGAAGACTCCGCTGGCAGGGTTTCCCAAGGGAATCCACCTAGCCCTTCCCCAGCGGTGAAAGACATAGAATGCACTGACGCACAACCACTTATGTTTCCTGATGATGAGGACATGGGAATACCACCTCAGCATGTCTCTGATGATGACGAAACACAGGTGCCAACTGCTGCGTCTTTCTGCAGTGTGCAGACTGAACAGGAGGTCAGGGATCAAGACTGGGTGGAAGACGATGCAGGGGACGATGAGGTCCTAGACCCCACATGGAATGAAGGTCGTGCCACTGACTTTCACAGTTCGGAGGAAGAGGCAGTGGTGAGACCGAGCCAACAGCGTAGCAAAAGAGGGAGCAGTGGGCAAAAGCAGAACACCCGCCGCCAAGAGACTCCGCCTGCTACTGACCGCCGCCATCTGGGACCGAGCACCCCAAAGGCAGCTTCAAGGAGTTCCCTGGCATGGCACTTCTTCAAACAATGTGCTGACGACAAGACCCGAGTGGTTTGCACGCTGTGCCATCAGAGCCTGAAGCGAGGCATTAACGTTCTGAACCTGAGCACAACCTGCATGACCAGGCACCTGCATGCAAAGCATGAACTGCAGTGGAGTAAACACCTTAAAACCAAGGAAGTCACTCAGGCTCCCCCTGCTACCTCTTCTGCTGCTGCCGCCTCGGCCTATTCTGCTGCTGCCGCCTCGGCCTCTTCCTCCGCCTCTGGAGGAACGTTGGCACCTGCCGCCCAGCAAACAGGGGATGTACCACCAACACCACCACCACCACCTCCGTCACCAAGCGTCTCAACCATGTCACACGCCAGCGTTCAGCTCTCCATCTCACAAACATTTGATAGAAAGCGTAAATTCCCACCTAGCCACCCTCGATCCCTGGCCCTGAATGCCAGCATTTCTAAACTACTGGCCTATGAAATGCTGTCATTTAGGCTGGTGGACACAGACAGCTTCAAACAGCTCATGTCGCTTGCTGTCCCACAGTATGTTGTTCCCAGCCGGCACTACTTCTCCAAGAGAGCCGTGCCTTCCCTGCACAACCAAGTATCCGATAAAATCAAGTGTGCACTGCGCAACGCCATCTGTAGCAAGGTCCACCTAACCACAGATACGTGGACCAGTAAGCACGGCCAGGGACGCTATATCTCCCTAACTGCACACTGGGTAAATGTAGTGGCAGCTGGGCCCCAGGCGGAGAGCTGTTTGGCGCACGTCCTTCCGCCGCCAAGGATCGCAGGGCAACATTCTTTGCCTCCTGTTGCCACCTCCTCCTTCTCGGCTTCCTCCTCCTCTTCTTCCACCTGCTCATCCAGTCAGCCACACACCTTCACCACCAACTTCAGCACAGCCCGGGGTAAACGTCAGCAGGCCATTCTGAAACTCATATGTTTGGGGGACAGGCCCCACACCGCACAGGAGTTGTGGCGGGGTATAGAACAACAGACCGACGAGTGGTTGCTGCCGGTGAGCCTCAAGCCCGGCCTGGTGGTGTGTGATAATGGGCGAAATCTCGTTGCAGCTCTGGGACTAGCCAATTTGACGCACATCCCTTGCTTGGCGCATGTGCTGAATTTGGTGGTGCAGAAGTTCATTCACAACTACCCCGACATGTCAGAGCTGCTGCATAAAGTGCGGGCCGTCTGTTCGCGCTTCCGGCGTTCACATCCTGCTGCTGCTCGCCTGTCTGCGCTACAGCGTAACTTCGGCCTTCCCGCTCACCGCCTCATATGCGACGTGCCCACCAGGTGGAACTCCACCTTGCACATGCTGGACAGACTGTGCGAGCAGCAGCAGGCCATAGTGGAGTTTCAGCTGCAGCACGCACGGGTCAGTCGCACTACAGAACAGCACCACTTCACCACCAATGACTGGGCCTCCATGCGAGACCTGTGTGCCCTGTTGCGCTGTTTCGAGTACTCCACCAACATGGCCAGTGGCGATGACACCGTTATCAGCGTTACAATACCACTTCTATGTCTCCTTGAGAAAACACTTAGGGCGATGATGGAAGAGGAGGTGGCCCAGGAGGAGGAGGAGGAGGAGGAGGAAGAGGGGTAATTTTTAGCACTTTCAGGCCAGTCTCTTCGAAGTGACTCAGAGGGAGGTTTTTGGCAACAGCAGAGGCCAGGTACAAATGTGGCCAGCCAGGGCCCACTACTGGAGGACGAGGAGGACGAGGATGAGGAGGAGGTGGAGGAGGATGAGGATGAAGCATGGTCACAGCGGGGTGGCACCCAACGCAGCTCGGGTCCATCACTGGTGCGTGGCTGGGGGGAAAGGCAGGACGATGACGATACGCCTCCCACAGAGGACAGCTTGTCCTTACCCCTGGGCAGCCTGGCACACATGAGCGACTACATGCTGCAGTGCCTGCGCAACGACAGCAGAGTTGCCCACATTTTAACCTGTGCGGACTACTGGGTTGCCACCCTGCTGGATCCACGCTACAAAGACAATGTGCCCACCTTACTTCCTGCACTGGAGCGTGATAGGAAGATGCGCGAGTACAAGCGCACGTTGGTAGACGCGCTACTGAGAGCATTCCCAAATGTCACAGGGGAACAAGTGGAAGCCCAAGGCCAAGGCAGAGGAGGAGCAAGAGGTCGCCAAGGCAGCTGTGTCACGGCCAGCTCCTCTGAGGGCAGGGTTAGCATGGCAGAGATGTGGAAAACTTTTGTCAACACGCCACAGCTAACTGCACCACCACCTGATACGCAACGTGTTAGCAGGAGGCAACATTTCACTAACATGGTGGAACAGTACGTGTGCACACCCCTCCACGTACTGACTGATGGTTCGGCCCCATTCAACTTCTGGGTCTCTAAATTGTCCACGTGGCCAGAGCTAGCCTTTTATGCCTTGGAGGTGCTGGCCTGCCCGGCGGCCAGCGTTTTGTCTGAACGTGTATTCAGCACGGCAGGGGGCGTCATTACAGACAAACGCAGCCGCCTGTCTACAGCCAATGTGGACAAGCTGACGTTCATAAAAATGAACCAGGCATGGATCCCACAGGATCTGTCCGTCCCTTGTCCAGATTAGACATTAACTACCTCCCCTTAACCATATATTATTGGACTCCAGGGCACTTCCTCATTCAATCCTATTTTTATTTTCATTTTACCATTATATTGCGAGGCTACCCAAAGTTGAATGAACCTCTCCTCTGCCTGGGTGCTGGGTAGTGTTGAGCGCGAATATTCGAAAAGCAAATTTTTTTCGCGAATATCGCAACTTCGCGATTTCGCGAATATTTCGAATATAGTGCTATATATTCGTAAAAACGAATATTCGTTTTTTGTTTTCCCCCCCCCCCCCACAAAATTACAGTACACATATAATTGATTGTTTCCCAAAGGTCCAACAGCTCAGATCTTACTCACATTGCCTAGAAAGTGATTGAGGCGCGAATCTTCGTAAGGCGATTTTATTAGCGCACATGCGAATATCGGCACGTCCCAGAACAGAGGCAAAGGGCTTTGCATTCATACATTAGTGATTGAATTGAGCTGCGAATCTTCATAAGGCGATTTTATTAACGCAAATGCAAATATCTACACTTGTCCCCAGAACAGAGAGGCAAAGGCCTGTGCATTCATATAGTATAGCACCATATTCGCGAATACGTAGAACTTCGTAAAATTCGATTTACGAATATTCGTATTTTTTATTTTACTTTCCACCTTACAGATTACATTGATCTGTACTCTGTCAACTACTGTCATCACCCCCCACTGTATCTCGATTGATTCCCAAAAGTCTCACATTCCCTAGAAAGTGATTGAGGTGCGAATCTTCGTAAGGCGATTTTATTAGCGCACATGCGAATATCTACACTTGTCCCAGAACAGAGGCAAAGGGCATTGCATTCATACATTAGTGATTGAATTGAGTTGCGAATCTTCGTAAGGCGATTTCATTAGCGCACATGTGAATTTTGCATAGCATATGTATTATGCGATGCGAAAATTCGAATTATCGCATATGCGAAATAATAACGAATTTGAATAATCGCGAATATTTTACGAATATTCTTTCGAATATTCACAAAATTTCGCGAATTCGAATATGGGACATGCCGCTCAACACTAGTGCTGGGCCTAAATTTATGACAATGGACTGTTGCAGTGGTGGGTGACGTGAAGCCTGATTCTCTGCTATGACATGCAGACTGATTCTCTGCTGACATGAAGCCAGATTGTCTGTTACGGGACCTCTCTCCTCTGCCTGGGTGCTGGGCCTAAATATATGCCAATGGACTGTTGCAGTGGTGGCTGACGTGAAGCCTCATTCTCTGCTATGACATGCAGACTAATTCTCTGCTGACATGAAGACAGATTCTCTGTTACGGGACCTCTCTCCTCTGCCTGGGTTCCGGGGCCTAAATATCTGAGAATGGACTGTTCCAGTGGTGGGTGACGGGAAGCCAGATTCTCTGCTATGGGACCTCTCTCCAATAGATTTTGGTTCATTTTTATTTATTTAATTTTTATTTTTATTCATTTCCCTATCCACATTTGTTTGCAGGGGATTTACCTACATGTTGCTGCCTTTTGCAGCCCTCTAGCCCTTTCCTGGGCTGTTTTACAGCCTTTTTAGTGCCGAAAAGTTCGGGTCCCCATTGACTTCAATGGGGTTCGGGTTCGGGACGAAGTTCGGATCGGGTTCGGATCCCGAACCCGAACATTTTCGGGAAGTTCGGCCGAACTTCTCGAACCCGAACATCCAGGTGTTCGCTCAACTCTACTCGCAATATAATGGTAAAATGAAAATAAAAATAGGATTGAATGAGGAAGTGCCCTGGAGTCCAATAATATATGGTTATGGGGAGGTAGTTAATGTCTAATCTGGACAAGGGACGGACAGGTCCTGTGGGATCCATGCCTGGTTCATTTTTATGAACGTCAGCTTGTCCACATTGGCTGTAGACAGGCGGCTGCGTTTGTCTGTAATGACGCCCCCTGCCGTGCTGAATACACGTTCAGACAAAACGCTGGCTGCCGGGCAGGCCAGCACCTCCAAGGCATAAAAGGCTAGCTCTGGCCACGTGGACAATTTAGAGACCCAGAAGTTGAATGGGGCCGAACCATCAGTCAGTACGTGGAGGGGTGTGCACACGTACTGTTCCACCATGTTAGTGAAATGTTGCCTCCTGCTAACACGTTGCGTATCAGGTGGTGGTGCAGTTAGCTGTGGCGTGTTGACAAAAGTTTTCCACATCTCTGCCATGCTAACCCTGCCCTCAGAGGAGCTGGCCGTGACACAGCTGCCTTGGCGACCTCTTGCTCCTCCTCTGCCTTGGCCTTGGGCTTCCACTTGTTCCCCTGTGACATTTGGGAATGCTCTCAGTAGCGCGTCTACCAACGTGCGCTTGTACTCGCGCATCTTCCTATCACGCTCCAGTGCAGGAAGTAAGGTGGGCACATTGTCTTTGTAGCGTGGATCCAGCAGGGTGGCAACCCAGTAGTCCGCACAGGTTAAAATGTGGGCAACTCTGCTGTCGTTGCGCAGGCACTGCAGCATGTAGTCGCTCATGTGTGCCAGGCTGCCCAGGGGTAAGGACAAGCTGTCCTCTGTGGGAGGCGTATCGTCATCGTCCTGCCTTTCCCCCCAGCCACGCACCAGTGATGGACCCGAGCTGCGTTGGGTGCCACCCCGCTGTGACCATGCTTCATCCTCATCCTCCTCCACCTCCTCCTCATCCTCGTCCTCCTCGTCCTCCAGTAGTGGGCCCTGGCTGGCCACATTTGTACCTGGCCTCTGCTGTTGCCAAAAACCTCCCTCTGAGTCACTTCGAAGAGACTGGCCTGAAAGTGCTAAAAATGACCCCTCTTCCTCCTCCTCCTCCTCCTGGGCCACCTCCTCTTCCATCATCGCCCTAAGTGTTTTCTCAAGGAGACATAGAAGTGGTATTGTAACGCTGATAACGGTGTCATCGCCACTGGCCATGTTGGTGGAGTACTCGAAACAGCGCAACAGGGCACACAGGTCTCGCATGGAGGCCCAGTCATTGGTGGTGAAGTGGTGCTGTTCTGTAGTGCGACTGACCCGTGCGTGCTGCAGCTGAAACTCCACTATGGCCTGCTGCTGCTCGCACAGTCTGTCCAGCATGTGCAAGGTGGAGTTCCACCTGGTGGGCACGTCGCATATGAGGCGGTGAGCGGGAAGGCCGAAGTTACGCTGTAGCGCAGACAGGCGAGCAGCAGCAGGATGTGAACGCCGGAAGCGCGAACAGACGGCCCGCACTTTATGCAGCAGCTCTGACATGTCGGGGTAGTTGTGAATGAACTTCTGCACCACCAAATTCAGCACATGCGCCAAGCAAGGGATGTGCGTCAAATTGGCTAGTCCCAGAGCTGCAACGAGATTTCGCCCATTATCACACACCACCAGGCCGGGCTTGAGGCTCACCGGCAGCAACCACTCGTCGGTCTGTTGTTCTATACCCCGCCACAACTCCTGTGCGGTGTGGGGCCTGTCCCCCAAACATATGAGTTTCAGAATGGCCTGCTGACGTTTACCCCGGGCTGTGCTGAAGTTGGTGGTGAAGGTGTGTGGCTGACTGGATGAGCAGGTGGAAGAAGAGGAGGAGGAAGCCGAGAAGGAGGAGGTGGCAACAGGAGGCAAAGAATGTTGCCCTGCGATCCTTGGCGGCGGAAGGACGTGCGCCAAACAGCTCTCCGCCTGGGGCCCAGCTGCCACTACATTTACCCAGTGTGCAGTTAGGGAGATATAGCGTCCCTGGCCGTGCTTACTGGTCCACGTATCTGTGGTTAGGTGGACCTTGCTACAGATGGCGTTGCGCAGTGCACACTTGATTTTATCGGATACTTGGTTGTGCAGGGAAGGCACGGCTCTCTTGGAGAAGTAGTGCCGGCTGGGAACAACATACTGTGGGACAGCAAGCGACATGAGCTGTTTGAAGCTGTCTGTGTCCACCAGCCTAAATGACAGCATTTCATAGGCCAGTAGTTTAGAAATGCTGGCATTCAGGGCCAGGGATCGAGGGTGGCTAGGTGGGAATTTACGCTTTCTATCAAATGTTTGTGAGATGGAGAGCTGAACGCTGGCGTGTGACATGGTTGAGACGCTTGGTGACGGAGGTGGTGGTGGTGGTGTTGGTGGTACATCCCCTGTTTGCTGGGCGGCAGGTGCCAACGTTCCTCCAGAGGCGGAGGAAGAGGCCGAGGCGGCAGCAGCAGAATAGGCCGAGGCGGCAGCAGCAGAAGAGGTAGCAGGGGGAGCCTGAGTGACTTCCTTGGTTTTAAGGTGTTTACTCCACTGCAGTTCATGCTTTGCATGCAGGTGCCTGGTCATGCAGGTTGTGCTCAGGTTCAGAACGTTAATGCCTCGCTTCAGGCTCTGATGGCACAGCGTGCAAACCACTCGGGTCTTGTCGTCAGCACATTGTTTGAAGAAGTGCCATGCCAGGGAACTCCTTGAAGCTGCCTTTGGGGTGCTCGGTCCCAGATGGCGGCGGTCAGTAGCAGGCGGAGTCTCTTGGCGGCGGGTGTTCTGCTTTTGCCCACTGCTCCCTCTTTTGCTACACTGTTGGCTCGGTCTCACCACTGCCTCTTCCTCCGAACTGTGAAAGTCAGTGGCACGACCTTCATTCCATGTGGGGTCTAGGACCTCATCGTCCCCTGCATCGTCTTCCACCCAGTCTTGATCCCTGACCTCCTGTTCAGTCTGCACACTGCAGAAAGACGCAGCAGTTGGCACCTGTGTTTCGTCATCATCAGAGACATGCTGAGGTGGTATTCCCATGTCCTCATCATCAGGAAACATAAGTGGTTGTGCGTCAGTGCATTCTATGTCTTTCACCGCTGGGGAAGGGCTAGGTGGATGCCCTTGGGAAACCCTGCCAGCGGAGTCTTCAAACAGCATAAGAGACTGCTGCATAACTTGAGGCTGAGACAGTTTCCCTGGTATGCATGGGGGTGATGTGACAGACTGATGGGGTTGGTTTTCAGGCGCCATCTGTGCGCTTTCTGCAGAAGACTGGGTGGGAGATAATGTGAACGTGCTGGATCCACTGTCGGCCACCCAATTGACTAATGCCTGTACCTGCTCAGGCCTTACCATCCTTAGAACGGCATTGGGCCCCACCATATATCGCTGTAAATTCTGGCGGCTACTGGGACCTGAGGTAGTTGGTACACTAGGACGTGTGGATGTGGCAGAACGGCCACGTCCTCTCCCAGCACCAGAGGGTCCACTAACACCACCACGACAATGTCCACGTCCGCGTCCCTTACTAGATGTTTTTCTCATTGTTATGGTTCACCACAACAACAAATATATTATTTGGCCCAATGTATTGTATTCAAATTCAGCGGGATATAAATTTGAGGCCTAGTATTTAGGCGCTGGGTGACCGGTATGGATTTAGTGACAGAATTAGACTTGGAAATGCACAGAAGCGTGTGTGTGAAGTTATTCTGAATGACCCTATGTGCACCTTCAATATTATATACCCTTTTAGGGATAGATTTCAAATAGCTCTGATATAGCAGAAACCACTAAATTATGAAATTGCTAAATTGGGAATTGTATTTCAACCCAGAACAAGAAATGTGCTTGAACGGACACTAAATAACTCGCCCAGCTACAGCACTAAGGACAGATTTAGCTGGATATAAATTTGAGGCCTAGTATTTAGGCGCTGGGTGACAGGTATGGGTTTAGTGACAGAATTAGACTTGGAAATGCACAGTAGCGGGTGTGTGAAGTTATTCTGAATGTCCCTATGTGCACCTTCAATATGATCTACCCTTTTAGGGATAGATTTCAAATAGCTCTGATATAGCAGAAACCACTAAATTATGAAATTGCTAAATTGGGAATTGTATTTCAACCCAGAACAAGAAATGTGCTTGAACGGACACTAAATAACTCGCCCAGCTACAGCACTAAGGACAGATTTAGCTGGATATAAATTTGAGGCCTAGTATTTAGGCGCTGGGTGACAGGTATGGGTTTAGTGACAGAATTAGACTTGGAAATACACAGTAGCGGGTGTGTGTGAAGTTATTCTGAATGACCCAATGTGCACCTTGAATATTATATACCCTTTTAGGGATAGATTTCAAATAGCTCTGATATAGCAGAAACCACTAAATTATGAAATTGCTAAATTGGGAATTGTATTTCAACCCAGAACAAGAAATGTGCTTGAACGGACACTAAATAACTCGCCCAGCTACAGCACTAAGGACAGATTTAGCTGGATATAAATTTGAGGCCTAGTATTTAGGCGCTGGGTGACAGGTATGGGTTTAGTGACAGAATTAGACTTGGAAATGCACAGTAGCGGGTGTGTGAAGTTATTCTGAATGTCCCTATGTGCACCTTCAATATGATCTACCCTTTTAGGGATAGATTTCAAATAGCTCTGATATAGCAGAAACCACTAAATTATGAAATTGCTAAATTGGGAATTGTATTTCAACCCAGAACAAGAAATGTGCTTGAACGGACACTAAATAACTCGCCCAGCTACAGCACTAAGGACAGATTTAGCTGGATATAAATTTGAGGCCTAGTATTTAGGCGCTGGGTGACAGGTATGGGTTTAGTGACAGAATTAGACTTGGAAATGCACAGTAGCGGATGTGTGAAGTTATTCTGAATGTCCCTATGTGCACCTTCAATATGATCTACCCTTTTAGGGATAGATTTCAAATAGCTCTGATACAGCAGAAACCACTAAATTTTTAAATTGCTAAATTGGGAATTGTATTTCAACCCAGAACAAGAAATGTGCTTGAACGGACACTAAATAACTCGCCCAGCTACAGCACTAAGGACAGATTTAGCTGGATATGAATTTGAGACCTAGTATTTAGGCGCTGGGTGACAGGTATGGGTTTAGTGACAGAATTAGACTTGGAAATGCACAGTAGCGGGTGTGTGAAGTTATTCTGAATGTCCCTATGTGCACCTTCAATATGATCTACCCTTTTAGGGATAGATTTCAAATAGCTCTGATATAGCAGAAACCACTAAATTATGAAATTGCTAAATTGGGAATTGTATTTCAACCCAGAACAAGAAATGTGCTTGAACGGACACTAAATAACTCGCCCAGCTACAGCACTAAGGACAGATTTAGCTGGATATAAATTTGAGGCCTAGTATTTAGGCGCTGGGTGACAGGTATGGGTTTAGTGACAGAATTAGACTTGGAAATACACAGTAGCGGGTGTGTGTGAAGTTATTCTGAATGACCCAATGTGCACCTTGAATATTATATACCCTTTTAGGGATAGATTTCAAATAGCTCTGATATAGCAGAAACCACTAAATTATGAAATTGCTAAATTGGGAATTGTATTTCAACCCAGAACAAGAAATGTGCTTGAACGGACACTAAATAACTCGCCCAGCTACAGCACTAAGGACAGATTTAGCTGGATATAAATTTGAGGCCTAGTATTTAGGCGCTGGGTGACAGGTATGGGTTTAGTGACAGAATTAGACTTGGAAATGCACAGTAGCGGGTGTGTGAAGTTATTCTGAATGTCCCTATGTGCACCTTCAATATGATCTACCCTTTTAGGGATAGATTTCAAATAGCTCTGATATAGCAGAAACCACTAAATTATGAAATTGCTAAATTGGGAATTGTATTTCAACCCAGAACAAGAAATGTGCTTGAACGGACACTAAATAACTCGCCCAGCTACAGCACTAAGGACAGATTTAGCTGGATATAAATTTGAGGCCTAGTATTTAGGCGCTGGGTGACAGGTATGGGTTTAGTGACAGAATTAGACTTGGAAATGCACAGTAGCGGGTGTGTGAAGTTATTCTGAATGTCCCTATGTGCACCTTCAATATGATCTACCCTTTTAGGGATAGATTTCAAATAGCTCTGATACAGCAGAAACCACTAAATTTTTAAATTGCTAAATTGGGAATTGTATTTCAACCCAGAACAAGAAATGTGCTTGAACGGACACTAAATAACTCGCCCAGCTACAGCACTAAGGACAGATTTAGCTGGATATGAATTTGAGGCCTAGTATTTAGGCGCTGGGTGACAGGTATGGGTTTAGTGACAGAATTAGACTTGGAAATGCACAGTAGCGGGTGTGTGAAGTTATTCTGAATGTCCCTATGTGCACCTTCAATATGATCTACCCTTTTAGGGATAGATTTCAAATAGCTCTGATACAGCAGAAACCACTAAATTTTTAAATTGCTAAATTGGGAATTGTATTTCAACCCAGAACAAGAAATGTGCTTGAACGGACACTAAATAACTCGCCCAGCTACAGCACTAAGGACAGATTTAGCTGGATATAAATTTGAGGCCTAGTATTTAGGCGCTGGGTGACAGGTATGGGTTTAGTGACAGAATTAGACTTGGAAATGCACAGTAGCGGGTGTGTGAAGTTATTCTGAATGTCCCTATGTGCACCTTCAATATGATCTACCCTTTTAGGGATAGATTTCAAATAGCTCTGATACAGCAGAAACCACTACATTTTTAAATTGCTAAATTGGGAATTGTATTTCAACCCAGAACAAGAAATGTGCTTGAACGGACACTAAATAACTCGCCCAGCTACAGCACTAAGGACAGATTTAGCTGGATATAAATTTGAGGCCTAGTATTTAGGCGCTGGGTGACAGGTATGGGTTTAGTGACAGAATTAGACTTGGAAATACACAGTAGCGGGTGTGTGTGAAGTTATTCTGAATGACCCAATGTGCACCTTGAATATTATATACCCTTTTAGGGATAGATTTCAAATAGCTCTGATATAGCAGAAACCACTAAATTATGAAATTGCTAAATTGGGAATTGTATTTCAACCCAGAACAAGAAATGTGCTTGAACGGACACGAAATAACTCGCCCAGCTACAGCACTAAGGACAGATTTAGCTGGATATAAATTTGAGGCCTAGTATTTAGGCGCTGGGTGACAGGTATGGGTTTAGTGACAGAATTAGACTTGGAAATGCACAGTAGCGGGTGTGTGAAGTTATTCTGAATGTCCCTATGTGCACCTTCAATATGATCTACCCTTTTAGGGATAGATTTCAAATAGCTCTGATATAGCAGAAACCACTAAATTATGAAATTGCTAAATTGGGAATTGTATTTCAACCCAGAACAAGAAATGTGCTTGAACGGACACTAAATAACTCGCCCAGCTACAGCACTAAGGACAGATTTAGCTGGATATAAATTTGAGGCCTAGTATTTAGGCGCTGGGTGACAGGTATGGGTTTAGTGACAGAATTAGACTTGGAAATACACAGTAGCGGGTGTGTGTGAAGTTATTCTGAATGACCCAATGTGCACCTTGAATATTATATACCCTTTTAGGGATAGATTTCAAATAGCTCTGATATAGCAGAAACCACTAAATTATGAAATTGCTAAATTGGGAATTGTATTTCAACCCAGAACAAAAAATGTGCTTTGACGGACACTAAATAACTTTCCCAGCCACAACAGGACAGCGGTAACGAGAGATTTAGCAGGATATAAATTTGAGGCCTAGTATTTAGGCGCTGGGTGACAGGTATGGGTTTAGTGACAGAATTAGACTTGGAAATACACAGTAGCGGGTGTGTGTGAAGTTATTCTGAATGACCCAATGTGCACCTTGAATATTATATACCCTTTTAGGGATAGATTTCAAATAGCTCTGATATAGCAGAAACCACTAAATTATGAAATTGCTAAATTGGGAATTGTATTTCAACCCAGAACAAGAAATGTGCTTGAACGGACACTAAATAACTCGCCCAGCTACAGCACTAAGGACAGATTTAGCTGGATATAAATTTGAGGCCTAGTATTTAGGCGCTGGGTGACAGGTATGGGTTTAGTGGCAGAATTAGACTTGGAAATGCACAGTAGCGGGTGTGTGAAGTTATTCTGAATGTCCCTATGTGCACCTTCAATATGATCTACCCTTTTAGGGATAGATTTCAAATAGCTCTGATACAGCAGAAACCACTACATTTTTAAATTGCTAAATTGGGAATTGTATTTCAACCCAGAACAAGAAATGTGCTTGAACGGACACTAAATAACTCGCCCAGCTACAGCACTAACGACAGATTTAGCTGGATTTGAATTTGAGGCCTAGTATTTAGGCGCTGGGTGACAGGTATGGGTTTAGTGACAGAATTAGACTTGGAAATGCACAGTAGCGGGTGTGTGAAGTTATTCTGAATGACCCTATGTGCACCTTGAATATTATATACCCTTTTAGGGATAGATTTCAAATAGCTCTGATATAGCAGAAACCACTAAATTATGAAATTGCTAAATTGGGAATTGTACTTCAACCCAGAACAAAAAATGTGCTTTGACGGACACTAAATATCTTGCCCAGCAACAACAGTACAGCGGTAACGAGAGATTTAGCGGGATATAAATTTGAGGCCTAGTATTTAGGCGCTGGGTGACCGGTATGGATTTAGTGACAGAATTAGACTGGGATATGGCCAAAAAATAACCACACTATTGCTGGTTAAATGCACTTGGTGATGGGCGCAGCTTGCCCCTGATGTAGTATATGGCCAAAAAATGAACAGACTATTGCTGGTTAAATGCACTTGGTGTCACAGCTTGACCAACCACACTACTGAGGGTTAAATGCACTTGGTGACGGGCGCAGCTTGCCCCTGATGTAGTATATGGCCAAAAAATGAACAGACTATTGCTGGTTAAATGCACTTGGTGACGGGCGCAGCTTGCCCCTGATTTAGTATATGGCCAAAAAATGAACAGACTATTGCTGGTTAAATGCACTTGGTGTGATAGCTTGACCAACCACACTACTGAGGGTTAAATGCACTTGGTGACGGGCGCAGCTTGCCCCTGATGTAGTATATGGCCAAAAAATAAACAGACTATTGCTGGTTAAATGCACTTGGTGTGACAGCTTCACCCTGATGTAGGCTTTAGCCAAAAAACAAACGCACCATTGAGGGTTAAATGCACTTGGTGACAGGCGCAGCTTGCCCCTGATGTAGTATATGGCCAAAAAATAAACAGACTATTGCTGGTTAAATGCACTTGGTGTGACAGCTTCACCCTGATGTAGGCTTTAGCCAAAAAACAACCACACCATTGAGGGTTAAATGCACTTGGTCGCAGCTTGTGCTGGCGCACCACAAGACACAAAATAGCCGCCGATCACCCCAGAAAAATGTGACTGACAAACGGTCTGGGCAGCCTAAAAACAGTGAGCAATTGAGGATCAGCAGCTCAATGATCCACAGCTGCAGATCGATCAGTTAATCAAGTCCTTTGGAGGAGTTAATCTGCCTAATCTCGCCCTACTGTCGCAGCCGCAACCTCTCCCTACGCTAATCAGAGCAGAGTGACGGGCGGCGCTATGTGACTCCAGCTTAAATAGAGGCTGGGTCACATGGTGCTCTGGCCAATCACAGCCATGCCAATAGTAGGCATGGCTGTGATGGCCTCTTGGGGCAAGTAGTATGACGCTTGTTGATTGGCTGCTTTGCAGCCTTTCAAAAAGCGCCAAGAAAGCGTCACAAAAGCGCGAAGAAAGCGACGAACACCGAACCCGAACCCGGACTTTTACGAAAATGTCCGGGTTCGGGTCCGTGTCACGGACACCCCAAAATTCGGTACGAACCCGAACTATACAGTTCGAGTTCGCTCATCCCTATTTACCACATATAACTGCAGCACTAAACGCTGAATGAAATTAGTTTTTCCACCGAACAAAGTCACAAAAGATTTTACAGCATATAAATGCAGCGCTTAGCGCTGAATACAAATTTCAAAAAAAAATTCCACTGAAATAAGTCACAAAAGATTTTACCACATATAACTGCAGAGCTCAAAGCTGAATGAAATTAGTTTTTCCACCGAAATAATTCACAAAAGATTTTAACGCATATAAGTGCAGAGTTGAACGGTGAATAACATTCCTTTTTCCCACCAAAATACTTCAATAAAGATTTTACCACATGTTATAACAGAGCACGGAGATGGAAAGGGTCTTCGGATTCCCCCCGCACTATACGGACGTCTTAAAAATGAACTGCTGCTCACGACAGCAGCTCCTGGGAAGGTCATAGAGCGTCCCGGTCATCCGGCATCTATTCGTTACGCTGAAGGATTATTTTAAAAGTAGCAAGGAGATGGAAAGGGTCTTCGGATTCCCCCCGCACTATGCGGACGTCTCAGAAATCGACTGCTGCTCCCGACAGCAGCTCATCGGAAGGTCATGGAGCGTCCCAGTCATCCGGCATCTATTCGCTCCGCTGAAGGACTATTTTAAAAGTGTGTAGAAGCCCCCACGCTGTAGAAACACGGGACCCCCACGCTGCAGATTTATCATGGAGACATCATGGATATTTAACTGCATATAACCACAGAGCTGACCGCTGAATACATTTTGTTTTTCAACCGAAATACTTCAATAAAGATTTTACCACATATAATCGCCGCACTGACTGACTGCTATTGACGCTACTTCCGTGAACCCCTGCTACTTCCCAGGTAGGTAGGCTGCTGCGAAGCTCTACCCCGGGCACTTTTGGCTCCTGACCTCCCACTTCTGCCACCCTGCTGAATCCCAGCCAGGCTTTCAACACATATAACTGCTAACGTGAACTGAGAATGCATTTTTCCATTTGTACTGAAATAGGCCACTAAACGCTTTCAACACTTATAACCGCCGCCGACATGAACTGAGAATGTATTTTTGTGTTATTATTGAAATAATCCATTAAACGCTTTTAACTCATCTAACCGCCATCGACGTGAACTGAGAATGCATTTTTCTGTTTGTACTGAAATAGGCCACTGAAATGCTTTCAACACATCTAACCGCCACCGACGTGAACTGAGAATGCATTTTTCTGATTGTACTGAAATAGGCCACTAAACGCTTTCAACACTTATAACCGCCGACATGAACTGAGAATGTATTTTTCTTTTAGTATTGAAATAATCCATTAAACGCTTTCAACACATCTAACCGCACGCTTTCACTAGAAATAACTGCAACAGTGCAGTGCGTATATATTTTTTTTATTTTACTGAAATACGCCCCTATATGCTTTCACCAAAAATAACTGCAGAAGTGAAATGCGTATTTATTTTTCTTGTTGGACTAAAATAACTGCAACAGTACAGTGCACATATATTTTTCTTATTTTACTGAAATACGCCCCTATACGCTTTCACCAGAATTAACTGCAGAAATGCACTGAGAATATATTTTTCTTTTTTTACTATAATACGCCCCTATACGCTTTCAACAGAAATAACTGCAACAGTGCAGTGCATATATATTTTTCTTATTTTACTCAAATACGCCCCTACACGCTTTCAGCAGAATTAACTGCAGAAATGCACTGAGAATATATTTTTCTTTTTTTACTATAATACACCCCTATACGCTTTCAACAGAAATAACTGCAACAGTGCAGTTGGTATATATATTTTTTATTTTACTGAAATACGCCCCTATACGCTTTCACCAGAAATAACTGCAGACGTGAAATGCGTTTATATTTTTCTTGTTGGACTAAAATAACTGCAACAGTGCAGGGCGTATATATTTTTCTTATTTTACTGAAATACGCCCATATAGGCTTTCACCAGAATTAACTGCAGAAATGCACTAAGAATATATTTTTAGTTTTTTACTGTAATACACTTTCACCAGAAATAACAGCAGATATACTGTAAATGTACCAGTGAAGTGCGTATATATTTTTCTTTCTGTATTGATATAGGCCACAAAACGCTTTCGCCACAAATAAGTGCACCAGTGAAATGCGTATATATTTTTCTTCTTTTACTGTAATACGCCCCTATAGGCTTTTAACAGAAATAACTGCAGAAGTGAACTGAGCATGTATTTTTCTTGTTGGACTGAAATAGACAACTATATGCTTTTACCAGAATTAACTGCAGAAATGCACTGAAAATATATATTTTTTTTTTTACTGTAATACGCCCCTATACTCTTTCACTAGAAATAACTGCAACAGTGCAGTGTGAATATATTTTTCTTATTTTACTGAAATACGCCCCTATATGCTTTCACCAGAATTAACTGCAGAAATGCACTGAGAATATATTTTTCTTTTTTTTTACTGTAATACGCCCCTATATGCTTTCACCAGAAATAACTGCAACAGTGCAGTGTGTATATGTTTTTCTTATTTTACTGAAATATGCCCCTATACTCTTTCACCAGAAATAACTGCAACAGTGCAGTACGTATATATATTTTTTATTTTACTGCAATGCACCCCATACGCTTTCACCAGAATTAACTGCAGAAATGCACTGAGAATATATTTTTATTTTTTTAATGTAATATGCCCCTATACGCTTTTACCAGAAATAACTGCAACAGTGCAGTGCCTACACATATATATTTTTTCTTACTTTACTGAAATACTCCCCTACACGCTTTCAACAGAAATAACTGCAACAGTGCAGTGCCTGTATATTTTTCTTATTTTACTTAAATACCCCCATTTACTCTTTCACCAGAATTAACTGCAGAAATGCATTGAGAATATATTTTTCATTTTTTACTATAATATGCCCCTATACGCTTTTACCAGAAATAACTGCAACAGTGCAGTGCATATATATTTTTCTTATTTTACTGAAATACACCCCTATACGCTTTCACCAGAAATAACTGCAACAGTGCAGTGCGTATATATTCTTTTTTTTTTATGAAATACTCCCCTATACGCTTTCACCAGAAATAACTGCAACAGTGCAGTACGTATATATATTTCTTGTTGTACTGAAATACGCCCCTATGCGCTTTCACCAGAAACAACTGCAACAGTCTAGTGCATATATATTTTTCTTTGTTACTGAAATACGCCCCTATACGCTTCCAACAGGAATAACTGCAGAAGTGAAATGCATATATATTTTTCTTGTAGTACTTCTAAATAAGATACTAAGACATAAGCCTCTAAAGGCTTTTCAACATAAGACTTGTAGCCTAATAACAAAAAGCTTGAATGACAGAGCTATCTAATGACTATTTGAATCCCCAAATAATCGTTCCCTGCACTTGTAAATCACTTTCCTATCAATGTCCCTAGCGCCTTCTGACATCTCTCGAACTAAGATGCTGTGAAATGATTCCTCCCTATCCTTTCCCTGCAGTTATAAATCCTTTTTTCTGTCTTTTTTTTTTCACAATAGTTTTTCCAATAGCTGTCCCTAGCACCTTCACATGTCTGTCCTGCACTCTGAATGCTGGAAAATGGCAGAATCTAAAATGGCTGCCGTATTTATAGGGCTGTGACATCACAGGGCTGGCTGCTGATTGGCTGCATGCAGGCATGTCAATCAGAGTGATCCCGCCTTCCCATAGTTCCTTGCCCCATGTCCTCAGTCCTCACATGTGTAGCTGCCATTTTAGGAAAAATGTGATTCGTTACCACGAAGCGCGAGGAAATTTGTTGCAAATCAAATTTTTTCCTGAAATTCGAAACAAATTCCACTTCGTCAGCTTCAATTCGCTCATCTCTAGTTACCATGGTAAAATAGAGCCATTCAATTCAGTATGATGATATCACATATACGGTATGTCTCAAATCTAATGAAATTATCAAATTGACAAGGGCAAGTTATGTTTTACTATAATTAAACTCTTCTGTGTTCCTTTTCAAGGAAGTCCTTCAAAATATTACTTTTTCATTTTTTTCAGTGTTCTGGGTCTTTTTTTATAAGTTCATGTGAGGAAGGGATCAGATATTTTTAGATTTCCATTTTCGAAAGATTAATTACAATAGTGCTTCAAGAGCAAAAGTGAGGAATAATTCTTCAAGTGTATTTTCATAGTTAATATAAAAAGTGTAATGGTGCTTAGCAAGCATTAGAGATTAATGTATATTCAAGCCTGCATATTTCTGAGATATATGGCTATCCTGAAGTAATTCTTAGGGACTGGCTTCCTTTACCTCCTGGTTTAATGTCTTTTGTATTTAGTTTGAAAAATAAGTCGACTGAAAAGTAAATGACAAAAATGTTCTGCTTAGTTAAGAATTATTCGTCCCCAACTTACAGAGGGTGTTTACTGACATGGTTTGGAGTATTGGGGATGCAGGGTCAGCAGTGACATTTGGGCACTGGTGTCTATGGGGGCCTGGAGGTCCATCCGCCACATAAGACACCGCTCTTATAAATGGCGCATGGCAGATGGGGTGCTATGTTACAGAATTGATTTGATTTGATGCATTCACATTCACTTTCATTAGTTGTTTTGCAGGCCATGTAGCCTTGGCCTAAACTGTCTTAACTGTTCATAAATCTGGCCATTGTACAAAGGTGGGCAGTAGAGATGAGCGAAGTTTTAAAAAATTTGAATTGACAGCTTTGCTGAACTTCAGCAAGAAATTTAAATTATTACGAGCTACTTTGTCATTGTATGGAGCGGGCACAATGACAGGGAACAGTGATTGCGCAGCACCCTGTCATTTAACCACTCAGATGCCACATTCAACTCTGATTGCAGCATCTGAGACTCACATTCAGGTGCCCAGGGGATTAATCTGGGGTTAATAAAAAAACTTAAACTCACTTCAACACGGCCAGTGTAATCTCGTGGTGGCGTCTTCACGCTCGCCGCAGGTCCTTTGGTGGGTTTTTTCAGACGAGAGTGGATGGCCTCTCCGTGATCAAGTGGAGGAGGTGAATGTAATGTTTTTTAGCAACCATTTTAGGAAAAATTGATTCATTACCATGAAGCACGAGGAAATTCGGCTTCCCAGTGAATCAAATTTTTCCTAAACTTCAGATCGAATTCTGGTTCTGATGCTTCGATTCGCTCAACACTCATTAATTTATCATGAATGGCGGAGAAAATATTCTAATTGTACGCCAGCAAGGAAGCTAGCGTAGATTTAGAATGGCAGTGGATGCACCAAAGTTATGTAGAGGCTTTGGCGGATCCACTGCCAGTGCAAGGGTTATTAACACCAGCGTCTAAAATGCCGGTCTTAATAAATGACCCCTAAAGTCTACAAAGATCCCATTGGATTGTTAAAATGTTGAAGGCCACATTCCACAATTACTAGAAAGCAGTTGGTTTACTTCACTTATCAAGAACATATAGGGGAATATTTGTCAAAACTGATAAATCCAGATCAGATTCCGACTCATTCTTCTTACCATTTTCTTTAAATCTCCTTTTGATCGTACAAGGTAAAATGTCATTCTTGTTGCAAACAGTATATACTGTGTCATCCAATTTCATCCCTACTTCCTCTGCCTTCTGGCTTCAAAAAGTATCAAAATTGGGCTTGGCAAGGTTTTGGGCTCATTGGCTCAAAACTTTGAGACATTTTTCATTTTTATATAATTTACTCCAGTTTTGCATAGTGGATGAGAAAGTGAATGTGGTTAGCCTGTCAAGCTGATTTAAGCCAGATTTATGAAAGGCAACTTAAAAAAATAATAATAATCTAAAAAAAAGCCACAATCTTACTCCAGTAGGAGACTGGCATAAAAAACAGGAGTGACATCTTTAGACAAGAGTCATGTTTAAAGAGACACCAAATTTAGCTAACAATGGTAAAGCATTTAGTAAATTTGGCTCAAATTACGCCAACACAGACTCTAGAAAAACTGCCTACAAAAATTCCCGTCATAATAAATTCTCCCTCGGGTGTTAAATAAAATCCAATTGTCTTCCATCACTCATTATTTTCAAAAGGAATATTTATTTCAGTAGATGATATAAAAGCAGTACTATGCTCCACAGTCTGCCTTGACAATAGCTTCCTCTGTGAGACTCTCATATTTAGAGGGGCAGCAGATCATCCCTCAGCATTTCCTGTTGATAAAACATCTCTTCAGCTGACCCTCACAGTGATTTGTATGGGTCTGTCCACTATTCTAAAGTGAATGAACAACTCTGTGTTTTTGCAATTTGCAGTGAAAATGAAAAATTGCTTTTAAAGCCTCATTCACACATCAGTGCTCCACAGACATGTGCTGTACGTGTTCTCCATGGACAGCGCATGTCCCCATTCATGTGTGTATTCACAGATCAGTGTTTTAGCACGGTCCATGGATCTGTGTTTTTAGCACGGAAACATGCTCTATTTTGTCCGTGTTCACGGATCCAGCCCATTATAGTCTATGGGTTTGTGATAACCACGGATGCCATTGGTGTTTCATGGATCATTAGAAAGAGATGCTTTCAAAATTATTTTTCAGCTATGCAGTGTCAGTGAAACACGGATGACACACGGACAGCAAAAAACGGACACACGGATCCATCACGGTCATCTTCATGTAGGCATCACTGACCACAATTTCACGGATTTAGCACGGACACTGACATGTGAATGAGGCTTAAAGCAGTGTTTTAGATGATCACCATTGCTTCCTTTATCTGACCATAACATTATCTTACCAGTTATTCTATGAGCATTTGCTGAAATTCTGTGAGTTATCAATACCCATTGCTTTCTTCAGATTTTAAATAATAGCTCAATATGTAGAAATACAACTTCAACTGAAACCATCCATTCCATACAGGATGCTGGCAGAAGAATGTCACCCAATCAGATGATGAACCCATGGTTTATTATGTCAGATAGAAAAAAGTAGCCACATAGGGGGTCATTTACTATTCAGAAATAAAATTTGGTGTATTTCAGATGCCGATGGCGGCGCAACGGTTAGTTGTGCCACTATCTGCAACTTTTCCCTGCTCACGCCAGGTTTAAAATTGTGGGTTAGGAGTGGGCGGGGAATGGGTTGGGCCTGTCACATTCACCATTTTCTATGCCTGTTTTAGGCGTAGAAAATGGTTTAAAATGCCGGTCTTAATAAATGTGTCCCATCGTTTATTGACCAGCTTTCTGTTTTTAAAGTAACAGTTCCATCACAAATTTAACTCAACTTTCATAGAAAACTATTTTTTTTACTTTTTTATTTTTGCTTTTTTATTTTGGCAGACTTTGAATATTAAATACACAATATAGTTCTTCTATAGCAGTATTCGTAGAGGTATGAAGGCCCTGGATAGGATAACATAGTAATCTCCTTTTACAGCACGGCTGTACAAGAAAGGATGTATCTATAGAGTAATTCTCATTAGAATAATACGTGGAGGATTGGAATGACTGACAGTATGACAGCTCTATTCTCTTCATATGCCTAAATAAACATGCAAACAGAGGTGCAGTGCATTCATTAGGATCATGTAAGAAGTGCTGACCAGCCTTACTACTGGGATAGCATAGTGGAGGTGAGGTGCTCTAGTTGAGTCACCATCCCTCACGCCTCCCTGGTCTGACTGATGGTCTGACAAAAAGAGTTAAAGTAAATCTAACAGTCTAGACAGAGAGGAAGCTCACTCCTCCCTGGTCTGACTGATGGTCTGACAAAAAGAGACAGTCTAGACAGAGAAGAAGCTACAGACTCTAGACAGAAGTAACTTAAAAATATATCCTAAAAGATATCTGTCCTCTTTAAAAATAAATACATAGAATAGCCACATGTACTTTTATGGAAGTATACACTGTATATATATCAGGGATAGTGAGAGGTGAAAATTTCTCTTTTTGGGATAACCATATCACTTATCCATAATACCTAGGATTGCAAACATATGGAAAAATATCTGTGTATGCCACACTTAGAAGAAAGAAGTTGGGTGGTAAAGGGATTATTATTTTACTTAAATATGTATTTGACCTTGAACTTTGCTCACCAGGGAGCCGAGCATAGAAGGCAATTGAGTCTTCTGATGGAAAATAGGACTGGAAGTTATCCATTTTAATATGCTAATGCATTTTGCCACAGCAGTATACACCAAGACAATGAGACTGGAGCATAATGAGATCACTTGCCAGTCATGAGACTGTCTTCTGCCGAACGTCAAATCTCTTTTGAGACATGAGAAGACATCTGGTCACCATGAATGAATGCTATGACTATAATTAGCAGGAATAGAAAGTACAGAGACATGTACAACACTTTTACATAAAAAAGAACCAGTATATTGTTCTTCTGGCTGGAATAAAGTTTTTTTGTAAAAATGTTATTCTTCTTTCAGTTCCCCCTTCCCCACTCCAGAGGCAGCTCTCATGGGCAGACAAGAATTATTCGTAGAGCTTATGGAGAAGATTTTTACACCAACATGATGGAAGAGAGTTACCAGCTTTGGGCAGAGTTGGAGAAAGAGTCTGGAATCCAACTGTACAGGTAAAATATAAAAAATTGGTTTAGAGCAGGGGTGCACAACGTTTTCTGGGTGGGGGCCACATTGTCAGACTGAACCAACGTCAAGGGCCAAAAATAAAATTTAAAGGGGTATTAACAACTGAAATACTATATTTATGGCATACTGAACATACAGTATATATCATTAATGTCTAGTTACACTTCTAGTACTCCCATCTAATGGGAGAATACTTGAAAAATACATGCGAGCAGCCACAAGACATAGACACACATGTTTGTTACCAGATGGTTAGGGCCCGCACACAAAATGGTATCAATGGCCACAGGTTGTGCACCCCTGGTATAGAGCAATCTCATGTTTGGACAAGTTTGCTTTATTGGCTCTTTGCTTTGTCTTTTAGAGGGGGTCAAGTCGGTAGGGTTCTAACTCCAGGGACCCCTGTTGATCAGCTGTTTGAAGAGGTCATGGTGCTCTGTTGAGCACTGTGGCCTCATCCTTGGCCAGTGATGTCATGTTCATCGGTCACATGGCCTAGGTGTAGCTCAGTCTCATTGAAGTGAATAGGCAAGGGCTGCGATAACAAACACAGCCACCATACAATGTTCAGCACTGTGCTTAGTATTCTATGAGGAGACTCCAGCATTCACCGGTGCTGGGCCCTCACTAATTTGATATTGATTATGTACCCTGAGGATAGATCATCATATTCTACTTTAAAAGGGCAAATTAGTTTATTTTGTGCTATATTGTTCCACCATTTCTGTGTACACCGCTTATTCAACAGAACCCTACAAGACTGATGTCCCTCTATTTCTGAAGCTCTCCAAGTCTTGTGATGGTTCTCCACAGCTATGCTGCACACTAGTAATGTGTTGTGTGAGATAATTATTTTCTAGCCATCAAGGGTTTCAGATAAAGGACAGAGGACTCCAGCAGTCTATCATTAGGTATTAATTATTCTAATTCTGTCATCCTCTCTCACCCAAATTAACTTCTTTTTTATTAATTATCCCAGTTGGTTTCAGCTGCTCTCACAAAGTACATACTCTTTTGTTCCATTGGCACGTGACTCCTTCCATTAATATGTCTCTCTCATTTGCTCGGGCTGGCTAATGGCAGATTTATCATCTGCCTGTATCATGATACACAAAGGGGACACAAAGCAATCCTACTGTGCCGATGAGTTCTGTACTGCTCTGACCTTCAGCCGCCCTCCATATACCCACAGCAGTTTGTACAATCATTGACAAAGGCACGGCTTGTAGCATTGTCACTCACCTAGCTCAGAGCGCCAAGAAAAAGGATCTCCTTATTGCTGAATTCAGCTTATCTTGTCCTTGACAAGTTGTTGTCGACATTGATTTCAATGTACTTGATGCCAGAAATTTTTATTTTATAAAAAGTATTGACAAATGTAATGCAAAGGCTTTTAAACTGCGTAAAAGTAAAAATTGGAGATATTGCTATTGATATTGCCTGAAGATTTCTTAATATATCTTATTTTTTTTATTTTTTATTTTTCCCAAACAGAGCTCTGTATCACCTGTGTAAATCTAGAACAGGGGTTCACATGGCTGAAATCTCAACGTAAAAGGGGTTGTCTCACTTCAGCAAATTACATTTTTCATGTAGAGAACATTAATACAAGCCACTTAATAATGTATTGTGATTGTCCATATTACCTCCTTTGCTGGCTTGATTCATTTTTCAATCAGATTATACCCTGCTCCTGTGCAGGAGTTATGGCCACCCTGCAATTTTTCCTATAGTGTGCAAGCATGGCCACCGATGGTGCAGTGCAGGGTGGGCATAACCCCTGTATACGAGCCGTGCACAATGTGATGGAAAAATGAATCAGGTCAGCAATGGAGGCAATATGGACAATCATAATACATTTGATTTAAATCGGTATTAGCAAACAGATTTTTGGTGTTTCCAAAGGGCAGGTCCCACTTCTAAGACTTCCGTCTATTGGGATAATAGGGATCTCCTTCTTGCTAATCTGTACCTCACAGGGGGAGAACATGAACATTCTGGGTGTTGTGGTAACAGCCTGGAATTTCACAACTCCTATAACCTACAATGGAGAGAGCAACATGCATAGGAGGCATCTAACTTGTATACTCAATTCTAAAGTGCCTTTTTCAGTGGTCTCAGGGACATCACAGTTAACCATTAGTACTTGCCAATCCCTGCGGAGCTGTGTGCCACTGCTTATCTCTCTGAAATGGAAATCACTCTAATATGGAAATTACATGTGAACAGTCACACATGCTTTTCTGTGTGTAGATAGCTGTGGGCCACACAGAACAGCACTGTCAGCCACATGTGGCCTACTGGCCACACATTATGCACCCCTGACATAGAATTAAAGATACAATTTAAGTTAATGCTGCCACTACTAGAAGGAGCATAAAAGTATATTGCAAATAGCCTTGTTATTGAGTTAAAGGGTTGTTAACCCCAAAGCAAATTATAGCGTCAGCTGGGAAAGCTTTTAACAAAAGGAAAAAATGGACTCACCTATTTAACACCTGTGATGCCCTGCCCATGGTCACATGCACTGCTGCAGCCAATCACTGGCCTCAGCAGAGACATATCCTCTAGCACATTGGCTGCAACACACCCCAAAGAATGGCTGATCCACCCCATGCTTAATGGTTAGAGAGGTGTTCTTTTCATGAAATGCTGTGCCTTTTTTTTCTCCAAAGATATGGTTGCTCTTTGGGGCCAAAAAGTCATATTTTACCCTCATCTTTAGAGATGGCCTTGAGTTTCGCCCAGCGGTTGTTTCGTGGCGAAGTTTGCTCGTTCGCGGTTCGCCGACGGGTGAACATATGGCGATATCCGCCGGCGCCATATTCTTTTACATTCTGAAGAACTTTGACCCATGACGCATCCATCAGGTGGTGCAGGACAGCCAATTGAGACGTTTCAGCACATGGACACACCCCCTACCTTATAAATAAACCTGATCAGGCCGCCATAGATATTACATTCAGTCTTTTGCCAGTGTAGGGAGAGGTTACTGTGTGGAGCAGGGACAGACTGTTAAGGACACCAAATGCTAGCTAATAGGGCCACAAAAGTCCTTTTAAGGACTGGTATAGGTGTGCTATCGATAGGGGTGATATACAGAGGGGTGTGATATACTTATACTTTCTAACATAGAAAGTATATTATAGGGCATTTGTATTGTGCAGCAGTTGTGTGCGGTTCTGCTGCGATACTGCAGCTACACAGAGTGCCAAAACGCTATTGGAACAAATAATTTTTACTGGTGTGATATACCAGTTGCCCCCCCCAAAAACTGATTGAAGCAGAGGTGTTATATACCAATTATATACTTTCTATATAGTGCATTTGGGTAGTGCAGCATTTGTTTGCGGTTTAGCTGCGTTACCGCAGCTACAGATAGTGACAAACACCATTGGAACAAATAATTTCTACTGGTGTGATATACCAGTTGCCCCCCCCAAAAAAAGTGGAAAAAAAGTGGGCTACAGTAAAGATGTTATTCAGTGAACGCACTGAATGTACCTCGAGCCACATAATCACAATTTCTTTTATGTCAGGTCACATTTCAGAGAATTTCCATTTAAGACGCATAAAAATGGGCCCTGATTAAGATACATATTTTTTGTTGGAATTTTTGTAATTGATCCCCCTCTAGTATGTCACTGTCCATGTTGTGGGACTATTTGTACACTTCTAAGTATTTGGTGGCTGCAAATATGAGCTGAAGGTTTTTCAGGTTCGCCTGCCATTAAAGTAAATGGGGTCCGACGCAAACTTGTGGTTCGCGAACATTTAATCCCGTTTGCGTGATCGCGTTCGTGAACTGTCTCGGCCGATGTTTGTCCATCACTACTCATCGGTCCATAGGACTTGTTTCCAAAATGTATCAGGCTTGTTTAGATGTTCTTTTGCAAACTTCTGACATGGAATTTTGTGGAGAGGCCGCAGGAGAGGTTTTCTTTGAGGTGTTAGTGAACAGTAGAACAGTTGCTATTTGCTGAAGAGAGACAACTCATGTAACCCTAACAGGCTATATAAGGTCTGAGACCTCGGCCAAAGTTATCTGAATGCTCAAATCTCCTTGGGTTTCCATACTTTTGCAAGGTACTCCTTTCCTTTTTTCACTATAAATTGTACAAAATGAAAATAAAACACTGATATTGTTTGAAAAGTCGAAGATTGTGTTTCACCTTTAACTTTGTGCCTTTTTGGAGATGATTTCATATTCAACTTGTGTATCTGTTCACAGTAGCAGTAATTTTGATCAGGGGTGCACAAACTTTTGCATGCCACTGTATATAAAGAAATGAATAGACTGAGAATTATGGACACTTTGGGGCATTTTATTTTTTTAAACTATTGCATTTAACTTATTGTGGACTAAAATACCATATTTTTTTAATTGGCTGGGCAGCACCGTCGCTCAGTGGTTAGCACTGGTGCCTTGCAGCACTGGGGTCCTATGCTTAAATCCAACCATGGACAACATCTGCATGGAGTTTGTATATTTTCCCTGTGCTTGCATGGGTTTACTCTGGTTTCCTCCCACACTCCAAAGACTTACTGATAGGGAACTTAGATTGTGAGCCTCATGGGGGACAGCTTAATGCTAATGTCTGTAAAGCGCAGTGGAATATAGCAGCGCTATATAAGTGCATAAAATAAATATATTTAACATTTTCTACACTTTTTTTCCTCTACAGCTTTCACTTTCATTACATCTACAGAAGACTGGTCTCTGCCTCACACTGAATCCATCAGGCACTGTTCTGAAGACTTAATTTGTAGTTCACAGGCTACCACCCTTAAAACTTAGCATTTAATGTTATCTAAAACTTACACAAAAGACCCTCCAACATAGAACAAAAAGATCAACAAACACACAAAAAATAAATTAAAAAAATGGCGCTAGGTTGGTACTTGTTGGGTTTAATACATGTCAGGGGTAGGGCTTAATATTAAGCTATGGGCTCTCTCTCTATAGCTGATCCTCTTGCTATTTATGCCCTGCCTATATACGGAATAGCCGCCCCGATAGGGGCGATCCCGTATCAGGAACCTCCTGGGTACCCTCGGATGGCCCTGATTAGGGATGTCCCTGATAGCTAATGTATGCTATCCTATTAATAAACCATCATTGTTATACCTAGCAACTATAATTGCAAAAAACAGATATACCATGAAAAAAAATTATAATAATAATATTAAAACAGAGATTCAAAGATAGGTTATGTGATAATCAATCTATCTCCTAATTGTAATCATAGATGCTCATTGTCAATTGTCAAATAGCACAAAATCCCATCCTCTAATTTAGCAGAGTGTTTCGCGTCAACCAGAATTGGTGACATCAATATCCCTTTAATTCAAGAACATTAGGATGCCAACTAAATTGATGACCTTCTCATTCCAACGCGTTTCACCCTTATTGTCTTTGAGTTCATCAGGGGACAAATTACACACAGAATGATAGGGGTATAGATAGTGCCTTAATATTTAGATGATATTTAAATTGGTAGTATGTGACATTGATAGAAATTTGGTTACTTGCGTAACACGGACGTGGGAAATATACCCAATATCTTCCCACAGTAACAGTCACCTGATTGAGGCTGGCCTCAGATTGTAACATGCAAGAAGACGTGTCTGTAGTGTATATCCAATACAGATTATGTTGCCGGGGTCCGGTACTCAGAGAGACTTAATAGTGCTTCACATGTATCTCAGCCGACTTATAGTTGATACATAAATATATATATGGGCCCAATACGTATATGTAGACTGCAGATATATTACGATGCAATCTATAGAGAGGTCTTCTCATGTGCATGCGGTGTCCGATAGCCTCCCCGCATCTGCAGCAGTACAGAGCCATAATTTGTAGCCCTTATCTCTGAATTGGTGACAGTTTATAAACACTCATTAAATTCATCTTCTTACAGTATCAATTTGATAAGCATTTATCTATAATAAATGTTTATGAGCTGTCAGGATTTTAGAGATAAGCAGTACAGATCAAGCCATCAGAGCATATCCCTGATAGATTCAGTGTGAAGCAGAGATCAATGCTCTGAGTGATTGCCCCCAAAGGTGTCCATAGCCTTTCAGCAGATTTGTACCTATAAAACTGGCTGACCTGTTGCATGTGAGCTTGGCAACTGAAGGCATCTGTGTTGGTCCCATGTTCTTATGTGCCCACTTTGCTAAGAAAAATGAAGTTTGGATATATGCAAATAAACTTCTAGGAGCAGTAGGGGTATTGCCGTTACACTTAGAGGCTCTGGTGTTTCTGCAACTGCTGCGCCCTTTCCACATTGATTAACCAGGCCAGGCAGTAAAAACATCATAACTAGAGTTGAGCGAACACCTGGATGTTCGGGTTCGAGAAGTTCGGCCGATCTTCCCGGAAATGTTCGGGTTCGGGATCCGAACCCGATCCGAACTTCGTCCCGAACCCGAACCCCATTGAAGTCAATGGGGACCCGAACTTTTCGGTACTAAAAAGGCTGTAAAACAGCCCAGGAAAGGGCTAGAGGGCTGCAAAAGGCAGTAACATGTAGGTAAATCCCCTGCAAACAAATGTGGATAGGGAAATGAATTAAAATAAAAATTAAATAAATAAAAATTAACCAAAATCAATTGGAGAGAGGTCCCATAGCAGAGAATCTGGCTTCACGTCACCCACCACTGGAACAGTCCATTCTCAGATATTTAGGCCCCGGCACCCAGGCAGAGGAGAGAGGTCCCGTAACAGAGAATCTGTCTTCATGTCAGCAGAGAATCAGTCTGCATGTCATAGAAGAGAATCAGGCTTCACGTCAGCCACCACTGCAACAGTCCATTGTCATAAATTTAGGCCCAGCACCCAGGCAGAGGAGAGAGGTCCCGTAACAGACAATCTGGCTTCATGTCAGCAGAGAATCAGTCTTCATATCATAGCAGAGAATCAGGCTTCACGTCACCCACCACTGTAAGAGTCCATTTTCATAAATTTAGGCCCAGCACCCAGGCAGAGGAGAGAGGTCCCGTAACAGACAATCTGGCTTCATGTCAGCAGAGAATCAGTCTGCATGTCATAGCAGAGAATGAGGCTTCACGTCAGCCACCACTGCAACAGTCCATTGTCATAAATTTAGGCCCAGCACCCAGGCAGAGGAGAGAGGTCCCATAACAGACAATCTGGCTTCATGTCAGCAGAGAATCAGTCTTCATATCATAGCAGAGAATCAGGCTTCACGTCACCCACCACTGTAAGAGTCCATTTTCATAAATTTAGGCCCAGCACCCAGGGAGGGGAGAGAGGTCCCGTAACAGACAATCTGGCTTCATGTCAGCAGAGAATTAGTCTTCATATCATAGCAGAGAATCAGGCTTCACATCAGCCACCAATGCAACAGTCCATTGTCAGATATTTAGGCCCAGCACCCAGGCAGAGGAGAGAGGTCCCGTAACAGACAATCAGGCTTCACGTCAGCCACCAGTGCAACAGTCCATTGGCATATATTTAGGCCCAGCACCCAGGCAGAGGAGAGAGGTCCCGTAACAGAGAATCTGGCTTCATGTCAGCAGAGAATTAGTCTGCATGTCATAGCAGAGAATCAGGCTTCACGTCACCCAACATTGGAACAGTCCATTGGCATATATTTAGGCCCCGGCACCCAGACAGAGGAGAGGTTCATTCAAATTTGGGTAGCCTCGCAATATAATGGTAAAATGAAAATAAAAATAGGATTAAATGAGGAAGTGCCCTGGAGTACAATAATATATGGTTAAGGGGAGGTAGTTAATGTCTAATCTGGACAAGGGACGGACAGGTCCTGTGGGATCCATGCCTGGTTCATTTTTATGAACGTCAGCTTGTCCACATTGGCTGTAGACAGGCGGCTGCGTTTGTCTGTAATGACACCCCCTGCCGTGCTGAATACACGTTCAGACAAAACGCTGGCCGCCGGGCAGGCCAGCACCTCCAAGGCATAAAAGGCTAGCTCTGGCCACGTGGACAATTTAGAGAACCAGTAGTTGAATGGGGCCGAACCATCAGTCAGTACGTGGAGGGGTGTGCACACGTACTGTTCCACCATGTTAGTGAAATGTTGCCTCCTGCTAACACGTTGCGTATCAGGTGGTGGTGCAGTTAGCTGTGGCGTGTTGACAAAACTTTTCCACATCTCTGCCATGCTAACCCTGCCCTCAGAGGAGCTGGCCGTGACACAGCTGCCTTGGCGACCTCTTGCTCCTCCTCTGCCTTGGCCTTGGGCTTCCACTTGTTCCCCTGTGACATTTGGGAATTCTCTCAGTAGCGCGTCTACCAACGTGCGCTTGTACTCGCACATCTTCCTATCACGCTCCAGTGCAGGAAGTAAGGTGGGCACATTGTCTTTGTAGCGTGGATCCAGCAGGGTGGCAACCCAGTAGTCCGCACACGTTAAAATGTGGGCAACTCTACTGTCGTTGCGCAGGCACTGCAGCATGTAGTCGCTCATGTGTGCCAGGCTGCCCAGGGGTAAGGACAAGCTGTCCTCTGTGGGAGGCGTATCGTCATCGTCCTGCCTTTTCCCCCAGCCACGCACCAGTGATGGACCCGAGCTGCGTTGGGTGCCACCCCGCTGTGACCATGCTTCATCCTCCTCCACCTCCTCCTCATCCTCGTCCTCCAGTAGTGGGCCCTGGCTGGCCACATTTGTACCTGGCCTCTGCTGTTGCCAAAAACCTCCCTCTGAGTCACTTCGAAGAGACTGGCCTGAAAGTGCTAAAAATGACCCCTCTTCCTCCTCCTCCTCCTGGGCCACCTCCTCTTACATCATCGCCCTAAGTGTTTTCTCAAGGAGACATAGAAGTGGTATTGTAACGCTGATAACGGCGTCATCGCCACTGGCCATGTTGGTGGAGTACTCGAAACAGCGCAACAGGGCACACAGGTCTCGCATGGAGGCCCAGTCATTGGTGGTGAAGTGGTGCTGTTCTGTAGTGCGACTGACCCGTGCGTGCTGCAGCTGAAACTCCACTATGGCCTGCTGCTGCTCGCACAGTCTGTCCAGCATGTGCAAGGTGGAGTTCCACCTGGTGGGCACGTCGCATATGAGGCGGTGAGCGGGAAGGCCGAAGTTACGCTGTAGCGCAGACAGGCGAGCAGCAGCAGGATGTGAACGCCGGAAGCGCGAACAGACGGCCCGCACTTTATGCAGCAGCTCTGACTTGTCGGGGTAGTTGTGAATGAACTTCTGCACCACCAAATTCAGCACATGCGCCAAGCAAGGGATGTGCGTCAAACTGGCTAGCCCCAGAGCTGCAACGAGATTTCGCCCATTGTCACACACCACCAGGCCGGGCTTGAGGCTCACCGGCAGCAACCACTCGTCGGTCTGTTGTTCTATACCCTGCCACAACTCCTGTGCGGTGTGGGGCCTGTCCCCCAAACATATGAGTTTCAGAATGGCCTGCTGACGTTTACCCCGGGCTGTGCTGAAGTTGGTGGTGAAGGTGTGTGGCTGACTAGATGAGCAGGTGGAAGATGATGTCCTCATCATCAGGAAACATAAGTGGTTGTGCGTCAGTGCATTCTATGTCTTTCACCGCTGGGGAAGGGCTAGGTGGATGCCCTTGGGAAACCCTGCCAGCGGAGTCTTCAAACAGCATAAGAGACTGCTGCATAACTTGAGGCTGAGACAGTTTCCCTGGTATGCATGGGGGTGATGTGACAGACTGATGGGGTTGGTTTTCAGGCGCCATCTGTGCGCTTTCTGCAGAAGACTGGGTGGGAGATAATGTGAACGTGCTGGATCCACTGTCGGCCACCCAATTGACTAATGCCTGTACCTGCTCAGGCCTTACCATCCTTAGAACGGCATTGGGCCCCACCATATATCGCTGTAAATTCTGGCGGCTACTGGGACCTGAGGTAGTTGGTACACTAGGACGTGTGGATGTGGCAGAACGGCCACGTCCTCTCCCAGCACCAGAGGGTCCACTAACACCACCACGACCATGTCCACGTCCGCGTCCCTTACTAGATGTTTTCCTCATTGTTATGGTTCACCACAACAACTAAAATATTATTTGGCCCAATGTATTGTATTCAAATTCAGCTGAATATAAATTTGAGGCCTAGTATTTAGGCGCTGGGTGACCGGTATGGATTTACTGACAGAATTAGACTTGGAAATGCACAGTAGCGTGTGTGTGAAGTTATTCTGAATGACCCTATGTGCACCTTGAATATTATATACCCTTTTAGGGATAGATTTCAAATAGCTCTGATACAGCAGAAACCACTAAATTATGAAATTGCTAAATTGGGAATTGTATTTCAACCCAGAACAAAAAATGTGCTTTGACGGACACTAAATAACTTGCCCAGCCAGAACAGTACAGCGGTAAAGACAGATTTAGCAGGATATAAATTTGAGGCCTAGTATTTAGGCGCTGGGTGACCGGTATGGATTTACTGACAGAATTAGACTTGGAAATGCACAGTAGCGTGTGTGTGAAGTTATTCTGAATGACCCTATGTGCACCTTGAATATTATATACCCTTTTAGGGATAGATTTCAAATAGCTCTGATATAGCAGAAACCACTAAATTATGAAATTGCTAAATTGGGAATTGTTTTTCAACCCAGAACAAAAAATGTGCTTTGACGGACACTAAATAACTTGCCCAGCCAGAACAGTACAGCGGTAACGACAGATTTAGCGGGATATAAATTTGAGGCTTAGTATTTAGGCGCTGGGTGACGGTATGGATTTACTGACAGAATTAGACTTGGAAATGCACAGTAGCGTGTGTGTGAAGTTATTCTGAATGACCCTATGTGCACCTTGAATATTACATACCCTTTTAGGGATAGATTTCAAATAGCTCTGATATAGCAGAAACCACTAAATTATGAAATTGCTAAATTGGGAATTGTTTTTCAACCCAGAACAAAAAATGTGCTTTGACGGACACTAAATAACTTGCCCAGCCAGAACAGTACAGCGGTAAAGACAGATTTAGCGGGATATAAATTTGAGGCCTAGTATTTAGGCGCTGGGTGACCGGTATGGATTTACTGACAGAATTAGACTTGGAAATGCACAGTAGCGTGTGTGTGAAGTTATTCTGAATGACCCTATGTGCACCTTGAATATTACATACCCTTTTAGGGATAGATTTCAAATAGCTCTGATACAGCAGAAACCACTAAATTAGGAAATTGCTAAATTGGGAATTGTTTTTCAACCCAGAACAAAAAATGTGCTTTGACGGACACTAAATAACTTGCCCAGCCAGAACAGTACAGCGGTAACGACAGATTTAGCGGGATATAAATTTGAGGCTTAGTATTTAGGCGCTGGGTGACGGTATGGATTTACTGACAGAATTAGACTTGGAAATGCACAGTAGCGTGTGTGTGAAGTTATTCTGAATGACCCTATGTGCACCTTGAATATTACATACCCTTTTAGGGATAGATTTCAAATAGCTCTGATACAGCAGAAACCACTAAATTAGGAAATTGCTAAATTGGGAATTGTTTTTCAACCCAGAACAAAAAATGTGCTTTGACGGACACTAAATAACTTGCCCAGCCAGAACAGTACAGCGGTAAAGACAAATTTAGCGGGATATAAATTTGAGGCCTAGTATTTAGGCGCTGGGTGACCGGTATGGATTTACTGACAGAATTAGACTTGGAAATGCACAGTAGCGTGTGTGTGAAGTTATTCTGAATGACCCTATGTGCACCTTGAATATTATATACCCTTTTAGGGATAGATTTCAAATAGCTCTGATACAGCAGAAACCACTAAATTAGGAAATTGCTAAATTGGGAATTGTTTTTCAACCCAGAACAAAAAATGTGCTTTGACGGACACTAAATAACTTGCCCAGCCAGAACAGTACAGCGGTAACGACAGATTTAGCGGGATATACATTTGAGGCCTAGTATTTAGGCGCTGGGTGACCGGTATGGATTTACTGACAGAATTAGACTGGGATATGGCCAAAAAATAACCACACTATTGCTGGTTAAATGCACTTGGTGTGACAGCTTAACCAACCACACTACTGAGGGTTAAATGCACTTGGTGACGGGCGCAGCTTGCCCCTGATGTAGTATATGGCCAAAAAATGAACAGACTATTGCTGGTTAAATGGACTTGGTGTGACAGCTTGACCAACCACACTACTGAGGGTTAAATGCACTTGGTGAGGGGCGCAGCTTGCCCCTGATGTAGTATATGGCCAAAAAATAAACAGACTATTGCTGGTTAAATGCACTTGGTGTGACAGCTTCACCCTGATGTAGGCTTTAGCCAAAAAACAACCACACCATTGAGGGTTAAATGCACTTGGTGACAGGCGCAGCTTGCCCCTGATGTAGTATATGGCCAAAAAATAAACAGACTATTGCTGGTTAAATGCACTTGGTGTGACAGCTTCACCCTGATGTAGGATTTAGCCAAAAAACAACCACACCATTGAGGGTTAAATGCACTTGGTTGCAGCTTGTGCTGGCGCACCACAAGACACAAAATGGCCGCCGATCACCCCAGAAAAAAGTGACTGACAAACGGTCTGGGCAGCCTAAAAACAGTGAGCAATTGAATTTCAGCAGCTCAATGATGCACAGCTGCAGATCGATCGATTAATCAAGTTCTTTGGAGAAGTTAATCTGCCTAAGCTCGCCCTACTGTCGCAGCCGCAACCTCTCCCTACGCTAATCAGAGCAGAGTGACGGGCGGCGCTATGTGACTCCAGCATAAATAGAGGCTGGGTCACATGGTGCTCTGGCCAATCACAGCCATGCCAATAGTAGGCATGGCTGTGACGGCCTCTTGGGGCAAGTAGTATGACGCTTGTTGATTGGCTGCTTTGCAGCCTTTCAAAAAGCGCCAAGAAAGCGTCACAAAAGCGCCAAGAAAGCGACGAACACCGAACCCGAACCCGGACTTTTACGAAAATGTTCGGGTCCGTGTCACGGACACCCCAAAATTCGGTACGAACCCGAACTATACACTTCGGGTTCGCTCATCCCTAATCATAACATCTGCCCCTGTCAATCAAAGTGGAGAGGATGTGCCAGTTGCAGAGAAAGAAGAGCCTCTAGGTGTAACAGCAACGCCCCGTTGCCTCTAAAGGCTCATCTGCATAGTGATGGACGAACATCGGCCGGGACTGTTTGCGAACACGCGTTCGTGATCAAATGTTCACGAACCGGGCGTTCAGGACAGGCCCCATTGACTTTAATGGCAGGCGAACCTGAAAAACCTTCAGGTCATATTTGCAGCCACCAAATACTTACTAGAAGTGCACAAATAGTCCCACAACATAGACAGTGACATACCAGAGGGGGAACATTAACAAAAATTCCAACAAAAATATGTATTTTAATCAGGGGCCATTTTTATGCGTCTTAAAGGGAAACTCTCAAAATTAAATTTAGGCCACCGGAGTACAGGCCCCAAAAATTAGGCATTTAACTGACAGAAAAGAATTTGTGATGATGTGGCTGGAGGTACATTAGGCGGTCACTGGGTAACCTTTTTACTGTGGGCCACTGGTGTACAGGCCCCAAAAATTTGGCATTCACCTGGCAGAAAAGAACTTGTGATGATGTGGCTGGAGGTACATTAGGCGGTCACTGGGTAACATTTTTACTGTGGGCCACTGGTGTACAGGCCCAAGAAATTTGGCATTCACCTGACAGAAAAGAACTTGTGATGATGTGGCTGGGGGTACATTAGGCGGTCACTGGGAAAAATGTTACTGTAGGCCACGGGAGTACAGGCCCCAAAAATTGGGCATTCCCCTGACATTAAAGAACTTGTGATTATGTGGCTGGAGGTACATTAGGCGGTCACTGGATAAAAACTTTACTGTAGGTCAGTACAGGCCCCAAAAATTAGGCATTCACCTGAAAGAAAATAACTTGTTATGATGTGGCAGAAGGTACATTAGGTTGTCACTGGATAAAGATTTTACTGTAGGCCACTGGAGTACACGCACCAAAAATTAGGCATTCACCTGACAGAAAATAACTTGTGATGATGTGGCTGGAGGTACATTAGGCGGTCACTGGATAAAAATTTTACTGTAGGTCAGTACAGGCCACAAAAATTAGGCATTCACCTGAAAGAAAATAACTTGTTATGATGTGGCAGAAGGTACATTAGGTTGTCACTGGATAAAGATTTTACTGTAGGCCACTGGAGTACACGCACCAAAAATTAGGCATTCACCTGACAGAAAAGAACTTGTGATGATGTGGCTGGAGGTACATTAGGCGGTCACTGGATAAAAAATTTACTGTAAGCCAGTACAGGCCCCAAAAATTAGCAATTCATCTAACAGAAAAGTACTTGTAATTATGTGGCTGGAGGTACATTAGGCAGTCACTGGATAAAGATTTTACTGTAGGCCACTGGAGTACAGGACCCAAAAATTAGGCATTCGCCTGACAGAAAAGAACTTGTGATGATGTGGCTGGAGGTACATTAGGCGGTCACTGGATAAAACTTTTACTGTAGGCCACTGGAGTACAGGCCCCAAAAATGAGTTATTCACCTGAGAGAAAAGGCCTTTTATGCCTCTGTATATACATAAGACAAAGACCAATCTTTGTTCTGGGTGGTGGCGGATATGTGTGGCTGGCATGATTAAATTAAATTACACGTGGTCGTCTCAGGTGTTGAAATCCTCCAAGATCCATGCCTCATTCATTTTTTAAAATGTGAGGTAGTCCACACTGTCGTCAGCTAGGCGAGTGTGCTTATCAGTCACGATCCCCCCTGCTGCGCTAAACGTCCTTTCAGGAAAGACACTCGACGAGGGGCAAGCCAAGAGTTCCATGGCAAATTGTGCCAGCTCTAGCCACAGGTCAAGCCTGCACACCAGTAGTCCAGGGGTTTCTCGCTTCTCAGAGCGCCCACATCGGCTTTTAGTTGAGCGGACACCTGGATGTTCGGGTTAGACGGGTTCGGCCGAACTTTGGAAAAAAGTTCGAGTTCGGGACCCGAACTTGACCCCGAACACGAACCCATTGAAGTCAATGGGGCCCGAACTTTTGAGCACTAAAATGGCTGTAAAAATGTCATGGAAAGGGCTAGAGGGCTGAAAATGGCATCAAAATGTGGTTAAGAGCATGGCAAGTGCTCTGCAAACAAATGTGGATAGGGAAATTATTTTAAATAACATAAAATAGGTAAAAATAAAAAATAATAATCTTGATCTAGGAGGACAAGGTCCATATGGAGTAGGAGGTTTAGGAGGCGGTGGATGTGGCGGTGTAGGTGGAAGCGTCGGTGGAGGAGGAGGTAGCCTACACTGCTTTTCGGTTTTAAATTTTATTTTTAAAATTAGGGACACTCCAAAACATTGGAAAATATAACCTTTGATAACCCCCTCCAGTCATGCTAAACACACGTTCAGACAATATACTGGCAGCAGGGCAGGCCAGAACCTCCAAGGGGTAAAGGGCAAGCTCAGGCCATGTGCCCAATATGGAGACCCAGAAGTTGCAGGGGCTGACCCCTGTCAGTCAGTTCGTGTAGGCGTGTGCACACTTAGTGCCCCATCAAGTCGCACATCCCTGTGATGTTCACGATCCAATTTGATATCTGCTCTATCAACTTTCGATGTTCTTTTATGCGCCTACCATGGTGATCACGGGTGGCGGCGAATCAGGGTTCCAGGCCTAAGAGGGAGCGTGAGAAAGAGAGACCACATCCAAGGGAGGATTAACTTTTTTCAAATTTAAAATTATAGAGCATTGAATAAAAGGATGTGGCGCGCATTAATTGCTGAATAATAATTTATAAAATTTTATTCCCTGTCACCTATGCATAGCAGGTGTTTATTTACGTCTAAAATTGTATAATGTTAACCCAAGAATGTAGCAGAAAAATTATTGAAATTTATTAAGCTGTCAACTAGGTAGAGGAGGGTTATATTACACCCAAAAATTGGTGAATTTCCCCCAAACATTTAACTGACAATTTTTATTTTTTAAACCTGTCTACTAGGTACAGCAGTGGTACATCACACCCAATAATTGGTGAATTTCACCGGAAAATGTAACTGACAATTTATTTATTTTTTCCGGTCTACTACAGTGATACTATACACCCAAAAATTGGGGAATTTCACCCGAAAATGTAAATGACTTTTATTTTGATTTTTTAAACCTGTCTACTTGGTATAGCAGTGGTACTATACACCCAAAAATTGCTAAATTTCACCCGAAAATGTAACTAACAAAGTAGTGAAATTATCTAAAATAAAATACGTACAAATTAAAAAAAATTGATTTATAAGGTGGAGTTCCATATGGAGTAGGAATTTGAGGAGGCGGTGGACGTAGCGGTATAGGTGGAAGCGGTGGAGGAGGACGAGGTAGCCAGCACAGGTTTTTGGTTTTAATTTAATTTTATAAAATTAGGGTACACTCTCTAAAAGAGTGTGAAATATCCAAAATACAGAATGATCAATTGTGCTGCAGTATAACAATGGCTGGTTAGTGCCGGTATACATGTTTATTCTGCACAAGGTACGGACAAGTCCTGAGGGATCCATGCCTGGTTCATTTTAATGAACGTGAGCTTGTCCACATTGGCTGTGGACAGGCGGCTGCACTTGTCTGTGATGACGCCCCCTGCCATGCTAAACACATGTTCAGATAATACCCTCGCTGCAGGGCAGGCCAGCACCTCCAAGGCGCAAAGGGCAAGCTCAGGCCATGTGCCCAATTTGGAGACCCAGAAGTTGAAGGGGGAAGACCTGTCATTCAGTACGTGTAGGCGTGTGCACACATACTACTCCACCATGTTGGTGAAATGCTGCCTCCTGCTAAGACGTTCCATATCAGCTGGTGGTGCTGGTTGTTGTGGCTTGCTGACAAAGCTTTTCCACATTTCGGCCATGCTAACCCTGCCTTCTGAGGTGCTGGTGGTGCCCCAGCTGCGTTAGCGACCTCTTCCTTGTCCTCTGCCTTCGCCTTGTGCTTCCACTGTGCCCCCGCTGTCAGGTGGGAATGCCGCCAGCAGCGTGTCTACCAGCGTGCGCTTGTACTCGCGCATCTTACGATCACGCTCCAGTGACGGAATTAAAGATGGTAAGTTGTCCTTGTAACGGTGATCTACCAGCGTGGCCACCCAGTAATCAGCACAAGTTAGAATGTGGGCAAATCGGCGGTCGTTGCAGAGACACTGCAGCATGTAATCGCTCATGTGTGCCAGGCTGAGGATTTTGAGAGATTTAGGCCCCTGTCACCCAGGCACAGCAGGGGTTCATTCACAGCAAAAGTGGGTTCTTGTCACCCAGCAATAGAAGAGAGGATTTTGAGAGATTTAGGCCCCTGTCACCCAGGCACAGCAGGGGTTCATTCACAGCAAAAGTGGGTTCTTGTCACCCAGCAATAGAAGAGAGGATTTTGAGAGATTTAGGCCCCTGTCACCCAGGCACAGCAGGGGTTCATTCACAGCAAAAGTGGGTTCTTGTCACTCAGCAATAGAAGAGAGGATTTTGAGAGATTTAGGCCCCTGTCACCCAGGCACAGCAGGGGTTTGTATACGCCAAAAATGGTAAAATGTCACCCGACAATTAAAAAATAAGAATGTTTTTAATTTAGGGCACTAAAATTTGCACTTTTTTGCATTAAAATGGCTCTAAAATAGTCCTTAAAAAGGCTAGAGGTATATAAAAGGCAGTAAAATGTGCTTAAGAGCATGGCAACTGCTCTGCAAACAAATGTGGATAGGGAAATAACTTAAAATAAAATAAAATAACAAAAAATTACAACTTATTAACCTGCAACAGAGAAGGAGGTGTATATGGAGTCGGAGGTTGAGGAGGCGGTGAATGTGGTGCTGTAGGTGGAGGCAGCAATGGAGGAGGAGGAGGTAGCCAACAATGTTTATTTTTTTTTTTTATTGGGGTAGCTAGCCCCCAAAATATTGGGACAAATAAAAAATAAAAAATAAAACAAAGAATCATTGAACTTGACTTGAGTACAAGAATGTATGTTTGATGGTGCTATAAATGTCTATTCTGCACAATGTACAGACAAGTCTTGTGGGATCCAAGCCTGGTTCATTTTAATGAACGTGAGCTTGTCCACGTTGGCTGTGGACAGGCGGCTGCGCTTGTCTGTGATGACGCCCCCTGCCGTGCTAAACACATGTTCAGATAATACAATGGCTGCAGGGCAGGCCAGCACCTCCAAGGCGTAAAGGGCAAGCTCAGGCCATGTGCCCAATTTGGAGACCCAGAAGTTGAAGGGGGCAGACCCGTCATTCAGTACGTGTAGGCGTGTGCACACATACTGCTCACCCATGTTGGTGAAATGCTGCCTCCTGCTAAGACGTTCCATATCAGCTGGTGGTGCTGGTTGTTGTGGCGTGCTGACAAAGCTTTTCCACATTTCGGTCATGCTAACCCTGCCTTCTGGGGTAATGGTGGTGCCCCAGCTGCGTTAGCGACCTCTTCCTTGTCCTCTGCCTTCGCCTTGTGCTTCCACTGTGCCCCCGCTGTCAGGTGGGAATGCCACCAGCAGCGCGTCTACCAGCGTGCGCTTGTACTCGCGCATCTTACGATCACGCTCCAGTGACGGAATTAAAGACGGTAAGTTGTCCTTGTAACGTGATCCACCAGCGTGGCCACCCAGTAATCAGCACAAGTTAGAATGTGGGCAAATCGGCGGTCGTTGGATAGACACTGCAGCATGTAATCGCTCATGTGTGCCAGGCTGCCCAAAGGCAACAAAAAGCTGTCCTCTGTGGGAGGTGTATCGTCTGTGTCCTCTGTATCCCACCAGCCACGCACCAGTGATGGCCATGAGCTGGTCTGGGTGCCACAGCAGAATCCACCTAGGAGCCACTTGGGAATGACTGTCTGGAAACCCTACAAAATTATCCCTCTTCCTCCTCCTCCTCCTGTGCCTCATCCTCGTTCATCATCGCCAGGAGCGTTTTTTCAAGGAGGCACAGAAGTGGGATAGTAACACTGAGAACAGCGTTATCGGCACTGGCCATGTTGGTGGAGTACTCGAAACAGTGCAAAAAGGAACACAGGTCTCGCATGGAGGCCCAGTCATTGGTGGTGAAGCGGTGCTGTTCCGCCGAGCGACTCACCCGTGCGTGCTGCAGCTGAAACTCCACTATTGCCTGTGGAAGGTGGAGTTCCACCTTGTGGGCACGTCACATATGAGGTGATGAGCGGGAAGGCCAAAGTTACGTTGCAGCGCTGACAGGCGAGCAGCAGCAGGGTGAGAACGCCAAAAGCGCGCACAGACGGCACGCACTTTATGCAGCAGCTCTAACATGTTGGGGTAATTTTTAAGGAATCTCTGCACCACCAAATTCAGCACATGCGCCAGGCAAGGGATGTGCGTCAAACCGGCTAGTTCCAGAGCTGCTAGGTGATTTCGCCCATTATCGCACACCCCCAGGCTTGAGGCTGACTGGCACAAACCACTCATCGGTCTGTTGTTCAAGGCCCGTCCACAGCTCCTGCGCGGTGTGGGGTTTGTCCCCAAAACAGATAAGTTTTAAAACTGCCTGCTGTCGTTTACCCCTGGCTATGCTGAAGTTGGTGGTGAAGGTGTTACACTGACCGGATGAGGAGCTGGTAGAGGATGAGGAAGCAGAGTAGGAGGAGGAAGCAACAGGAGGCAAACTGAAGCACCCTGCAATCCTCGGTGGTGGAAGGACATGCGCCAAACTGCTATCCGTCTCAGGCCCAGCCGCCATTGCATTTACCCAGTGTGCTGTTATGGAGATATAACGGCCCTGACCGTGCTTACTGGTCCACGGATCCGTAGTCAGGTGCACCTTGCCACAGATGGCGTTGCGCAGTGCACACCTGATTTTGTCCCCTACTTGGTTGTGATTGTGAAGGGAAGGAATGGCTCGCCTTGAAAAGTAGTGGCGGCTGGGCACGACGTACTGTGGGACAGCCACCGCCATAAGGCCTTTAAAACTATCCGTCTCCACCAGACGGAATGACAGCATTTCAAAGGCAAGTAATTTAGAAATGCTGGCATTCAGGGCTAGGGATCGCGGGTGGGTAGGGGGGTACTTCCTCTTCCTCTCCAGCGTTTGGGATATGGAGAGCTGAAAGCTTCTGTGGGACATTGTGGAGATGCTTGGTGACCCAGATTTTGGTGTTGCTGGCAGATCCTCTGTTTGTGGGGTGCCAGGTGGCACTGTCACTCCAGAGGTGGATGAAGAGGCCGCGGCTGCAGCAGAAGAGAAAGCAGGAGGAGCCAGAGACCTTTCTTGGTTTTTGAGGTGTCTACTCCACTGCAGCTCGTGCTTTGCACTTAAATGCCTGGTTATGCAGGTTGTGCTCAGGTTGAGAACGTTTATGCCTCGCTTCAGGCTCTGATTGCACAGCGTGCAAACCACTCGTGTCTTGTCGTAAGCACATTGTCTGAAGAACTGCCACGCCAGGGAACTCCTTGGAGCTGGCTTTGGTGTGCTCGGTCCCTTGCTGCGGTGGGCAGTAGGAGGCGTACTGTCCAGAGGACGGCCGCTCCGCTTTTGCACCCTGCTCCCTTTTCTGCTGTGCTGGTGGCTCTGTGCGACCACCGCCTCTTCCTCCAAACTACATAGGTCACTCTCATGACCTTGATTCCATGTGGGGTCGAGGACCTCATCATCCTCCACATCATCTTCCACCCAGTCTTTACCCATGACTTCCTTGTCAGTCTGCACACTTTCGAAAGCCCCAGCAGTTGGCACCTGTGTTTCGTCATCATCCTAGACATGCTGTGATGGTCCTGCCATGTACTCATCTTGCAAAATAAGTGGTTGGGCATCGGTGCACTCAATCTCTTCCACTTCTGGGGCAGGGCTAGGTGGATGGCCCTGGGAAACCCTGCTAACAGAGTCATCAAAAAGCAGAAGAGACTGCTGCATGACTTGGGGCTCAGACTGCTTGGCTGATTTGCAAGGGGGTGAGGTGAAAAACTGATGGACATCGGCTGCAGGTGCCAACTTTGAGCTTTTAGCAGGACACTGGGTGGGAGACAATGTGAAGGAACTGGAGGCACTGTCAGCAACCCAATCTACTATCGCCTGTACTTGTATAGGCCTCATCATTTGTAGAGCAGCATTAGGCCCGACCAAATACCGCTGTAGGTTTTGTCGCCTACTCGCACCTGAGGAAGGGGTTTCACTTGTGCGTGTAGCTGGCACAGATCGACCACGTCCTCTCCCTGCAACAGGAGCTCCACCAGCAGCACCACGACCTGGGCCACGTGCCCTATATGACGCTCTCCTCATATTTTTCGAATTTAGGATCTCGCCCTAAATGGATGTTTAATTAATAGTAGAAAAGAACGACAGTATGTAAAGGTTGTATCTCACACGGCCTGAACTAGACTAGGCCTCAATTAAAGAATTCTTTGCACAAAATGGCTGTATTTCAAATGGCTGTATTTCAAATGCCTAATTCAAACCACTGTATGTATAGGGGGGCTCACACACGCCCTGAATCAGCGTAGGCCTGAAGTAAAGATTTATTTGCACAAAATGGCTGTATTTCAAATGGCTGAATCAAACCACTGTATGTATAGGGGGGATCACACACGCCTTGAATCAGTGTAGGCCTGAAGTAAATATATCTTTGCACAAAATGGCTGTTTTTCAAATGGCTTTATTTCAAATGCCTAATTCAAACCCCTGTATGTAGAGGTGGTATCTCAGAGGGCTTGAACCTCTGTAGGTCCGAAGTAAATATATCTTTGCACAAAATGGCTGTATTTCAAATGCCTAATTTAAACCCCTGTATGTAGAGGAGGTATCTCAGAGGGCCTTAAGTAAATATATCTTTGAAATAAATTGAATAATGGGAAGACCTTAAAGGGACACTGACAGGCCCAAAAAGCATATTTAGGGGTATATATGACAGTATAGGTCTTATAAAGGGTATTAGAATCATCTAAGTATCCCCCCTGTCCGCCTCATAAATACAGTAAAAATAAGTTTTATAACCTGCTTTCCTGGCGTTCAATCTGCCCAAGGGGCGGTGCTTCATATCAATTTGCGCCCAGCCAGCCTCGCCACAACTGCCGTTTGAAGCGCCGCCCAGCTCATCAATATTCACTGAGCTGGGCGGCTACTCTGAAGCGCTGTACTAGTGTCCCCGGCCATCTTCAGCGCATGCGCCCGGCACCCTCACTGGCCGGGATCGCATCGCGCGTCTGCTTTATGCGCATGCGTCGGGCACAGTCAGGAAGAGCTCTAGAGGTTTTATAGGTCTCACCCATATGCTCCTTAGTTTGGGATCAAGCCAGTCGGATGTTTATTTATAAGTTCCAGCTTTCTGAAACACCATCCGTGACACCATGTTTCACTGTGGGGATGGTGTTCTTTGGGTGATGTGTTGGGTTTGCGCCAGACATAGCGTTTTCTTTGATGGACGAAAAGTTTAATTTTAGTCTCCTCAGACCAGAGCATCTTCCTCCATACATTTTGGGAGTCTCCCACATGCCTTTTCACAAACTCACAACGTGCCTTTTTGTTTTTAGCTGAAATTAATGGCTTTCTTCTGGCCACTCTGCCATAAAGCCCAACTCTATGGAGCGTACAGATTATTTTCATCCTATGTACAGATACTCCAGTCTCTGCTGTGGAACTCTGCAGCTCCTCCAGGGTTAACTTAGTACTCTGTGTTGCCTCTCTGATTAATGCCCTCCTTGCCCAGTCTGTGAGTTTTGGTGGGCGGCCGTCTCTTGGCAGTTTTGCTGTTGTGCCATGTTCTTTCCATTTGGTAATGATAGATTTGATGGTGCTCCTGGGGATCATCATAGATTTGGATTTTTTTTTAACCTAACCCTGACTTGGTCTTCCTGGCAGTGTTTGGTTAGTGATGCCTCTTGCTTAGGTGTTGCAGCCTATGGGGCCTTTCAAAAAAAGGTGTGTATATGTAATGACAGATTATGTGACACTTAGATTGCACACATTTCACTAATCATGTGACTTCTTAAGGTAATTGGTTGCACCAGAGCTTTTTATGGGCTTCCTAACAAAGGGGGTGAATACATACGCACATGCCAATTTTCTATTTTCTATTTCTAAACAATAGTTTTATTTATATATTTTTCTCATTTCACTTCACCAACTTTAGACTATTTTGTTCTGATCCATCACATAAAATTCAGATTAACAAAACATTTAACTTAAGGCTGTAATGTACCAAAATACAAAAAAAGTCAAGGGGGGTAATTACTTTTGAGCTTTAGCCTTAACCGACTTATTTTGGAAGAACAAAACTGTTAGTGTATTATACAGAAAAATGAAAGCAGTGCTTTGTAGTGCACTTGTGTTTAATAAACTTTCTACATTGAGAGATGCTTTACTCAGAATAGGTAATTATTCTGCTGGGATAATTTAGACACTTGAAAGAATAATTCATGAGAATAGCACAGTCCTGACTCAAAATGAATGAGCAAAAGATTTTGAAAACTAGGATCAAAAATCAGCAAAAAGGCAAATATTGTGAGCTTGTAGTGCCATTATAGTCTGCAGGTAAATAATTATCAGGGAAAACCAACCTTGCTGGTACTGTAAGTAAGCCACGTATGCACAAGTCTATAGATCACATTCACAAGGGATGACTGCCAAACCAATTAGTCATAAGGTTTTCACCAAAAGTTACCACGTTAAATTATCACCAAGTTTACCAAGCTCCATTTTTCTTTGTTTTTTCTTACAACTTTGTTGAAATCATAGATGGTCAGAATTTTTATAGATATATCTGAAATGAATCATACAGATTATAATCCTGTGGATAAGAATAGTAAAATCAACACTTTAACAATACTTACAGCAAACCTTACAAGTACTGTGCACCAATTTAAGGAAACACATGAGACAGGGAAAATGGACTACCAATTAGTCTTCAAGGTGAATCCGCGTTTGAGCAATTTTAGGACTGATTGCACAAAAAGGGAATACAGGATGAAGCCACCCTTTTCTGGCAAACTGCATTGCTGAGAGGGAGAATTACAGATTGAAGACACCATCATGCTTCCAGTGTTACTAGAGCTTAGAAAACACAAAAGGAAGTTGGCAATGCTAGTTTTATGGACCTATTATTTTACTCTCTGATAAGCGGAGAGTAGTGATGAGCGAGCATGCTCGGCCAAATACCTGTTCATGCTCGAGTCTCCTTCCCGCACATTTCGCGGCTTCTATGCAGCCAATAAACGTGCAGGTAAGAACTGCCATCACTGTAATGCCAGTAGCCATGTTGGCTGCTGGCATTAAAGTGATTGGCTGGCCGGATCGCGTCATTGGGTGCTATATAGCACCCTATGACACGTGCTCGGATCAGTCATAGTCAGGGAGAGCAGAGGGTAGGAAGGGAAAGGCAGTGTAGGGAGCGAAATTCTCCGTTATTATTCGAAGAAAGCTTTTCAAAGAGCCAAAAGTCCTTTTAAGGACTAGTGTGTGTTTTAGAGCAGCAATATATGTTTACCTGCGCTAAATTGATCAGTCTCAGGGACATCCGTGCTGAGGAAGGGACAGATGAGTGCAGGGAGAGAAATTTGCTTTCTTTACTACCAAAAGCTTTTGAAAGACCCCAAAGTCCTTTTAAGGACTACTGTGTAAGTGTTTGACAGAAGCAAGATTTTTCTTTAATACTTATTAGTGACGTATACTGTACATCATCCGCAGACTGTGTCTTTTTGCGTAAATTCAAATAATTAGCGCCACATTTATTGCCTAATCTAGTGTCCACATTTATGGCCTAATCTAGTGTCCATAGTGTGTGGCTTTCTGTGACATATAAAGTACGCCATCCGAAAACTGTTTCTTTAGTGTAAATTTAAATAATCAGAGGCCAGTCCTCATCTATTGTCTCTGTAGTGTGTGTGTGTGTAATACACATCCGTGACATATACAGTACTCCATCAGAAAACTGTTTCTTTCGCATAAATTCCAATAATCTGGGCCTAATCTAGTGTCCATAGTGTGTTGTTTTCTGTCACATATACAATACGCCATCCAAAAACTGTTTCTTTAGTGCAAATTCCAATAATCTGGGCCTAATCTAGTGTCCATAGTGTGTGGCTTTCTGTGACATATACAGTATGCCATCCGAAAACTGTTTCTTTAGGGCAAACGTAACCAATCTGGGTCTAATTTAGGGTCCATATTCTGTGGGTTTCTGTGACATATACAGTACGCCATATGAAAACTGTTTCTTTAGGGCAAATTTAACTAATCTGGGCCTAATATAGTGTCCATATTCTGTGGGTTTTTAGCAGACTTTAAAACAATCTGCGCCACATCTAGTGACAAAACCATTATTATGAAGAAGGCGAGCACTTAGAGATGGGGAAGTTGGCGTGATGCTGATGGTGCACGCAGAGGCGATGGCCCTAGGCGCAATGAAACTGTGCCTGCTGCCAGTGCACCAGAAAAAAAAAACATCCACCGTTCCCAGCTTCATGTCCAACTTAGCTGGGCGGCGCAGGACAACACTGTCCAAGTCGGACCAGTGCGAACAGTTGGTCGGTTGGATTGCTGAAGCTTACAGTCAGTTAAGCACCACCCTCCCTATCTTCCACCAAGTCCAGTCTCTGTAGCCAAGAGTCTGGTCAACCACAGCTATATAAATCTCTGCTCTATAAAAAAAATTCACGTCTGGTGAACGCCATAAAAAAATAAAATAAAAATGTGCCAAAAAAGACATTTTTTATCACCTTACATCACAAAAAGTGTAATACCAAGCGATCAAGGCCAGCAGTCTAAGCCACAGCCACCAGTCAGCGCTAGCAGTCTCAACCACAAGCCACAGCCAGCAATCTCAGCCACAGCCACGAGTCTCGGCCACAAGTCAGTATCGGCAGTCTCAGTCTAAGCCACAGCCGCCATGTAGCATGGTTAGCACTCCTTTTTTCTGAGATTTCTGAGTTTGGTTATCTAATCTAAGCAAACACCTTCAATTGTTTGTCAATGGCTTTTGTCTCAAGATAATGAAATGAGTTAAGAAATTTGAGTTAACAGCGGGAGTGCTAACCCTGCTACATCTGTAGGTGCATATGGATTTTTCCACAGGAACAGTCGGCTGGAAGACAAAAATATATATATATTTTTTTTACATAACCTTTAAAATAAAGAAAGGAGGAATAGATACAATGAAGACCAAAATGTTCATGCTCATGTTCCAAACTTGCTGATGATGGAATTTATGGTACATTGGGCCCTGGATCTGAAACTGTATTTGTTAGGTGCCACATACTGTATACTTTATACAAATGTTAAATTGATTCCTTTTTCAACATTTAAATTTTGCCGGTAACATGTTTTGAGATATCGGTAAAGGTCTTGAGGAGCTGCTATGCAGCATGGTAAATTTTTATATTTTTATTACCATGAACGCCTCAGCAGGGCTCCATACATTGCAGCTAAATAGCTTTTAGCCCAACAATTCGATTGGGTTTATAATTAACAGGTAACACACCTTTTGTTACTTGCACATTCACTATTATGTGTAAAGTCCATGAGGAGATGTATCAGTATGAAGAAGTATCAGTCGCACTAGAATATGATATAGGAACATTTTCTTCTTCCAGCACTGGAATTAATATTTAATACACACTGTCTTCATACAACTGGGAAAGTATTTCATTATTAAAAAATATAAGTATATTCGATGCAAGCCGGCATGTCTGCAGGAGACCATTGACTCCCAGCTTTAAAATAAATAAATATAGGCATTATACTGTTTTACACTTTAAATAGACACTGATGTTTTGGTTCACTTAAGGACCATCTTCAGTTCAAGCACCTAAAGACCATAAAGCATGTATAGAACTAGAAAGTAAATAATTGTAGATGTCAGTAGTTCTAGATTTTTCTAGATTTTCCTAGTGGCAGTGGTTGTAAATGGTGGAAGATTATTATTATTATTATTATTATTGTTCTCACTTACTGGCATATTCTGCAGTGCTCAACAGACAATGTTTTCACTTGCTGTCTCCAATGGAGCTCACAATCTATGTTCCCTATCAGTATATCTTCTCGGAGTGTGTGAGGATTTCGGGAAACCCAAAGTAAACCCACACCAACACAGGCAGAACATATAAACTTCATGCAAAACCTAGAACCCCAGTGCTACAAGGCACTACTGCTAACCACTGAGCCTCCATGCTGCCCAAGGGATCCCCACACCTTTCATTATAGCAGGCTGTTATGTTCATAAATCCAAAGGTCACACGAGTTACAGGTTATGATGGATCTTCAAGACAATAAGCCAAATTCTTCGATAGGAGATACATTTTTAACTGTTTATTCCAGATCTTTATGCAACATTGCTGTAGATATTGCAGCATGTAATCATTGTAAATTTACAACTGGAGTTTTTCTGACTTGTGGTACTCTACCAAAACACTGGCAATCCCATAGACCAATCTTTATCCCCCGCACTGGAGTAAGATGCCCTTAATTTATTAAGAGGCAAATGCTCCTAATAAATTAGACCCATCTCTGGCCCTCCATGAACCAGAAACTCAAGTCTACACCAGCCAGGAGATGGCATAAAGTTGCCAGTTTCTGGGGCCAGTTATAGTAAATCCCCACCCTTCCTATTAAGCCCCACCCCTTTTCTCTTCATAAAAGTGGTGAGAAGCTGCAAAGGTCGCAAATTATGGCACACACCACAATTCGTGACTTTCTTACGCCACAATAGTGGCATAAAGGTAGGTGTAAATGCCCATCCTTGATTTTTAATAGGGTATTCCCATGTTATGACATATCCAAAGAATATTCCTAATATTGTGATTGCTTGTACTCCAACCAGTTGTATCTGCACAGATCCCTCAAAGAATGGGACAGACGTACCCCTCAGCAGTTTTTCTGCACAGCAGCACTATACCACTATGCAAGGACCTGCAACACAGATTGACTGAATGGGGCACAAGCTGTAAGATTTTCATGTGCATTGTAGAGATCATAGGTTTAGCTAACAGTCAAAGGGGTCGTCACCTGAATTACACTAATCATCTATCCAAAGATAGATAATAATTGAAAGTTCTGCAAACTCAAAACTAGTGTCCAAGACCTTTCCATTGGTTTATCACCTTTTAAGGTGCAAATAAGATTATAGACAGCAAACATAGTCGGTCAGTAGGCCTTCTTCGGGCCTTCTGATTTCCCGGACAATGAGACATAAGGAGATAATGGTGGTTAAATCATTCAGAATCACCAGAGCAATAACATTGCTGTACTTTCCTCAGGGTGCCTGATGAATGTTTACTGCTGTAACTGTGCTAGCTGTTTTCAAGACCACAGTACTGAACTGGACTCCATCTACAGCAGTCACCTTTCTCAAGTACTAACAATGTGTCTTGGTACGCAGACACCTACAGGACTTACAGTAGGGCTTATTTGCATAACACCTGAATGGTCAGAAGAAACATATATGAAGCACTTATCAACACTGCCATGACACTAATATACTCTCGCTGAAAACAGTTTAAAAAAGAATATTAAATAGGAAGAGTGCAGGGGCAGTGTAGGGAGATTGTACAGAGAGGTTTTTTAGACTGTAGGGAAAGCCTAGGGAGACAGCAGGGAGACTGCAGGTTGAGTGAATTTGCCACGTTTATCTTGTTCAACTGCTGCAACATTCATAGTTAATCTATTACCGGTTACTTTACTGATTGACTTACTGTGCCTCAAGGTACCTTTACACGAGGTACAGATGATTACACCGTGGGTTATCACTTTGTGTAAATGCAACTGTCTGCTTTACAAACTAAGGAATATGCAATCGAAAATTACGATTTTGTGAACGATAATCGCCACGTATAAAGGGTCTTTATTGAAGCATTCACTACACCGAGAAACGATTTGTTCGTCGCTCAATCATACCAATCATCTACACGTGTAAAGGTACCTTCATTATTAAAGGGTGGTCTAACGTCAGTTTAACTTCCACGCCTTCACCTTGAGATTGAGCTACCAAGCGGGATGAATATGATTAGGGAGAGTGGCCTGGGTATACTTGATATATCATGACTTCGCTTATCATTAATAATAGCCATTGATGGAGGATATGGGAGTCCAGCAATGGAGTAGGTAGGAGATGGTGATAGCATACAGGTTGAGAGCGAGTGAATGGCAGAGATAAGAAAGAAAGATACACGGAACATTGGCCCTGCTCTAAAGTGTATCCCAGCAAGACAGCCAAGACGAATAAAAAACCAACTCAGCAAACAAATAAACTTCAATGCTGGGAACAATTTAAAAAAATCTGAGGACAAAAGGTCCCAGGATACACTAAAACAACACAATAGACAGTTCTGAAGGTACTGAATTTGTAAACAAATTCACAGGGTATACGCTATCCCCAGCAAGTAGAGAAGCAAAAGGCCTGGACATTTAAAAGCTAAGCAATAAAAAGCTCAAACCTAAATTAATCAGGCCAAACTAGGTGATAGCCTAACCCAGACTCAAATGAAAGGCAATTGCAACACAACTGCCTCAACAATGCTAGCAAAAAGGAAAGCAAGGGGCAACAGAGAAATCTGTGTTGCTCATAACAGCTGCCTATAATCTGATTTGCCCCTTAAAAGATGATAAACAGAAAAAAATTAACATTTTGAACACAAGTTAGGAATGTGTACACATTTTAATTATCAACTGGTTTGGGAAACTACTGCCAGTACCTCCCTGAAATACTGTATGGAGTGGTATGATTTTCCTCTTCAATCCACAGGGTAAGTGATAAATGTCTGATTGCCTGACACCTCACCAATGGGACCCACACCAATCAGTAAAATGCAGGTCCCATACCTGCTCACTGCACAACTGCAATAAAGAGATATTTGGAGCAGTGGTCATTACCTCTTTAGGGTGTGCTGGGTACCAAAGGGCTCTGACAGGCAATGTTGCTATGGCCTGGGTTTTCAGATCTACCAAGTACTACAGTGTACTTTCAAAGAGCTAGGTCAGAGAACGGAATCTCTTCCCAAGGTAATTGAAGCCTACCCCACCTCTGTCAAAAAGGGACTGATAAAATCTTGCCTCTCAAGATCTATTCCTATTTTTTCTCAAATATACATGGACGTGAAAATGTGACATGTCAGTTGTGTGTTGTAGTGAAGATGTAGGAAACAATAAAGCAAACCAGAACAAAAATAAAATAGGCATTTCTATGGGAAACATAAAAAAAACTAAATGAATGACGAGAAGGGAATATACATGGCCATATGGCCCAATGCCCATTCCCAAGCTGTAACCTAATCACTCTACTGATTCCAATATCAGCCTTTACCCAGGCGTAGGTCTATAGAGTATTGCAGCAAGTTATTACTGTAGATTACAAGCTCTGACCCTGACAAGAAGCAAATAAATCATATTCAAGTGTCTAAACCCTAGTGAAATACCAAAAGTTTATGTATCAGTGCCTTCCATAATTACTTCATCAGTGTGCACGAAAATCATGGTCTCTCAAGAATGGCAAACTAGGCTTATATCTGATGTTATGGTAATGTTTTCCAAGGGACAAAATACAACTTTATGTCTATGTATGTATACCCTGATTATGTAACAGATGTAGTGCAGCACAATGTTCTCCAAACTATGTCTCAGGGCCCACATTTGGCTCTTTGCCTCCAGGCATGTAAGCTTCTTTATAGTTAAGGATTTAATGATATAATATTTCCATGAATACTCACATTTAGCATTTTGATCCTGTTTTTCAAATGCAATAGCTGCTTCTACCAGTAAAATCAATTGATAGATGGCCATGGGGTTTACATACAGAAAAGTATGCAGAGAGCTTGCAACAAACCCAAACTTTATAATGAATCCAATAAAGAAATTTGGTCCTGAAGGGCAATTATTGGGTACATCGCTACAGGCCCTCCTGTGTTCTCTTACTTGAAGTACATTAATCATGATCAACCCTACGTACAAATTGTTCAATTTTAAAAGCTTATCATGTCCAAGTCAAATAAGTTCCCGTAACCATTATTATTCTAGAGATCTGCCTTCAGCATAAAATATCTACATGTTTTTACTTCAAGAAAACCTTTCACCATGAAAATGCAATTTAATCTGCCCACTGCATGTTATAGAGCAGGAAGAGCTGAGCAGATTGGTATACAGTTTTGTGGGAAAAGATTTAGTAAAAATGCCATAGTTAACAATCTATAAGGTCCAACAACATTATGAATCTAAATTCCTGCTCATTCCGGGCTTTGAAGTCCAGGAGGCCGGTCCTATCTGTCACGAACCAGCGAATGTGAACCCACTGTGCCATGTGTCCTACCTCCTCTAAGGGCATTGTCTAAGTGAACCCCTGGATCCTCACAGTACCCCTGATGGTGGGGATAGACTTTCCCGAGGGGAACACCAGGTCGCTACCTCTTGAGGAGGATAGGCACATGAGGCAGCTGGTCCAGGTGGACCAGAAGGTACCTGAGAATCATATCAGAGGTGCAGGACCGAAGGATGAGGCAGAGGCGTAGTCAGACAGGCAAAAGGTCAGGCGGCACAGGTACAGTTCAGACACTCCGGGTTGGCAACAGGAGAGTCAAGGCAAGCAGGTAGGGATATTACAGGTTGCTGAGTCTATTGTCTGTTACAGACAATACAAATACAAGTCAAGAACTCAAGCTGAAAACAGGAACCTTAGCAGGACAAAAGGACCTTGACACTGAGGCATCTGGGAAGGGGGCTGAGCAACATATATATGCGCAGGAGGGCTAGGATAGGTCAGCAAGGTCACATGACCTAACCCATAAAGTCCAGGAAGTGATGCATGCTGGCCCTTAAGGAAGTTCTGCAGGAAACAAGCAGCAAGCATGCTGTGGCCAGGGCTGAGAGCAAACTGTGGAGCGGATCCCAGAACAACAGCACCCACACAGACAGAGACCAGGACTGCAGCGGTGAATGGGAAGCACTGGCTGAAGATCACGGCGCCCGGGATCGCGGCAGTAAGCAGTGGAACAGCGGCGCACAGCATCTGCTGTTACACTATCGGTGATTGACAGCTAGCTCTGTACACACAGTCATAGAAGCAAGGCTATCAATAACTGATAGGACCGCCTCCTGGACTTCAAAGCCCTCATTGAGCATGGATATAAAACCATAAATGAATAAATTACAAGTTATACTGAATTCTTTCCCACAAAACTATATATCAATCTGCGCAGCTCCTCTATTCCTATAATATTCTGCCTTTAGCTCAGACACCATATTAGTTTGACAGGTTGCCTTTCACTATCTTGTATTTGTTAATCCCAGAGAAACCCTTTAAGTAGGAATGTTTCCCTTATGTTTTATTTTATGACTAATTTATTAAATTTTATTGGCCAAATTGGGCTGACCATTTGATTTGGGCCTGAAAAAATTTGACCCAAATCGACAGTGCTCCAGTTGCCCTGAAAAGTTGGTTATGGCACTCTGTGGTCTCTTAGGACTGTATACAACTCATTTCAAACTTTTTAATACCAAGGCAGTAATCTTAAAGTGACACTATACAGAGAGGGCTAAGTGTAAGCCTGCTGGTGGTATCAAACAGCCTCTTTACCAAGAAACTGCACTGTAAAATATTTCACATTTTCAAAAAACTGGCCCCCCAAATTTTCGGTTTTGGCAGCAAATCGATGCCAATGTGTATGCCCACACACACTGACTAAGTTAAACCTCCTTCATCTTTCCTGTCTTTTGATCTGAAAAATGGGTAATGAATATTGAGAAATGTGCCCGAATTGCCTAACATTCAGATTTGATTTGACCCAACTTTTTTGAAAATTAAGTTCAAAGCTGATTAGTTTAAATTTTATTCACTCATCTTTAGCTACAAGAGACAGTGTCAGACTCGGGTGCCTAGGGCTCAACAGCAAAATTCTTTCTGGGGGTCAACTATACAGCTATTGTAATATACACAATGATCAGTTAGATCAGGCATGCTCAACCTGTGGCACTCCCAGCATTCCCAGACAGTCTACAGCTATCAGCCTACAGCAGGACATTGTGGGAGTTGTAGTTTTACAACAGCTGGAGGGCCGCAGGTAAAGCATCGCTAAGTTAGATCACAAAAAATCCCACTAGGGATCCCCTCAAAAATGCATTAAGACTTAACATTTATTTCATAAATTAAAACAAATAGACCCCCGATAGAAACCCCAGCAAAAGAAAAGGGAATATTAAAACTATCAGCTGGATGGATAGCGGTAGTGTGTTTTTTTTAACCAGGACACAATATTGTGTCCACATATATTGTTGCTAAATAGTGTTGAGCGCGAATATTCGAATAGCGAATTTTTATCTTGAATATCGGAACTTCGGGAATTTCGAATATAGTGCTATATATTCGTTATTGTGAATATTCGTAATTTTTTCCCATCTGAAGACATAATTCCTCCCTGCTTCTTGCTTGTGGGCCAATGAGTCATTGTCCCACAAGCAACTTAAGCAGAGAGGAATCATGACTTTAGATGGGAAAAATTATGAATATTCAAAAAAAAACGAATATATAGCACTATATTGAATATATTTGTTTTTTTGAATATTCGTATTTTTTTTTCCAATTTGTACAGTTTTTCCCCTTCGGCATACTCCTCCCCGACAAGCGTCCCCGTCACCATGGGAACGCCTGGGGGTTAGAATATACCATCCGATCTGAGTTTTCACGATCTCACTGAGATCGCAAAAACTCAGATCCGATGGTATATTCTAACATCCAAGCGTTCCTATGGTGACGGGGACGCTTGTCGGGGAGGAGTATGCCGAAGTAGAAAAACTGTACAGATTGGAAAAAAAAAGACGAATATTCTAAAAAACTAATATATTCGATATAGTGCTATATATTATTTATTTTTTATATTCGTAATATTCTAAAGCAAGAATATATAGCAATATAGCGCATATTCGAAAAAACTAATGTAGAGCAATTTAGCTAATATAGTGCTATAATCTTCTTTGTGTAATAGTTGTAATTTTTTTCTCATCTGAAGATCAGATTGGAAAAAAATTACGACTATTAAAAAAAGATTATAGCACTATATTAGCTAAATTGCTCTATATTCGTTTTTTTTTCGAATATTTGCTATATTGCTATATATTCTTGTTTTAGAATATTACAAATATTCTGAAAAACTAATATAGCACTATACTAGCTATATTGCTCTATATATTTGTTTTTTAGAATATTCGTAATTTTTTTCCATTTGAAGTCATGATTCCTCCCTGCTTAAGTAACCATATTCTATAGTGCTATATATTAGTTTTTGACCCACGCCTGTATTGATCCCTTAATATTCGCATATTACACAATCATTACTTTGCAGATTTTTCAAGTAAAAAAAATTTAGAATATAACGAATATTTGAATTTAGCGAATATTCGATGAATATTCAAAAAAATATTCGCTAAATATTGCGATTTTGAATATGACCCCTGCCGCTCATCACTATTGCTAAATCAGCATCCACTACATAGCTCGCTTGTGTTCTACATATATTGTTGCATTATCAGCATCCACCAATTATCCCATTTTCGTTACATTCAGCAACATATCTGGGTCATGGCTTATTTATCTGCAGACTCAAAAAGGCCAGAGTCACAGGCCCTATTCAATCGTGTGGTAGAACTCCTATCCAAAAAAGGCATCCATCGTTCAAACACACTCTATCCCTACCTATGCAGTCTCCCCCTGTAATATCTTTCATACATATTTGTATATGGGATCTCGATAATAGATCTTAGATTTATAGTCAGCTAGCCTAAAACAAATCGCGTAACCCTCCCAACTTGTTTCACTGCAGATGAAGCTTAGTCAGGGGATAGTGGTTTATAACAAGCGGGCTAAGTAGTGGATGCTGATTTAGCAACAATATATGTAGAAACAACATTGTATCCTGATTAAAAAACACACTACCGCTATCCAGCCAGTCTCCAAGTCCTGATATACCCATGTACTTGTAATTGGAAGGGCCTCTAAAACTATCTGACATCATCAGTCAGCTGATAGTTTTAATATTCCCTTTTCTTTTGCTGGTGTTTCTTTTTGGGTACCATTTGTTTTAATTTATGAAATAAAGGTTAACTCTTAATGCATTTTTGAGGGATCCCTAGTGGGATTTTTTGTGATCTAACTGATCACTGTGTATATTACAATAAAGTATCCCTAGGATTCCTCTATTGGGGTTGAAAACAGTTGTTGTCAACTATACAGCTACATGCAAATATTACCTGAAGACAGCAGCAATATACTACAATATTATGGTTTGATTATAGATGTCCCTGGGCAAAGAAGATGCTGGCGGGCCTTCCTCCTTACCAGCCCCTGATGCCTCTATAATAGTAAACTGGGAAGTTTGCTAAATAATCTCCCCAGTTTTATATGAATATAGGCTGGTTGAAGAGCTCTGTGCTGCCTATCAATATTTAGCGCAGTTAGTCTACTGTATCATGTGTCACTTGTGCAGGGAGTGTGGGATTAGGGGCCCACTTTGTTCCGAGCCTGACTAGGGATATTATAGTATAATTTCCAGTATGAATGCCATAGTTAACAATCTATAAGGTCCAACAACATAATTCTTCCATTTTCTCAGCCTGCCTAAAAGTTACTGCAAAGAACATTGGAGAACTAGGAAATGTGTTTTATTGCACTTAGTCTTCCCCTAATGATTTTCTTATTCAGGCACAGAAATGCGAAGAGGCCGGAATAAGTTGAATAAATTGATTTGTGTTTCCTTCGCCTATTTCTTAAATGATCCTGTTGCTTCCAGGCGAAAAGTATGATTACATCAAAGCTGATAAAGTGGCAATTCTGCCCCAGAGTTAAACTACCATGGTAATACATATACATAGGGAGTTATCCACCTTTCATTTTGTATGCAAAACGCGTACACCGAAAGAAATATTTTAAGTGAGTTAAAGTCAAGTAGTACATTTGTTTTTCTAATTTCTTTCTCCTTTCCCACTGTTGCTTTAGTTTATGGAGCCCTTGCCCTATAATTGTGTATATATATATTGTTTTCAATAAGCACGGAAAGAAAAACACTGATTAGAAATATTTCCTTCCTTCCACGTGAGCCGAGCAAACTGGAAAGCACTTTATTTTGTCTACTGTAAGTAAGCTTAACTGTGCAGAAAAGATTTTAAATCCATTCATTTGAATGGAGTGCATATCTTCTGCAGCACAGGAGAGGGACCATGGTGAATGCAGAACAGGGCAAGGCTATGTGTTTAGCAGCTATTTCGCTCAAATAAATTCCTCATAAATAAGAAACACATTTTATTCATGTCCAATTAGAAATTTAAAACTTACAGACAATTACTCGTGAGTAAAAGTTTCAGAGACAATGTGATATTCACATGACCTCGACCAGGTAATTGTGTTCTACTCATTAGCTTGCGTTAGCCTATGCAGGCGTCGTCTTTTTCATTATTTTTATTTTCATTGTCTTCTATCTGCAGAGCCTGTATCCAGTACACAATAGTTATTTCTGGTGTCTTCAGCTGTATTTCACCGTTAAAATGAAAATCACTATGTACTGTGCACGTTCTTTGTCTCTTGTGTGCACATTGCTATTTCTAGCCCAGACTCCCCGTCAAGGGCAATTTCACCTCTATGATAAAATTGTTTGGAAAAAAAAATATCCCCCATACCCCACCTTCCATATTTCATTTCCAAGCTGCCACTCACAGGTCTCCATATGCACTAATGTAGCCCCCCGCACCCCTACTAAACAGGGCTGTTGCTGTGCTTCTTCCACGGTGTTTCATCTAACAATACATCTATTTTAAGCCACTTCAGGGATATCACAGAATGCAACATAAATGTCTCTTGAGACCACACTGAGTAATTTCCAAAGAAAGACACAGTGTTAACTCCTTACCTCCAACAGGACCTATTCATATTTTTAGACAATTAAATTAATCTAGAACAAACCATTGCTGGATTATACAACCATATTTCAGCAGAATCGCCCACTATAGGAAATGTGTGCCTAAGTGGATTTTAAATGGGATGATCCTATGAAAATTAGAGAGGTCAAGATTTACTAAAGTGTTTGTGCCTAAAAAGAGGACATCTAGGGTGTCCACACTTTTTTCCGACATGCTTGACAAGGAGCAGGGCTTAGTGGAAAGGGGAGCTTCATTGGAAGGATGCAGGGCTTAAGATTAGGCTTGGACTGGCGCAGAGGGGAACAAGGGAATCACCCGGTGGGCCCCTGAAAAAGGTGGAACCTCAGTCCCTCATCCCTTGCACATAACACAGAAGACTGACTGCACCACATACAGATATGCAGCCTACAGAATTTCAACCTGCTTATGTCCATATAAAAAACATTGGAAAATTATTTAACAAACTCTCCAGTTTATTATAGATGCATCAGGTGGCCAGAAGACTTCTAGGCACAGAGGCAGGTCAGCCAATATACTCTTTGCTCAAGGACCTGCCGCTACAGGGATCCCCATAATCAATCATCGTAAGCATCTTACTGCTGCCTGCCATTGTGGAAGCAGGTAGTATTTGCTTGTAGATTTACAGTTGGCGCTTAGAATAAATTTTACTGGTGGGCCCTAGGCACCCCAGTCTGACACTGCTTAAGATGCACCATTTTTCGCCATAATGTGTCATGGACGTTCCTGTGACAGGTGCCAGGAGATCAGTGAGACTGGTAACATGTGGTTTGATCTGACAGGTTCCTTGTGGATCAATTCGTGTCTGTGTTGTTTCTGGTCATGGCCACACCCTTTGCCTCAGGTGTTGCTTATATAGTTATTTAACCTCCCCTATTTACTGTGGCTTCTCCCACCATGCTGTGCGATTGTTTGTGTTGCTCTTTTCCCTGTCATTTGTGTTTAGGCCTGAGGGAGACTCCTGTTAGTCCTACTGTTTGAAGGGACAGGTTGTCTCTTGTCCTGACATTAGTACCAGGGTCCTACAGGCTGAGTTAGGACTTTAGGTTCCTGCGTATGAACTCTCCTACCTCAGGGGTCATTTTATACTTGCAGTCAGTCAGGATTGTTTAGGGTTTCCCTAGGAGGTGACCTGCTCCGTTCCCTAGTTTCCAGGCTTTTTTTCCCTCACCCCTTTCCCTCCTATGTTCTGTGTGGGTTTCCCTCCCACACCAAAGTGTGACATTATAAACCGCCAAACCATAATTTTTTTGCTTGTGTCAATACAGCCATGGATCCTATTGCTGCACTGGCTGAACAGCTGCAGAAGCTGTCTTTGGAGGTAGCTGACCTCCGCACGACCGTCTCGCAGATCCTGAGACCACAGGCTGCTGGTCCTAGTGGTGGTTACCAGGCCTGTCCTGAGCCAAAAGTGGCCCTACCGGACAGATTCTCTGGGGGAAGTGATCATTTTATTTTGTTCAGAGAGGCGTGCAAATTTTATTTTAAGCTATGTCCACACTCATCTGGGGATGAGAGTCAGAGAGTTGGTGTGGTTATTTCGTTGGTTAAAGGGGACGCTCAGTCTTGGGCTTTTTCTCTGCCGACCGGATCGCAGTCCCTCCGGTCGGTGGATGAATTTTTCAGAGCTCTGGGTCTCATTTATGATGAGTATGATGAGTGATCTGTACTGGACCTCCCTGGCCGAGACCAAGTTACATGGCCTTCGCCAGGGAGAGATCGTTCTGCTGAGAACTATTGCTCTGAATTTAGGAGGTGGGCTACGGATACTGGCAACTGGCTCTCCGTAGTCAGTTCTGTCAAGGATTATTAGAGAGGCTGAAGGACGCTTTGGCATTTCATGAGAATCCTGACTCTTTTGGAAGCTATGTCTCTTGCTGTATGCATTGAGAGAGAGATCTAGGTTCTCCCACTCTCAAGACGCACTATCACATAATGTATCGTCTTCCTCTGACAATTTGGGTAAAGATACTCCTGAGTTTAGGTCTGGGGACAAATCCATGCAATTAGGTGGATCTGCTCCTGGATCTGCTTTCAGGAGTATTAGTCGTAGGAAGGGTGTGTGTTTTTTCTGTGGACAAAAGGGACATTTTATCAATGTATGTCCATGCATTCAGCGTCAAAAAGAAAAGGGGATGACTAATTCCCATCTGACTATTGGAGGAGTAAGAGGGGAGTCAGAGAATGTGCATTTGTCTTTGACTGGTAGTACCCGATTTCTTCTGACTGCCGAGGTGGCACTAGAGTCCAAGACTGTTAGGGATTGAGGTGTTTATCGTCAGTGGGGCAGGAGTGAATCTGATTGATGGTCAGTTCGTCCGTATGCACGGGTTGTGACCGAGTGCAATACAGAAAAATATTTCTGTTTTTGCCATTGATTCTGCATCTCTAACTCAGAAGTGTTTATCTCAGATGGTGCATGACATCGGCTTAAGAGTGGGTGACTTTCATCAGGAGTTCATCTCGTGTTTTGTGATGGAAGGTCTCCCTGCTCCGTTAGTTATGGGTCTACCATGGTTAAGCAAGCATAATCCAACTATCGATTGGCAAGTTAGACAGATTCTGGATTGGGCTGATTATTGCATTGACAATTATCTGAATACGTCTTTTTCTGCTTTAACCGCTAAAACATTACCCTCTTTTATATCAGATTTTTCCGATGTATTTTCTGAAAGTGGATGCCAGGATTTACCTCCGCATCAGGAATATGATCGTCCTATCAACCTTATTCCCGAAGCCAACTTGCCCAAATCTAGGTTGTATAACCTTTCTGGACCTGAAAGAACGGCCATGAAAGAGCATATTACCGAGAGTTTGACTAAATGACACATAAGACCTTCCAAATCTCCAGTGGCAGCAGGGTTTTTCTTTGTTAAAAAACAGGACGGAACCCTTAGGCTATGTCTGGATTTCCGTTAGCTCAATCTGATTACTGTCAGTGATCCTTACCCCCTTCCTTTAATTCCTGATTTGTTTAACCAGATTGTTGGTGCAAAGGTGTTCTCCAAGTTGGACTTAAGGGGGGCATATAATCTGGTCAGGATCAAGGCAGGGGATGACTGCAAGACGGCTTCTAATACCCCAGAGGGTCACTTTGAGAACCTGGTCATGCCTTTTGGGTTGATCAATGCTCCTGCGGTTTTACAGCATTTTGTGAAAGACATTTTTTATCACCTGGTGGGGAGGTTTGTTGTCGTGTATTTGGATTACATCACATTACACATTGGATCAGCATCACATTAGACAGGTGTTACAGATACTAAGAGATAATCAATTGTATGCAAAATTGTAGGTGTGTTTTTGCTGTACAGGAGATACAGTTCTTGGGCTATGCGTTGTCATCTTCGGATTTTCGAATGGATCCAGAGAAAGTTTGTGCTGTATTGAACTGGGATCGACCCGAAAATGTGAAGGCTCTTATGCGGTTTTTGGGGTTCACCAACTATTACCGAAAATGTATTAAGAACTATTTGACAGTGGTGAGACCCTTAACTCACATGACTAAGAAAGGAACGGATGTCTGTGTGGTCCAATTCGGCATTGCAAGCCTTCTCTGCGGTTAAGGAGTGTTTTGCTTCTGCCCCTATATTGCAGCCGAATGTGTCACAGCCTTTCATTGTGGAGGTTGATGCGTCTGAGGTGGGGTTAGAAGTAGTCTTATCGCAGGGCCTGTCACCTGGTAAATGGCCCCCATGTGCATTTTTCTTTAAAAAAAACTCTCTGCAACAGAGAGAAATTACGATGTATGTAACAGAGAGTTGCTGGCCATTAAGTTGACTTTTGAGGAGTGGTGTCATTGGTTGGAAGGGGCGATTCATCTGATCATGGTGTTCACAGATCGCAAAAATCTGGAATCGGCTAAACGACTGAACCCGAGGCAGGCCAGATGGTCTTTGTTTTTCACCAAATTCAATTTCTTGTCACTTATCGTCCTGGGGTTAAGAACGTCAAGGCAGATACCTTGTCACCTAGTTTTCCTGGAGGTGGTGATTTAAAAAATCCAAGTCCGATACTGTCGGAGGGGGTGGTGATATCCGCTCTATACCCTGACTTAGAGCTGAAGGTGTTGGAGGCTCAGGGAGACGCACCAGATTCTTGTCCCTCTGGGAAATTTATTTGTTCCATCTGAATTGCGTCACAAGGTGTTTGAGGAACATCACTGTACGGTTCTTACGGGACACCCTGGGAGCAGATCCCCTGCTGACCTTGTTTCTTGTAGATTTTGGTAGCCGGGGTAAGGTAAGTGTGCTGAGGACTATGTGTCAGCCTGTAGCACTTGTGCATGAGCTAAGGTGACACATACTCGGCCTTCCGAGTTCCGGATCTCTACATCCGTTGCCCATCCCAATGTCACGGATGGTGTTGCAGAAAACTAGAAGACACAAATAAAGATCCGACTGACTTGATCACAAACTAAGGAACATAAGGGTGAGCCCTATAAAAGTCCTAGAGCTCTCCCTGACTGCTCAGCCCATGCAAAGATCTTTATGATAGATAATTGCATGCCCTCGTACCTAGACTGTGTGACACCTGAAAACCCTATAATAGTGAGGGGACACGACCACCGGCTCCCTACACTTAATACGGAGGGAGTCAGGGTCATCTAGAATCAAGCCAACAGGAAAACACAAATAAAGGAACAGACTTACCTGAGGAACCAGCAGTTGAGCATCTAGCAGTGAGCACAATCCAGGAAGTTGTATAAACCACAAAGTGATGTAGTATGGGAGGGGATATAAAGGGATGCAATCAGTGCAACTAGATGACAGCTGAGAGAGGGAAATGAGATGACAAAAACGAAACCAAAACAAAAGAACCTCAAGCAAGAGGTACTGAAGAACGTCTGTCAGAGCTTCTTAGAGATCTGGCGGTGACACCCGTCCTTTATCCATGGGTTTTATCACTGATCTATCTAATTCTTCAGGAAAGACAGTAATTCTGGTGGTAATTGATCACTTTAGTAAAATGGTGCACTTTATATCATTGTCGGGCCTACCTAATGCTAAAACTCTTGCACAAGTGTTTGTTGATAACCTTGTGAAGCTACATGGCATTCCCTCTGACGTGGTCTCGGATCGTGTGACTCAGTTTGTTTCCAAATTCTGGAAGGCGTTCTGTACTCGACTGAGAATACAACTGTCCTTTTCTTCGGCTTTTAATCCTCAGTTGAACGTACAAACAGAACGCACTAGTCAGAGTCTAGAGACTTACTTGAGATGTTTTGTCTCTGAGAACCAGGAGGAGTAGTCTTCATTTTTGTCTTTAGCAGAGTTTTCCATAAACAATCGCAGACAGGAGTCCACTGATAAGTCGCAGTTTTTTGGGGCATATGGGTTTCACCCGCAGTTTGACACATTTTCTGGTTCTGATACTTCTGGTATTCCTGAGGAGGAACGGTTTTCGTCATCATTGTCATCTATATGGCGGAAAATTTGATTTGATTCAACTTTATTGTCATTACACATTTATAAATACAGGGTAACGAAATACAGTTTGCATCTAATCAGAAGTGCAAAGGGCAGCAGTGCAATAAAAACAAATTACATACAGATAAGGATAGTGTAGAAAGTAGGAATAGTTATGTACAGATTATGTACAAATAAGTTAAGTATACAAGTGTTTATATTGCTTTATAGAGAGCAAATATACAATGTACTATGGACAAATATACAGATGTACTGATGTATACATATTTGTGGTCGTGGCAACCAAGAGAATGCACCCCGTCCCACCTGAGACTACCTTGCCTGTAATCGGTTAGAGTTATGCCGCAACCGCGCCATAGTAGGGACACCTGAAAGAGGGCATCCCCTTTAAGAGTAGTGGATAGTAAGGGTGGGTGGGTGGGGAAACGCTGTAACGACGTACAGAGTGAGAGGGACGCTGGCTGTTTAGGTAGGCAGCCATGCCCCTCCCACAAATACAGACCAATGAATCGGCCTTACACATATAGATATACAGATGTGCTTATATATACATATATACAGAAAAACTGTTCTATTGCTATACAGACAGCGAATACACAGATGCACTATGAAAAAGTATACAGATGTACTATGAACACGTTATACATATGCGCTATGTATATACAAATTTACAGATGTATAGTAATTAGTAAACAGCAGAATGCTATGAATATAGCTCCAGAAGTGGAAGAGTAGCGCTATGGACAAACTGTAATAGTGAACAATGTAGTGTAAGTACGTACTATAGCAGAGACTTATACTATGACAGTGTCCCAACTATAGCAGTAACTAATATGAACATACCGTGAATGTTGAGAATGAATGAATGACAGTCATGGTCATAGGAACGGATGGAGGGAAGAGGAGTGTAGAGGGTGAAGTGAGTATGGATGAAAGGGTTCAGCAGGGTACTGAGTTCAGTAGGGTGACAGCTGTAGGGAAGAAACTGTTCCCAAACCTGCTGGTTTTAGTCTGAAGGTTCCTGTAGCGCCTTCTTGAAGGAAGTAACTGGAAGAGTTTATTCGCAGGATGAGAGGAGTCCATAAGGTCGATGTGCGCCCGACGTAGACATCTTTTCTTGTGAACATCCTTGATAGTAGGAAGTGAAGTCCCTGTGATGCATTGGGTGGTTTTCACCACCCGCTGCAGTGCCTTGCGGTCAGCAACAGAGCAATTCCCATACCAGACTGTAACACAGTCGGTCAGGATGCTCCCTATCGCACATCAATAGAAGTTACCCAGTATGTCAGCAGACAGGTGGATTTACTTCAGTGTCCTCAAAAAAAAAAGAGGCACTGATGTGCCTTCTTGACCAGGCTAGAGATGTTGCTTGACCAGGACCGATTCTCAGAGATGTAGGTCTCCAGGAACTTAAAACTGGAAACCCATCCAACAGCCGTGCCATTTATGTGGATGGGGTCATGGGTGTCTTTCTTCTCCTTCCTAAAGACCACAATGAGCTCTTTTGTTTTTCTGGTTTTTGTCCTTTACCTCTTCCCTATAATCAGACTCATCGTTGTCAGTGATGAGACCAATCACCTTGGTGTCATCTGCAAACTTGCAAACTGCAAAATTCGAAATAACTTGAGGAATATGGGCAATAAGTATAAACGTATAGCTGACATGAAACGTATGAATGGTCCGGACATAAGAGTGGGTGTCTCTGTGTGATTGTGCACAAGAAACATTAAGTTGAAGGTACCTTCTTGGAAATTGGGTCCAAGGCTTATTGGTCCACATAAGATAACTGCCATTATTAATCCAGTAGCTTTTCGTCTTGAACTTCCTCAAGCTCTAAAAATTCATAATATGTTTCATAAATCTTTGTTGAAGAGATATGTTGGAATCTTTTTTGCCACCCGCTCCTGTCATGGTGGACAGCAGTTTGGAATTTCTGATCGCCAAGATAATTGACTCTCGAGTCCTCCGTAGATCTCTTCAGTATCTTGTTCACTGGAAAGGTTATGGACCAGAGGAGAGGATGTGGGTACCAGCATCCGACGTGAATGCCAGTCGTATTACGGACGTTCCAGTGACAGCTGCCAGGAGATCAGTGAGACTGGCAACACATGGTTTGATCTGACAAGTTCCTTGTGGCTCAATTCTTGTCTGTGTTGTTTCTGGTAATGGCCACACCCCTTGCCTCAGGTGTTACTTATCTGGTCATTTAACCTTCCCTATTTATTGTGGCTTCTCCCACCATGCTGTGCGGTTTAAAGCTTCCGTCTTGTTGTGGATTGCTGGTGTTTGGCTCTCGGCTGAGTTCCTGTGCTTCCGTAGCCATTTGAAGTTAAATGTCATCTCCCCCTTTTGTTTATTGTTTGGGTTTTCTTGTGGTGCTCTTTTCCCTGTCATTTGTGTTTAGGCCTGAGGGAGACTCCTGTTCGTCCTACCGTTTGATGGAACAGGTTGTCTCTTGTCCTGACATTAGTACCAGGGTACTACAGGGTGAGTTAGGACTTTAGATTCCTGTGTATGAACTCACCTACAGTACCTCAGGGGTCAGTTCATACTTGTAGTTAGTCAGGACTTTGATTAGGGTTTCTCTAGGAGGTGACCTGCTCCTTTCCCTAGTTTCCAGGTCTTTTCCCCTCACCCCTTTCCCTCCTATGTTTGGTGTAGGTTTCCCTCCTACACCAAAGCATGACATAATGCTGGCGTCTGAAAGTAGGCCAACCAATATTTGGTATAGAATAAGAGAAAAGTGTCTATTCCTGCTGGACATTTATGATCCAGCCCGAGTACCTGTGATAAATCAGGTGCATTTCTAGACAGCCAGTCAATGCTTACACCATATTAAGGATTAGTAAATCAGGGCCAAATAACTGCCAATGACATACAGTTTAGGTGCAAAAATCATCATTATGTACCAATATTGGAGCAAATATTTTGGAATCCAATTGTAATACATATGAAATAAAAAACTGTAGCAGGTGACTTGATTTCTGCAGCTGCCAACAAGGGCAAGGTTAGTTGTGCCATAGAGCGCATTGGCAATTGGTCTCTTGGGAGGAAAAAGCCCAGCACAAGCTAATAAGAATGGAAGAAAGAGCAGGTAATGCATCAACATAGGGTCATATTTTGTATAGATATTATAGTGGCTTACCTCACTATCACTGATATTTCGGAGGGTGCACTATCCACTGGGTTACCCAATGCCAGTCAACTCATAATACATTCATATATAGTAATAGGCACACCCAAATTGGAATAAATATAGATACACCCTAATTATACATTTTAAAATTGATTACAAAAATATATAAAAATATATATAAAATCATACAACCACATAGAATTCATAAAATTGGAAATTATTTTGTTTCTTGTTCTCTACCTCATGATCATGATCCCCAGACAAGTGAGTAGAGCGGAGGGTGCATTAGAAGTATACATCAAGAGGATTTCCCAATGTATACAGACGTGGACAAAATTGTTGGTACCCTTTGGTCAATGAAAGAAAAAGTCACAATGGTCACAGAAATAACTTTAATCTGACAAAAGTAATAATAAATTAAAATTCTATAAATGTTAACCAATGAAAGTCAGACATTGTTTTTCAACCATGCTTCAACAGAATTATGTAAAAAAATAAACTCATGAAACAGGCATGGACAAAAATGATGGTACCCCTAGAAAACACAGAACATAATGTGACCAAAGGGACATGTTAATTCAAGGTGTGTCCACTAATTAGCATCACAGGTGTCTACAACCTTGTAATCAGCCATTGGGCCTATATATATGGCTCCAGGTAATCACTGTGTTGTTTGGTGATATGGTGTGTACCACACTCGACATGGACCAGAGGAAGCAAAGGAAAGAGCTGTCTCAAGAGATCAGAAAGAAAATTATAGACAAGCATGTTAAAGGTAAAGGCTATAAGACCATCTCCAAGCAACTAGATGTTCCTGTGAGTACAGTTGCACATATTATTCATAAGTTTAAGATCCATGGGACTGTAGCCAACCTCCCTGGACGTGGCCGCAGGAGGAAAATTGATGACAAATCTAAGAGACGGATAATCCGAATGGTAACAAAAGAGCCTAGAAAGACTTCTAAAGAGATTCAAGGTGAACTTCATGCTCAAGGAACATCAGTGTCAGATCGCACCATCCGTCGTTGTTTGAGCCAAAGTGGACTACATGGGAGACGACCAAGGAGGACACCATTGTTGAAAACGAATCATAAAAAAGCAAGACTGGAATATGCCAAACTACATGTTGACAAGCCACAAAGCTTCTGGGAGAATGTCCTGTGGACAGATGAGACAAAAATCGAAGTTTTTGCCAAGGCACATCAGCTGTATGTTCACAGACGAAAAAATGAAGCATATCAAGAAAAGAACACTGTCCCTACTGTGAAACATGGAGGAGGCTCTGTTATGTTCTGGGGCTGCTTTGCTGCGTCTGGCACAGGGTGTCTTGAATCTGTGCAGGGTACAATGAAATCTCAAGACTATCAAGGAATTCTAGAGAGAAATGTACTAGCCAGTGTCAGAAAGCTTGGTCTCAGTCGCAGGTCATGGGTCTTGCAACAGGACAATGACCCAAAACACACCGCTAAAAACACCCAAGAATGGCTAAGAGGAAAAAATTGGACTATTCTAAAGTGGCCTTCTATGAGCCCTGACCTCAATCCTATTGAGCATCTTTGGAAGGAGCTGAAACATGCAGTCTGGAAAAGGCACCCTTCAAACCGGACACAACTGGAGCAGTTTGCTCATGAGGAGTGGGCCAAAATACCTGCTGAGAGGTGCAGATGTCTCATTGACAGTTACAGGAAGCGTTTGATTGCAGTGATTGCCTCAAAAGGTTGCGCAACAAAATATTAAGTTAGGGGTACCATCATTTTTGTCCATGCCTGTTTCATGAGTTTATTTTTTTACATAATTCTGTTGAAGCATGGTTGAAAAACAATGTCTGACTTTCATTGGTTAACATTTATAGAATTTTAATTTATTATTACTTTTGTCAGATTAAAGTTATTTCTGTGACCATTGTGACTTTTTCTTTCATTGACCAAAGGGTACCAACAATTTTGTCCACGTCTGTATATACATCCAGTGAACGCCTCTGACATATGCTACTGTTTTAAAAAAAGGTACTGTATAGTGTGTAATATATATTTTTGATTGTATGCCTCTGTATAGAATAGTGCAGCACATACAAAAGGAAAAATACTATACTGATGTCTACAAGGCAGACGGAGGCCAGAAGGACACTATTTGTCCTTTGTCAGGTGTTCAGGATAAATATGTCATACGTGCTGGGAGCATACGGCGAAAAGCAGTGTGAAGGCTGACCAAGCTGCTATACCAGAAACAGCCTGTGGACAAGAATTCCACGGTGTCTGGGAAAAAAAAACATAAATCTATCTCAAGTCCAATATTTTTTTTTCTGCTGATCTGTAAGCTCCTAAAATACTTTTCATACATTGCTTTTCTAGAGCTAATCTGATTTATTTATATTTTTTTATGCGTTTTTAGACCATTTTATAATATGTCCACAGGAAAACAGGCGTTGTCGTCATAGCCCCAACTGGAAATGAAGAATTTGAGTTAATATGTAAGAATATGGAAGAAAGACAAATGTCATGGGGCACTCTGACGCAAGAGGAATTCATGCAGCATTATCCAGGGTTTTTACTAAAGCCTGGAGAAGTTGTCTGCTGTGACCATGATGGTGGAGTTCTGAGCGCCGACAAAGCCTTACGGGCTGTGCAGGTACGGTAAAAACTTCCCATATTGATATTCATCGGAGAGCTACATAATGACTACATGGAACATCAAGTCATGTGCACATAATTATACATCCTTATACAAGTTAACAAATAAACATTGCATGTCCCCTGCTTCATACACATTGGAGCGTTCCCCTAATTAGATTAGCTAATGATTAAAATATATTTATGCCTAAGAAAAAAAAAATCTAATTTTCAGTGCAGACGTATCTTCATTCTACAGAGAGAACGTATCCAAAGTGTGAAATTGCTTTGTTCATAAATAATTCTTTGTTTTACGGTGGAAAGAGCAACATAACTCTATAGAGACTCAACCAGACTGCAGCCAAGTTCTGTTTCACTTGCTCAGAGTTCATCTAATGAAAAAAATATAAACTGGATCAATGTAAACACGTTTCCTTACAATATATTTGATCTATATGTAATTAATCGCCCAGACAAATTAAAAGGGTTGTTTGTAATAATTTGATGTAGAAATGTTTGAGTTGTCTCTATGCTTAATTTCACTTTGCTCCTTGTATATGATTGTAATATACTGACTGCCATGTAGATTGCAATCTACACCACGAATATCAAAGATAATAGATTAGGACTCACTTCTTGCATCTTCATGACAACAAGATGTAAAAAATGGGATGAAAAATTAAAAAACTAGTATTCTGATTTTGCATTTTTTTACGAATTATTGTTGTATACTTTTTTTTTATCAGCCTTGAATGCACTGTAGGTTCAAACTATTGGTGTCAAATTCACACATGGCTACATTATGGCTATATGCTATACAGCCTAGAAGTATATGGGGTCAAACTGCTGCTTGGGCAGCTCTAAAATCCAGTGTGCTGCAAAGTGCCATACAGTGGCGCACAGGGTGCCTACTGCTCTGTACTGTGTTTGCCTTCATTCAGCTTCCTGCACAGATCTGCATAAACAGCAATTCCCTAATGTATTCTTAACAACATTGTTCTTTTTATCACAGACATGTGAAATGCAAAAGTAAAAAATGTATATATTAAAGTTATACACGATTCCCTAATATAGTGAATATATATGTTTTAGGCCGAATGCACACGGCCGTGAGCGGTCCGTGGAACCACGGGCTGGATTCCTGCTGAGAGCAGGAGCGCACGGCGTCCAGATGGGTGTTACCAGTTGGCGAAGGAGGGTGTCCGTGCACAGTCTGACACTATCTAAACATGAATGTCTCTATGATTCTACAGGAACAGTTTAAAAAAATGGGTGGAGTAATCCGAGATGGGGAAAAAGTTACGCACGTACAGCCTGGACAGGTGGTGACTGTGACAACTGCTTCTAGTGTTTTTGAAACCGAAAAATTAGTCATCACTGCAGGCCCATGGGCCCAGAAAGTGCTTAGCCCTCTTGGCCTTGAACTACCTCTGAAGGTGAGAAATTACATTTCCTGAGCCTTACTGCTAAAACATTTTGGCATCTATCATAAAACCATTTTTTTTCAAGCAGGCGAGTAGAGGAATTACTTATTACCTTTTCATTTGATTTACAGTATGATTCTTTGAAACAGAACTGCATTTAAAAGGTTTCTGGGACTGTCATCCTCCCCAGGGCAATATATATCACTGCAATGTGTTAGAAGCTCTTCCACCAACAAACAGCTTATATTACCGTCCCGTTTCTTTTCCAGTAGCAGCCTTGAGATTCTTTATAAGTAACAACACAAAGCCCAAGTGTTGTAAGCCTGTCAATTTCCAAGCACCTTTAGGGATTGCTTTTCCCTTTATATGAACACTCTAGATAGCGAAATAACAGGGTCGTTTATCTTAACCGGTGCTGGTTGCCATTAAATGAGCAAGACACTGTAGATGAGTTCCTAATTTATGAACCTCCTCTAAAGAGGTGAATTATTATAGATTGATCTGACAATGCTCGCTTCCTACGACTCTGCTCTTAGAGTGATTGAAAGCACTTTGATCAGCAATATAGGTGGCACAGATAATGATGTTACATTACATAAATGTCTTTCTCATTTGTGAGCGTACACGCACAAGATTATGTTCTTTTTGCATACATTTGGTTATATATGGGTATTGTATACACCCCCTTTAAAAGGGTTTTCAGGTATTTCAATATTGATAGCCTATCCTCAGGATAGGTCATCAATATCAGATCAGGGGCTCGACTCCTCCCTTGTGTTGTGAGCGCTGCGGCCGTTTCTTAGGCCAGTGATGTCGCGTTCATCGGTCACGTGGCCTATGTGCAACTCAGTCTCATTCAAGTGAATGGACCTGAGCTGCAATACCAAGTGCAGCCGTTATACATTGTCCTGCACTGTGCTGGGTGTGCTGTGAAGGGACCGGAGCACCATGGTCTCTTCAAACAGCTGATTGGTGGCCAGTGCCAGATGTGGGAGCCCCACGGATGGCCTATCCTCAAGATAGGTAATCAATATTTGATTGTGGGGTACCACTCCTGGCACCCCCACCAATCAGCTGTTTGCATAGACCACTGCTCTCCAATGAGGGGAAGCCTCTTCATAGGCCAGTGATGCCAGTCTTAAAAACCCCTCCAGCGCCAGGATCTACATAACTTTGGCGCATCAACCACCAGTCTAAATCTACGCCAGCTTCCTTGCTGGTGTAGATGTTGAACATTTTCTACGCCAAAGACAGGCATAGAAAATAATAAATGAGACTGGCCTGCTGACCCACTCTATTCCCCACTCCCTTTTTTAGACCTGGTGTGAGGCGGGGGGGAGTTGCAGATTGTGGTACATATATGGAAAAAAAAATTAAATGCACAACCTTGAGTTGTTAATGCATAACCTGCTGCATTCTGCTTGAAATAATTAATTTTATTCTTTTAATTCCTTTTCTACTTTTCTGCCATGTCCTCCAAGTTGTATGTATGACATTCATTTTTCGTATAATGCCTGGGGTAACAAATCAGAGTGGTAACAATAGAATGATGCATCATACTGCAATACATTCTGACAATAACTATTTCATTGCACGGAGCCATCATGACTTTACATTAAAATTTACATGAATCTGTATATATCAGAAAGCTTCCATCATTTCTCCCTCATCATCTCCTGTAGCCTTTGTTCATATTAATTTGCACAAATCATCCGCCTATTACAGAGAACATTACAGAATATACATAGTATTCAATTGCTCTGTGATAATAAAACAATTACAGCCGACTGAATGATGTGTGGGAACTGGAGAACACTAAAATATTATATTGATTCAGATTATTTCATACCTTGCCAAAGAACAGGATCACACTAGAACAGAGGACTATTGGCCTGATAAGGAATGAAATAGCCTACAATAGGAAAAGTAAAGTTGGCCTTATCTGAACTGTCCTACCAGATCAATGCAGTTATCATTCTTCCTACCGATTTAAACACTTTTTCCGTTGCTCTCACCTCCATTGTGCTCCCTGATGATCTATGATGAGGTACAAGGAGATCTACCAGCAGTACAGGAGTTGGCATTATAATCCCAATACCCTGTGAACTGAATTGATTTGGGACCAATCAATGGGTTTATATCTAAAGAATCATCATCTTAAATCTGTCAGACCATGCAGACTCCCACCCATGCCTGCTCATTTAGTACAAACATTGAGAGCCAGGTTGTAAAAGGGCAAAAAGTCTCATACTTTTGCACAAACTGAGAGGTGCTCAAAAATGTGCTACTTTTCTACATCAAATTTAGCTTTTTCACCTTTAAGGCTACTTTCACACTTGCGTTCGGAGAGGATCCGTCTGGTGTCTGCACAGACGGATCCGCTCCTATAATGCAGACGATGGGATCCGTTCAGAACGGATCCGTCTGCATTATATTTCAGAAAAAATTCTAAGTCTGAAAGTTAGTCAGGCGGATCCGTCCAGATTTTACATTGAAAGTCAATGGGGGACGGATCCGTTTGAAATTGCACCATATTGTGGCAACTTCAAACGGATCCGTCCCCATTGACTTCCATTGTAAGTCTGGACGGATCCGTTTGGCTCCGCACGGCCCGGCGGTCACCCGAACGCTGCAAGCTGCGTTCGGGTGTCCGCCTGCTGAGCGGAACGGAGGCCAAACGGAGCCAGACTGATGCATTCTGAGCGGATCCACATCCACTCAGAATGCATTTGGGCTGTACGGATCCGTTCGTGGCCGCTTGTGAGAGCCTTCAAACGGAACTCACAAGCGGAACCCCGAACGCTAGTGTGAAAGTAGCCTAATACATTTCTTAGTTTTATTACCTAAGATGTAGCAGACTGACCCTATCAAAAAAGTCCTGTAGTGGTTGGTAGAAGTTGCACCGACTAATATCTCATTTTAAAGATCTTTTTCACCACTACACTAATCCTTTAATTGGGACCACCAAAAATGTTCAGGTACTGTACTGTATACTGTTGTTGGCTTCAGCTTCATATTGCACATGTGCGGGTGGCCCTTTGATATGAGTCCCAGACTCATCTCCGGTAACTTCTTTTACAAAATGATGTAAAAACATCCAATCACACTATCAAACCTCCGCTGCATAATGACAAGCTGGTGGTTTAGTTGCTCTATAGCTACTTTCACACTAGCGTTTTGGCTTTCCGTTTCTGATATCCGTCATTGGCTCTCACAAGCGGTAGAAAACTGATCAGTTTTGCCCTAATGCATTCTGAATCGAAAAGGATCCGCTCAGAATGCATCAGTTTGCCACGATCAGTCACGATTCCGCTCTGGAGGTGGACACCAAAACTCCGCCTGCAGTGTTTTTCTGTCCGTCCCTGGATGCGGAGCGAGACGGATCCATCCTGACACACAATGTAAGTCAGTGGGTACGGATCCGTTTTCTCTGACACAATAGTAAACAAATTCATCACCTATTGACTTTCAATGGAGTTCATGACGGATCCGTCTTGGCTATATAAGACATAATACAACCAGATCCATGACGGATCCGCAAAAAACGGATGTGTGAAAGTAGCCTAAGCCTAGTGCCCTGCTGGTATATTATAGGTGCCCTAATAATAAACAGTCTTTTGACAGATATCCTGTACTTTGATGCTAGGTGATGTACAGACGTGGACAAAATTGTTGGTACCCTTTGGTCAATGAAAGAAAAAGTCACAATGGTCACAGAAATAACTTTAATCTGACAAAAGTAATAATAAATTAAAATTCTATAAATGTTAACCAATGAAAGTCAGACATTGTTTTTCAACCATGCTTCAACAGAATTATGTAAAAAAATAAACTCATGAAACAGGCATGGACAAAAATGATGGTACCCCTAACTTAATATTTTGTTGCGCAACCTTTTGAGGCAATCACTGCAATCAAACGCTTCCTGTAACTGTCAATGAGACATCTGCACCTCTCAGCAGGTATTTTGGCCCACTCCTCATGAGCAAACTGCTCCAGTTGTGTCCGGTTTGAAGGGTGCCTTTTCCAGACTGCATGTTTCAGCTCCTTCCAAAGATGCTCAATAGGATTGAGGTCAGGGCTCATAGAAGGCCACTTTAGAATAGTCCAATTTTTTCCTCTTAGCCATTCTTGGGTGTTTTTAGCGGTGTGTTTTGGGTCATTGTCCTGTTGCAAGACCCATGACCTGCGACTGAGACCAAGCTTTCTGACACTGGCTAGTACATTTCTCTCTAGAATTCCTTGATAGTCTTGAGATTTCATTGTACCCTGCACAGATTCAAGACACCCTGTGCCAGACGCAGCAAAGCAGCCCCAGAACATAACAGAGCCTCCTCCATGTTTCACAGTAGGGACAGTGTTCTTTTCTTGATATGCTTCATTTTTTCGTCTGTGAACATACAGCTGATGTGCCTTGGCAAAAACTTCGATTTTTGTCTCATCTGTCCACAGGACATTCTCCCAGAAGCTTTGTGGCTTGTCAACATGTAGTTTGGCATATTCCAGTCTTGCTTTTTTATGATTCGTTTTCAACAATGGTGTCCTCCTTGGTCGTCTCCCATGTAGTCCACTTTGGCTCAAACAACGACGGATGGTGCGATCTGACACTGATGTTCCTTGAGCATGAAGTTCACCTTGAATCTCTTTAGAAGTCTTTCTAGGCTCTTTTGTTACCATTCGGATTATCCGTCTCTTAGATTTGTCATCAATTTTCCTCCTGCGGCCACGTCCAGGGAGGTTGGCTACAGTCCCATGGATCTTAAACTTATGAATAATATGTGCAACTGTACTCACAGGAACATCTAGTTGCTTGGAGATGGTCTTATAGCCTTTACCTTTAACATGCTTGTCTATAATTTTCTTTCTGATCTCTTGAGACAGCTCTTTCCTTTGCTTCCTCTGGTCCATGTCGAGTGTGGTACACACCATATCACCAAACAACACAGTGATTACCTGGAGCCATATATATAGGCCCAATGGCTGATTACAAGGTTGTAGACACCTGTGATGCTAATTAGTGGACACACCTTGAATTAACATGTCCCTTTGGTCACATTATGTTCTGTGTTTTCTAGGGGTACCATCATTTTTGTCCATGCCTGTTTCATGAGTTTATTTTTTTACATAATTCTGTTGAAGCATGGTTGAAAAACAATGTCTGACTTTCATTGGTTAACATTTATAGAATTTTAATTTATTATTACTTTTGTCAGATTAAAGTTATTTCTGTGACCATTGTGACTTTTTCTTTCATTGACCAAAGGGTACCAACAATTTTGTCCACGTCTGTATCTGTGCTGTACTGTATAACATAGATGTTACCAGTATACAAATGGCAGATTGTAACTAGGATTGGACATGATCAACTCTGTCACGATCAGGTATCCTGCAGAAATGTATACATTGCAGTCATTTATAACCCATAATAGATTCCTTCTTATTTCACATCACTTTTCTTCTATTTGCCTCCTCGGTTTTGGTCCTAAGATCCAGAACATTAACATGCACCATCTATATTGCTAAAACTTGGTACCATTTGCATAGTTTTTTTACTCTATTGAATCTTCCAATCAAACAATGGCTCTAAGAGAAAGCAGCTTTCCTTATTACCATATGACAGAATAAATTATTTAGGTTGTGCCAGTTGCATGGTGATTATTGTACGCTAAATAACACTAAGTAATGTAGTTACATGACAACAGTGTATGACTTAGTTATAATGCAGTTATTTAGCTGACTTTATTAAATCATGCATTGTATGCGTTACTTCTAATGTTTCGTGACAGGACCGCTATTGCATACTGATGTTTCATGTTCTTTAATTTAAGTGTGCTTCATTCCCAGACGCTGAGAATCAATGTATGTTACTGGAAAGAGAAGATTCCTGGAAGATCTGGAATTCTGCAGAACATCCCTACGTTCTTGGGTGTAAATCTGAATGGAGAAGAGCATGAGGTGTATGGACTACCCTCCCAGGAGTATCCAGGGCTATTTAAGGTGCAGCTTTAAAAGTTGACATCATGTAGGAAGTTTGCCTATTTTATGAGTATATTTGCAAAGTAAGGTTTACTGCTTAGCAATATTTTACTGTGTACCTATAGCCTTCTATGCTATTTGATTTCATGGTATATCTCAATATACTGTTTTCAGTTACACAATTCCAAATCCCCTGCATAAGTGATAAAATTCTGGATGCTGGCTGTCGTCACTAGACGGTGCTCACTGAAGATATACCTATCATTGCGTTCAGTGTGGAAGCTGTATAAACGTGTATGCAGTAAGGCCTCACTAGTGGGCTTGTAATAGTTCAATGTAAGTGTTCACTTGAACTTAAAGAAGATATGTAAGGCCAGTGGCGGACACAGGTAGCAAATGGCCCCTGTGTAAGAACACCATATGTCATCAGGATAGGTCAGTGGTGGTTAACCTTTTAGAGACAGTGTACCCAAACTGCAACCCTACAACCCACTTATTTATCGCAAAGTGCCAACACGGCGATTTAACCTGAATACTACAGTCTAATATAGCATATCTTCCATGTACTTTGCAATTTAGCTATGATAGCCTGCCTACATTCAATGTGCTGCTTGTGCCAATTATAGAGCGCCCTGTGCTGATGAATTGCAGGAAAAGTCTAAGGCATATTGGAATGGCTTAAACTTTTTCCAGGGCGTAGGTGCCCACAGAGAAGGCTCTGAGTGCCACCTCTGGCACCCATGCCATAGGTTTTTGACCACTGGGATAGTTCATCAATATCAGATCAGTAGTGATATGACATTCCTACATACATACGACAGACTAAATGGGTCCTACAGAAGGTGGCCACGCTATTTAAATATATAACAAAAATTTCAGAGGTCAAGGAGACCAAAGCGTGACTTGGATCACCTACTGCCTATCTTTTATTTTTATTTATTAAAACATATACCTTTATTGATTCTATTATAAAAACGAATATCACTCTAATTTTTAAATTTTAAATTCCTCAGAGTGAGCGGTGAGACTGTGGTTTCCACTGTGTATTTCTCTTCTCAATACACATCACTTAGTAGGATAGCACCTGATAAACTTTCTCAGGGCTTGCCCTAATGGCCAGTATCTCTGCAGCAACTTTGTATTTAGTTGCCTATAAATCTCTGCTTTAGATGCTCACTAGCTCAGTCTGAACTAAAAAGTAAATGCTCCCACATCCCTACATGTTTCGCCGAACTTCGGCGTCCTCAGGGACTGCATTATCCCCTGAGGACGCCGAAGAATGGGGGCCAATATATATTATACAGAGGGGCCATTACATAGTATACAGAGGGGCCAATATATATTATACAGAGGGGCCATTATAATTATACAGGGGACCATTATATATTATACAGGGAGTGCAGAATTATTAGGCAAATGAGTATTTTGACCACATCATCCTCTTTATGCATGTTGTCTTACTCCAAGCTGTATAGGCTCGAAAGCCTACTACCAATTAAGCATATTAGGTGATGTGCATCTCTTTAATGAGAAGGGGTGTGGTCTAATGACATCAACACCCTATATCAGGTGTGCATAATTATTAGGCAACTTCCTTTCCTTTGGCAAAATGGGTCAAAAGAAGGACTTGACAGGCTCAGAAAAGTCAAAAATAGTGAGATATCTTGCAGAGGGATGCAGCACTCTTAAAATTGCAAAGCTTCTGAAGAGTGATCATCGAACAATCAAGCGTTTCATTCAAAATAGTCAACAGGGTCGCAAGAAGCGTGTGGAAAAACCAACTGAACTGAGAAAAGTCAAGCGTGCAGCTGCCAAGATGCCACTTGCCACCAGTTTGGCCATATTTCAGAGCTGCAACATCACTGGAGTGCCCAAAAGCACAAGGTGTGCAATACTCAGAGACATGGCCAAGGTAAGAAAGGCTGAAAGACGACCACCACTGAACAAGACACACAAGCTGAAACGTCAAGACTGGGCCAAGAAATATCTCAAGACTGATTTTTCAAAGGTTTTATGGACTGATGAAATGAGAGTGAGTCTTGATGGGCCAGATGGATGGGCCCGTGGCTGGATTGGTAAAGGGCAGAGAGCTCCAGTCCGACTCAGACGCCAGCAAGGTGGAGGTGGAGTACTGGTTTGGGCTGGTATCATCAAAGATGAGCTTGTGGGGCCTTTTCGGGTTGAGGATGGAGTCAAGCTCAACTCCCAGTCCTACTGCCAGTTTCTGGAAGACACCTTCTTCAAGCAGTGGTACAGGAAGAAGTCTGCATCCTTCAAGAAAAACATGATTTTCATGCAGGACAATGCTCCATCACACGCGTCCAAGTACTCCACAGCGTGGCTGGCAAGAAAGGGTATAAAAGAAGAAAATCTAATGACATGGCCTCCTTGTTCACCTGATCTGAACCCCATTGAGAACCTGTGGTCCATCATCAAATGTGAGATTTACAAGGAGGGAAAACAGTACACCTCTCTGAACAGTGTCTGGGAGGCTGTGGTTGCTACTGCACGCAATGTTGATGGTGAACAGATCAAAACACTGACAGAATCCATGGATGGCAGGCTTTTGAGTGTCCTTGCAAAGAAAGGTGGCTATATTGGTCACTGATTTGTTTTTGTTTTGTTTTTGAATGTGAGAAATGTATATTTGTGAATGTTGAGATGCTATATTGGTTTCACTGGTAAAAATAAATAATTGAAATGGGTATATATTTGTTTTTTGTTAAGTTGCCTAATAATTATGCACAGTAATAGTCACCTGCACACACAGATATCCCCCTAAAATAGCTAAAACTAAAAACAAACTAAAAACTACTTCCAAAAATATTCAGCTTTGATATTAATGAGTTTTTTGGGTTCATTGAGAACATGGTTGTTGTTCAATAATAAAATTAATCCTCAAAAATACAACTTGCCTAATAATTCTGCACTTCCTGTACAGAGGGTCCTAATATTATATAGGGGGCATTATATATTATACAGAGGGGCCATTATATATTATAATTATACAGAGGGCCCATTAATAATGGCCCCTCTGTATATTTAAAATATATAATGGCCCCCCTGTATACTGTAATTATTATATATAATGGCCCCCTGTATAATTATAATATATAATGACCCCTCTGTAATATTAGGATATATAATGGCCCCCTCTGTATTATTATTACATATATATAATGGCCCCTCTGTATAATTATTAGATATAATGACCCCCCCAGTGTTATTTTAATATATAATGAATCCTCTGCATAATATATAATGGCCCCTCTGTATAATTATAACATATAATGGCCCCTCTGTATAATTATTAGATATAATGGCCCCTCTGTATAATTATTAGATATAATGGCCCCCCCAGTGTTATTATAATATATAATGGCCCCCTCCATATTATTAGGATATATAATGGCCCATTATACTGTATATCCTAATATTACAGAGGGGCCATTATACATTTTACAGAGTGGACCATTATATATAATAATAATAATAATAACTAATAATAATAAAACTCTGAAGAGATGAGACGCAGCTGAAAGAAGGTGTCGTGACGGTCCTATCTCTGAATGAAGACGCTGAGGAAAGTCTACATCATCAGATGTCACTGGATGGATGAGGTATGTTGTGCTGTATTCTACTGTATATTTTGTAGTGATGTATGTAGTTGGGGGGTGGATTGAGAATATGGCCCACCCTGCCGCATCCTGGCCCCAGACTTCAGGTCACACTGTGCGTGTTCTGAATTCTGGGGCCTCACACCCATCTATTACATTATCTGTACTCAGAGAATTATCACTGTATTATCTGTGGTGTTACATAGGACTGCTACATTATCTGTAAAAAGGGGCCTGTCCACAGGTTGGGGGGCACGATACATGGCTTGCCCCAGGTGCTGGCAACCCGCGCTATGCCACTGCTGTCATGTACTATTTGCATTTTGGATATTACTTATTGGATAACCCCTTTAAATTTAGTTGGTTCTCCGCTCAGCAGTGGTTTAAGCAATGCAGCCTGTAGGAGCTTACAGAATAGCTCAGTGTCTTTTCAAGGCGGAATAGTATGTAAATAAAGAGATGAGCATGAAAATTAAATAATTACATATTAACACATAATAATTGCCCATGATTTATTCAACTAATTAACTAATGAGTACAGGTTTGTATTGTCTATATCTAACCCTATAGGGATCTGCAGAAATGTTATTCTGGCTGAAATATTGACAAAGCTAAAACTAAATTCTGTTTCTGTGTTGCCAAATCCTTCACAGGCTAAAATCCTTGGAAGCGTTTACGTTAAGGCATATTGGAGGATGTAAGATTCCTTACAGATTGTGGGGGTCTGATCTCTTGGATCCGCAATGATTCTCTGCACTATACTGCAGCTCAGCTCCCATTCACTTGAAGAGCAGTTGAGATGTAATAACCAGGCACAGCCATGACACAGTGGACAGACCTGTCTGCATCCAGTTACGTCCACTGTGGTATTTCACCGGCGGCTGCTATTCTAATCGGACTTATTCTTGGGATAGATCTGAGAATAGATCATCAATATCTAGAGCATGGACAACCCCTATATATTACTAGCTGCACATGGGCTGCGAACAGTACATACATGCAGTTAGTAGCAGGTGTTATTTTTACATAGTTACATAGTTAATAAGGTTGAAAAAAGACATAAGTCCATAAAGTTCAACCAAGGGATAGGTGGGGACGCGAATCCCAGAAGGAAATGATTTCTACACATTTTCATAAGCATTAATGTTGTTTACTTTTAAGAATTTATCTAAACTCTTTTTAAAAGTGCTTGTACACTATATATTACTAGCTACACATGGGCAGGGAACAGCACATACATGCAGTTAGTAACAGGTGTTATTAAACCATTGGTGCCAATGTCCAATGGTTTAGTATGCCTAATTTATGTTTATTAGCAGATCATTTTACCTGCCTGATGGCACTGCAATCGCTAGTTCTCAGCATAAGTTATTGGGTGCCACTGATAGCTGGGGCTGGCCATATGACCATCAGTGGCTATTTTGGAATCTCAGCACCAGCAAGCAGGGAAAAAGACCTGCTAATACACATGAATTAGGCATATTAAACCATTGGACTTCACCTAATACTAGCTGTAGGTACTGTATGCCGCTAATAATTTATGGTTATCAATCACTTTAAAAGGAGTTTGTCAGCATGTTTGATCATGCTAAACTGTTGAGAGCACCAAGAAGAGGCTAGGGAGCACAGTCCTTTTGTGGAGCTTTTCTTATCAGGAGTAGTGATAATATGAACTTTTATTCAGCCATATTCTCCTCTTGACAGTGCTCTGGAATTTCAGTGTCAAGTGCTCTCTGCATTTAGCTGCTTTACAGTCCCTCATCTCTACTATAAGTGATAGCTGCAGTGGACTCCTGGTTGGATGCTACAGCTGTTACTTAGAGTGGAGACAAGAGGCTTTGAAGAAGCTGAGAACAGAGAGAACTTCACGGCGAAGCCCCACTCTAACAACTTTCTGGAGCAAAATCTAGCAAAATAATGTTTCATACTCCTGATGAGAAAAACTCCACAAAAGTTCCCCAGTCTCTACCTAGTACTATCAGCAGTTTAGCATGGTCAAAACTGCTGGCAGACTTAGTCAATGGAACTGAGTTTCCATACTGTACAGTAGAACAGTTTTTTTTGGTACTATTGAAGAATCAATGACTAATTATATGCAATTTTGTATTGTAAAACATAAAATATAAAAAAATATATTTTAAGTGATGTCAGAGTACAGAAAACTCAGCAGTTTGATAAATATGGACAAGAAAGTCACCAGTTTTTAGCACAGCTTTACAGCACTAACACACCACTCTATCTGCCCCATGTGCTACCATGTCATTCCCACTGTGGTTTAGATTGTGTCTTATGTCCATTCCTCTGTCACAGATTTGCTTTCATGGTGGAAATGAGGCAGACCCTGAAGAACGTGAGCTTCAGAACAAACCCAACAAAATTGATGATATTAAAATACTGTGCAATTTTATTAGCCAGTACCTTCCGGATTTGCACCCCGAGCCTGCCGTGATAGAACAGTGTATGTATACGGTGAGTATATGCTATTGAATTTGTGGAATTTAAGCTTCTATTAAAATCAAGATTTTAAAGTGGTTGTCCGGTCTGTCAGCATCATAGAGAAGTAATGCCAATCAGTTTTTACTCTGATCCCTGTTGTCCCTGAGGGTCACGTGACCGGAAGAGTACAGCCTCTAGTGTTGTGACAAGGTGTCCCATCTGCTGATAATGTGATCTCACTTCTGGCTTCTACCATCACCACTTAGATGGAATGGGATCAGTAGTGCAGTCTTCGGATTAGTAAATGAAGCAGTGGTCATTTGGTGCACTATAGTGTGCTTTTACTGAAGAAATGAGCATGCAATGTGTCTCTTTGCCTGGGGCAGCATTCATCATACAGACAGTTTCGTCAGTGATCATGTTCCATTTAAGAGGGTGAGGCAACCCAGGTGGAGCCAAGCTGGAGGAGAGATAATGTGATGGGCAGATGGGACATCTTGGGGATCAGTTAATTCACTGCTAAAGGGGTGAATATCTACAACTAAGGGTTAGTGTATTTTCAAATCTGTGTTATATGATTCCAAGAGCTGAGGGAGGAGCTGTGTAGTTTGATAGCATCAGCCAGTGAATCTTGCCTTGGCAGCTGAAGTCTGAGGAGCTGCATGGGTCTGTGCAGTGTGAGGCCTACTACAAGGTGTCCTCCATGGTGAAACCAAGCGCCAAACCTCTGAGAGAAGGAAGCAAAGAAACTATAGGTTATTTATGACCATAAGGGACAGTGTCGGATAGCAAGGGTAACACACATGTATGCTTTTGACTTTGTTGCTTGTGAAAAGGATATATTGCTTCTGCACTCACCAAACCTAGGAGAGCGATTGCCCATTTGATCCAAGATCTGCACACCACAGTAGGAACTGCAGTTTCAATGAGAATGGAAGTGCACGTGTCATTAACTTACCTGGCCAGCTCCAGCGACTTGCTCTGTGGCTGCAACGCGGCCGCGATGAGTGAGATGTGATGCCGAGCTATGCCCTGTTAACATGCAGTCCAGGCCATGCCCCCTGCTGCCTAAGCCTTGCACCCTAGTGGCTTACCACCTAAGCCATTTCTCCTGATGACGCGAGCATGTCCCTATCAACAGACCACTTGCTCTGTTCCTCCCCGCAGCATTTGCTCACTGGGGAAGACTAATGAGTCATAGCTATCACCTGTGTATGTTTATGATGCAAGCTGTGTGACTGCTCAACCTGCCTATCTCAGGACTACCTGTATTCTGGTCCAATGGGGCGCTGAGTCCCTTAACCTGTCAGGTTCTGATGCAGTTACTCAGTGCTTTATTTAAATCCCCTGCAGGCAATACACCCTTGCAAGTTATAGGTTTTTCCTTTCTCTGCTCCGGTTGCTCCTGTGCGTGTTGTGGATTGTGGATTGTTGGTTTGTATTTGACTTCAGCTTGCCTTTTACCTCCTTCTGTCTAGTGATTTTGTACATTGATAACTGTCTGGTTTTGACCTTTGGCTTGGCTATTTTTGACTACCTTTCCATGCTGTGATTTGGTACTGTGTTGTCTTCCTGGTTTTGACCCATTTCTGTATGACCATTCTCTGTGTGTTTGTCTGTGTGAACAGGTCCCTGCAGTTTTTACCACGGGTGCTTGGACTTTCTTCCTGCACTTAACCAGCATAGGGATGGTTGTTGACTTGCTGCTTAGGGCTTGCATTGCAAGTAGGCAGGTTGTTTTCCAGTTAGGGCTCACTATGCGTGTGTGTTTCCCTGTCTATGGTAACAGGACACCTATGGACAATTTGGAAAATTGTCTGGATTTAATACAGAGAGACAATATAGCCGACTTTCCCCTATTTAGCCTTGGAAAGATTGTGTGTGTATATCCTGACAAGTGTTATTTGCTAAGAATACCTCAGTAAAGTTGTTGGACTTGTTATCTTACACTAGTGTTGAGCGTGAATATTCAAATTGCGAATTTTTTTCTCGAATATCATAACTTTGAGCTTTCGCGAATATTTAGAATATATTTCTATATATTCGCGAAATCGAATATTCTTTTTTTTTTTTTTTTATTGTTATATTTTTTTCTTTCCCACTTCCCTAAAGTTGTTCTTACCTGTCCTTAGAATTCCTGGCTTCCTGGCTGCTCCAGTCAGTGCCCGTTGCCGCTTCTGCCGACTTCCGTGCTCATGGAGCGTCCCCATCACCATGGGAACGTCACCATATACTAGAATGTACTGTCGGATTTTGAGAATTACGTTGAAATCGCAATTCGATTAATTCAAGTTATAATAATCGAATTGCGATTTCAACTTAGCACTGCTATATTCCATATTAGTTAGCCTAATATGGAATATAGCAGTGCTAAGTTGAAATCGCAACTTGAATTAATCGCATTGCGATTTCAACTTGGACCTGGTTTAGTTGAGACCCAGCAGCAGCAAGTTGAAATCGCGATGCGATTAATATAACTCGAAGTAATCGCATGGCGATTTCAACTTAGTAGTTAGTACTGCTATATTCCATATTCGTTAATTCTAGCCTAATATGGAATATAGCAGCAATATATTCGTAATATTCTAAAAGACGAAGTTAGAGCAATATTACGAAAATTCGTAAAATACACATATAGACTGTAATTTAGCTAATATAGTGCTATAATAATTTTTTTAATAGTGTATATATTTTCCAAAACTGAAGTTCAGAAGAGGCAAAAAAAATTTGACAAAAAAAAAAAGATTATAGCACTATATTAGCTAAATTACAGTCTATATGTGCATTTTACGAATATTCGTAATATTGCTCTAACTTCGTCTTTTAGAATATTCCGAATATTCTAAAAGACGATGTTAGAGCAATATTAAGAATATTCGTAAAATACACATATTAGCCTAGCCATAGTCATAGGAACATTGCCTTATACAGAAAAAAATAAAAATAATCGCACAATTAATTTAATCGCATATTATTCGTGATAAATTAAATAATTGCGAATATTCGATTTTGACGAATATTCGCGAAATATCGCGAAATCGAATATGGCACCTCCCGCTCATTGCTATCTTACACTGGACTCCTTGTTGCCTTGCTCTCAACATCTGCACTTATGTCACCATTGCATTGCCTGCATTACCAGGGTGTCCTGTCTGGCCATCACCAGGCAGGAGTCCCAATACAAATGTATACCCCAAAGGAAGAAAGGGTGCATCCTCTATTCACTGCACAGCCCCAGGAAGCATTGAAGTGAGGACAGCCACAATGAACTACTACTACAACTTCATCCCCATCCTCCTCCCGTCTTTCCCCCTGCTGATCGCGGCAGTGTCAGATCCAAAACTAATAATAAAGTCTGATGGGTAAGAGTTTTCTATTAAGACAAAACAACATTGCTGTAACTTTTTAGTAGACTGGACAACCCCATTAATGTTAATTCTATTGTTAGTGTTTGATTAGTAGTAGTCCAACCTCTAGGACCCGAGTGATCAGCATGCTGTAAGGCTTGCGTATGAATTGGACAAGCTTCAGTACCAGGCATATGGCATAGCTGCTGTGCATATGTGAACAATGAGGGGACACAGCATCTACAGAAGCCTCGACTGCTCTGATTGGATAATTCTAAGGTTTAAATGTAAGATGTCAGCAGCACAGCACAGGACAATGACAAGAGCATATACGGTGCACGCCTTAAAGGGAATTTGTAAAATATAAGAGTGAAACTGAATGGCACATCCTCAATACTATGTTTTTATCTAATAACTGCTTCTTAGCATAATTAACATCACTTCTCAGCGCAATTTATAGTATACCTACCCCTATGTTGCATACTGTACATGAGGCATTGGTATACAATTTGATCAGAAAGCATAGGCCCACTCACCATGACAAGGTTGCCTCCTCGAGTGGGAACCTACTCTAAATTTGGCGCGGCGCTGTGCGGCAACCACCGGCGCCGCAGCACTGCACTAATAGGCAGCAGGCCAGCAGCCAAACAATGCCCCTGTTGTCTGGCAGAGCCACCCTGGCACTGGGACCCACCAGCACAGCACCAGAGCAACAATGGCCGCCGCACAGCACTGCACCATGTGAACAGTTGTCAAAGCTCACCTTATCACATGCTCTCAGGAACTCCAACTGAGAGGTAGTAGGAATTTATACACCCTTATGCAGTCTCCTGCTAATTAAAATTACCTGGGCCGAATGGGGAGGAGTGCGGATACCAGAGGGCGAAAAAAGAATAGATTCTACAGGACATGTAAAATATAAGAGTGAAACTGGATCGCACATCCTGAATACTATGCTTTTATCTAATAACTGCTTCTCAGCATAATTTATAGTATACCTACCTCTATGTTGCATACTGTACATAAGGCATTGGTATAAAGGGAATCTGTCAACCCTATTTTGGACTATTATCTACAGTACTATATAAGTAGTACAACACATAAGTATTCCAGATCCCTTTATTTTATTTTCCTACTGGCCCCCGTTACCCCACTGTCAGCGCTCAAAGATGCACTGAAATAAATTGTCAGGACTGCTGTGCATGCACACAGGAGTCCTTTCCATTATGTTAGCACGACACAGCAGTCCAGACTGTGTATTTTAGCTCAACTTTGACCACTCACCTTGGGGGAATGGAATGTTGACCTTGACTCCATATCTGGAGTACTACTGATGTAATACTGCAGGTAATGGTCCACGATCATGGTGACAGACTCCCTTTAAAAGACTTGTGCCTCACTACATTTGTATCAATAAAAATGTTTCAGGTCACACAGAGTTGCCTATGAAGGACTCCTGTCAACTGAAATGTTATGGCTGTATTAGACTAGCCAATTGTCGGCCAGTTTATCGTTAACCAGTGTTCACAGGAACAATTGTTAACAATACTGCCGCTGATTACCCAATAAATGATCAAACACTCATCTGGCAATCTAAAGCTTTCAGCATGCTTAAAAATCCTCGTTTACTGGCAGCAGATCATGCTGTGTAACCGCGATCTGCTGCCAGTAAACAACTAGACAGCATGGGGACAAGCGATGGCATAACGATCACTCCTTCCCATGCTGTGGAGGGGATTGTTTCATGTAATAGCAGGGGTCTCCTCCACTAACGAGCAAGATACGCTTCCCTCCCGACAATCGCCTGCTAGATTGTGCAAAGTAATACAGTTTTTACAACCTCATCGTTTACAATAAATGCTACCTTGAGCTCCATCTTTTATCAGTCCTAACGGCTTTTCCACACGTCAGTGATTAAGGTCCGTCAGATCCATTGATTTGAATCTGTTCATTCACACCTCCTTGTATTTCATGGGTGGAAAAACCATGAAGACATACATTACTTTGGTCCAGACCAAACACACCCATTCAAGTATATGGATCTATGAAAACCACTGACAGATAGCATCCATGTTTTGTCAGTGTTTTTCACTGACCATTGGAAGGAGATCCTCTGGAAACACCTTTTTTTTTTTTTAGCCTAGCAGTGCACGTGGAATATGTATAACACATGGTGGGCAATAAATGGACACAGAGACCAAAAATAAGCCTTTCACAGACATCTTGGATTAAACACTGACCGTTTTATTATGGATAAAAAATGGACACAGATATGTGAATAAGGTCTAAGATTTGTCTGCCAAGTATATAGATCCAACATCTATATATCATGGTCATGGCTATCTGCAATGATTACAGCTGGGGTTAATCCTAAAAAGCTAGGACTGTGATAAATTTGGTGCATATCATTTTCTTACTGAATGCAATAAGTAGTTAATTAAATCAAAGTGATACAATATGAAATCCATTTAAGTCCCCTTACACACATACACACAGATACACGTCTATCTGGACACACATACTATATAACTTTTATCTCACTGATTTTAAATAACCTTTCCTTTCCTAGAATACGCCAGACTGCAATTTTATTTTGGACTACCATCCTGTCCACAAAAACATTGTCATAGGATCTGGATTTTCAGGTAAGAGATAATGTCCTGAATCTTAGATTGTCACAGATAACTAGGATATTACTAGGATATTCCTCTTCTTAGTGTCAGTCGATTTATTTTACTGCAAATCCACAAAAGGCACCTAATTCAAATTGACTTTTGATTAAAAAAAAAATACTTAAAGCACCCATATACAATTACAGATAAGCAGAGATCTCATAGTAGATACTAGATATTGAGCTAGGATGAACCAGTATGTCATGGAGATTTGTTAGTCTCGATTAGATGGCAGTTCATGAAATCATATACAGAGTATGTTTCTTAAAATTTTCACAATGTGCATTTATCCCAGGTGATGGCTGAAGGCTCGGGGTGGTAATGGGGGTCAGGTCAAGAGATTTTGTCCCTGTTGTTCCCCTGCAGTACTTCTGCCTAACAGTGGAGTTGTCCCCACTCCAAAATGGATCATTCTGGATAGAGTCTTGGTCTTGACAATGTAACTCAGTCTTTTATATCTTATGTCACAGCATATTTCGCTTTTGCTATCATAGGTTCATGAGGGGACATATTTTGACTCTATTCAAACCCATGTGTCTTAGGATAAAAGGCTTTGGGTGGTCATGGACACACTCTAGGACTGCAGTGAATTGCATGGTAGGGTCGGTTCACATACTGTTAGGGACAGAACATGACCTCTTCCTTTGAGGTTCAAAGGAGGTTATGAACTAAACCCTCAGAGGCTGTCCTAGAAAAAAACACTCTGCATATATTTCTTAAAGTGCATGAAGAATTTTGTAACATTTGCTCTTTTGTAACAGGTCATGGTTTCAAACTTTCGCCACTGGTTGGGAAGATCTTATGTGAGCTCAGCATTGGGAAGCAGCCACTATATGATCTCAAGCCGTTCCATATAAGTCGATTCAAGAACCAATAGATTCACTTTTATAAAGCAATACTAAGAACAGAAGTAGAAAAGATGAATTTTTGATTTAAGATTAATGAATGATATCCAGAGGCACAACTAACTACATGTATAACAACCCAGCACAGAGAAGCAACCATGATGATGGCTTTCAAGATGACATATAATATCTGATAACATGTTGACGACACTATAACTTGTAATCATCTATAGAGTTTTCATGTCTCCAAAATTTGTGATTAGTGAATAACAGACATTTCAATACTTATATGATTAATAAAATATTTTCTGAAAAAATAAACTACATACTGACTAAAACTGAATTAGATTTTTCTCTTTGCTAACGGTGTACAGACCATATCAGAGCTAAAACAGAGGTCCCAATCCTTTTGAAGTATGCAAGCCAGTTTTGATATACATAAGCTAGTACTGTGCCACACAGAATATAGTACTGTATTAATTCTATTAAAGATATGAGTGACGCAAGATATAAATATCAATACCAAACTAAAACACTTTCCCAATAATCCATTAAGTAGTCTATATACCAATTAAAAACACTTATTTAAAATTGGACAATTTCTTGTAACAAAGCAAAGGTTAAAAACAAAAAAAAATTCAATATTGATTAACATGATTCTATAGTCACAGCAGGGCTCAGAAGAGACGGAGCACCATATGGTTTTTGGAGGGCAGATTTTGCTTGAATAGTTTTAGGGCACCATGTTCCATTTGAAGGGACTCAGGTAACCCTAAGGTGGAAAACCCCAAAAATGTACCCTATTTTGGAAACTACACCCCTCAAGGAATTTATCAAGGGGTGTAGTGAGTGTTTTGACTCCATAAGCATTTCCAAGAATTTAGAAATACTTGGCTGTGAAAAAAAAAAAAATTACAATAACATTTTGCTTTGTCAATATAGATTGTCAATATATACAATAGGTAACGGAAACAAAGAACCCCACAATTTGTTACCCATTTTCTCCTGAGTATGGTCAGACCCCATATGTGGTCGTTAATTGCTGCATGGGCCCAGCGCAGGACTTTTGGCATGCAGATTTCATTGGAATGCTTGTTTGACACTGTCATGTTTTCAGAGTCCCGGAGGTACCAGTACAAAACTCCAAATATTCACCCCATTTTGAAACTAAACCCTTTAAGGAATTCACCTAGAGGTATAGTGATTGCCTTGACCCCAAAGGTGTTTCACAGAATTTTTTATTTTATTGGGTTATTAAATGAAAAATTGCATTTTATTTCAACTATTGGTAGTTTTAGCTTAAAATGTTTCATTTTCACAATAATAATAATCTTTATTTATACAGTGCCAACATATTCCACAGCGCTTTACAATCGAGGGTTCATGTACAGAGTCATAAATAACATAGCAACAAACAAGTCAACAACTAAAACAAGAGGAGTGAGGAACCTGCTTGCAAGAGCTTACAATCTTTAAGGAGATAGGAGTGACACAGAAGGTAATAAGGGATTGATTTGTACAATATTCCAGCCATCTTAACACACTAGGGGAGTAAATATAAGGCTGCATGAGCCAGTCACCAGACGATATCTGTAGTGCTTCTGAGTGCATGGGGTGTGGATATTTGCCAATGGATCGGGTTCAAAAGAATGATGCTGAAGGTATGATCGGGGAGGGGGGGGGGGGGTGAATGGCAGAAAGTTAGATCAGGGGATGTGATAGGGAGCACCTAAAACTGTGGATGTTATGAATTAACCTAATAGCTTGGGGTAGGGCATTCCAGAGAACTGCTGCAGATCTAGAGAAGTCTTGGAGACGAGAGTAAGAGGAGGTAAAGGAAAGATCAGTATTAAACATAACACAGAGACAGCGAGCATGCTGCCTAGGCATGATAATAGTGACACACTGAGATGGAGATATTAGGTTAAGGTAGATAAGTAGATGAAGAAAACACCACAAGTTCAGTTTTGAAAAGATTCAGTTTCAGATAGAGGGCAAACATGATGTTAGAGACAGTGGACAGATAGTCACTGGTGTTTTGTAGAATAGCAGGGGTGATGTCACGGGATGAAGTGTATGTCATCAGCAAAGAGATGGTAGTGAAAACCAAATCTACTAATAGTCTGTCCAATTGGGCTGTGTAGAGAGAAAAGAGGAGAGGACTGAACCCTGAGAAAACCAACAGCGAGAGGGAGAGGAGGGGAAGTAGAACCAGCAAATGACACACTGAAGGAGTGCCCAGAGACATAGGAAGCAAACCAAGAGAGAACAGTGTCCTTAATGCCGATAGGTTGGAGCATGGTGAGCCCAAAAGCTCCAGGAGTTTAGAGATGAAGGGGAGATTAGAGACAGATCTATAGTTAGTTTCACAGAACAGGTGAAGAGAAGTTTTTTTTATTTTTATAATGGTTATGACAGAATGTATGAAACAAGCGGGAAAGATACCAGAAGAGAAAGAGAGATTGAAGATTTTAGCTGAGTGGTGACAGCTGGGCAGAGAGTCTGTAGGATGTGTGAGGGAATAGGGTCAGTGGTGCATGTGGTGGGGTGAGAAGAAGAGAGGAGCCTGTAAACTTATCCTTCTATAACTGGGCAGTGAAGGGGAGGGATCAATGACATTTAGGGGCTGGGAACTGATTTCCTAATGTATATTTCATATTTTCTCTTTGAAGTAGCTAGATCTTCAGCACAGAGGTCTGTACTAGGCACCTGCACTTTTGGACTTAGAAAGGAGTGAAATGTGCCATAGACTTTTTGGGATTATGGGATAGTGAGATCAGAGTCATGAAGTATGTCTGTTTTACGAGGTGAAAGGTAGAATTCTAAGCAGTCAACATAAATTTGTAATGGAAGAAATCTTGTGGCATGTGTTTTTCTCCATAGGCGTTCAGCACTTCTGGAGCATCACTGGAGAAAGCAAGTGTGAGGTGTAAGCCAGGGTTGCTTTTGTCTCTTTTTGGAGGTTTTTGACTGTAGGGGGCACTACTTCATCTAGGGTGCTTCTGTGGGTGTCATTATAGTGTTTTGCAGCAATTTATGGACAGGAGAGGGAAGAGATTGGGAACAGTGATAACTGAAGAGAGTCTGTAAGTTTGTTAGTGGCATGTAGATTTTCTGAATGAGTGATAAGTAGGAGTGTGCTGAGATGAGGACTTGTGACAGTGAAAGAGAGATGGTTGTGGTCAGAATGCGGGAGAGGAAAGTTGAAAATAGAGCATAGTCGGAAAAAGACCAGGTCATGTGTGTTACCTTCTTTATGCGTCTGAGAGTTTGAAGTTTTGAAAGTACAAAAGAGGAAGTTAGAAATGGGAACATAGGGCTGTTTATGGGGATGTTAAAGTCGTCTATAATGAGATTCAGTAGTTCTGAGGACAAGAAGTGTGGCAGCCAGGCAGCAAAGTGATTAATGAACTGGGTGGATGAGCCAGGGGTTCAGTAAATAATCGACACCCAGAGGGAGAGAGGATGGAAGAGTGACGGTGTGGTAATAGGAGAAAATGCACCCCAAATTTTGTACCATAATTTTACTTGACTATGACAATAACCCCTATTCAGTTAAACTGCTGTGTGGCCATACTGTAGAAGAAGAAAGTACATTGTGGTGATTTATACAGCACTGGACGACAACTGCAGAGACGGCAGAGGTTAAATTTAAAAAAATCCCCCTACAACTGACCTCATTTAGGAAACCACACCCCTTACAGAATTTACCATGGGGTGGTGTGAGAATTTTGACGCCACAGGTGTTTTCCAAAAATTAATGCACAGCCGATTGTAATTAATATTGATAACTAGAGTTGAGCGAACACCTGGATGTTCGGGTTCGAGAAGTTCGGCCGAACTTCCCGGAAATGTTCGGGTTCGGGATCCGAACCCGATCCGAACTTCGTCCCGAACCCGAACCCCATTGAAGTCAATGGGGACCCGAACTTTTCGGCACTAAAACGGCTGTAAAACAGCCCAGGAAAGGGCTAGAGGGCTGCAAAAGGCAGCAACATGTAGGTAAATCCCCTGCAAACAAATGTGGATAGGGAAATGAATTAAAATAAAAATTTAATAAATAAAAATTAACCAAAATCAATTGGAGAGAGGTCCCATAGCAGAGAATCTGGCTTCCCGTCACCCACCACTGGAACAGTCCATTCTCAGATATTTAGGCCCCGGAACCCAGGCAGAGGAGAGAGGTCCCGTAACAGAGAATCTGGCTTCATGTCAGCAGAGAATTAGTCTGCATGTCATAGCAGAGAATGAGGCTTCACGTCAGCCACCACTGCAACAGTCCATTGGCATATATTTAGGCCCAGCACACAGGCAGAGGAGAGAGGTCCCGTAACAGACAATCTGGCTTCATGTCAGCAGAGAATCAGTCTTCATGTCATAGCAGAGAATGAGGCTTCACGTCAGCCACCACTGCAACAGTCCATTGGCATATATTTAGGCCCAGCACCCAGGCAGAGGAGAGAGGTCCCGTAACAGACAATCTGGCTTCATGTCAGCAGAGAATTAGTTTGCATGTCATAGCAGAGAATGAGGCTTCACGTCAGCCACCACTGCAACAGTCCATTGGCATATATTTAGGCCCAGCACACAGGCAGAGGAGAGAGGTCCCGTAACAGACAATCTGGCTTCATGTCAGCAGAGAATCAGTCTGCATGTCATAGCAGAGAATCAGGCTTCACGTCAGCCACCACTGCAACAGTCCATTGGCATATATTTAGGCCCAGCACACAGGCAGAGGAGAGAGGTCCCGTAACAGACAATCTGGCTTCATGTCAGCAGAGAATTAGTCTGCATGTCATAGCAGAGAATGAGGCTTCACGTCAGCCACCACTGCAACAGTCCATTGGCATATATTTAGGCCCAGCACACAGGCAGAGGAGAGAGGTCCCGTAACAGACAATCTGGCTTCATGTCAGCAGAGAATCAGTCTGCATGTCATAGCAGAGAATGAGGCTTCACGTCAGCCACCACTGCAACAGTCCATTGGCATATATTTAGGCCCAGCACACAGGCAGAGGAGAGAGGTCCCGTAACAGACAATCTGGCTTCATGTCAGCAGAGAATTAGTTTGCATGTCATAGCAGAGAATGAGGCTTCACGTCAGCCACCACTGCAACAGTCCATTGGCATATATTTAGGCCCAGCACACAGGCAGAGGAGAGAGGTCCCGTAACAGACAATCTGGCTTCATGTCAGCAGAGAATCAGTCTGCATGTCATAGCAGAGAATGAGGCTTCACGTCAGCCACCACTGCAACAGTCCATTGGCATATATTTAGGCCCAGCACACAGGCAGAGGAGAGAGGTCCCGTAACAGACAATATGGCTTCATGTCAGCAGAGAATTAGTTTGCATGTCATAGCAGAGAATGAGGCTTCACGTCAGCCACCACTGCAACAGTCCATTGGCATATATTTAGGCCCAGCACACAGGCAGAGGAGAGAGGTCCCGTAACAGACAATCTGGCTTCATGTCAGCAGAGAATCAGTCTGCATGTCATAGCAGAGAATCAGGCTTCACGTCAGCCACCACTGCAACAGTCCATTGGCATATATTTAGGCCCAGCACACAGGCAGAGGAGAGAGGTCCCGTAACAGACAATCTGGCTTCATGTCAGCAGAGAATTAGTTTGCATGTCATAGCAGAGAATGAGGCATCACGTCAGCCACCACTGCAACAGTCCATTGGCATATATTTAGGCCCAGCACACAGGCAGAGGAGAGAGGTCCCGTAACAGACAATCTGGCTTCATGTCAGCAGAGAATTAGTCTGCATGTCATAGCAGAGAATGAGGCTTCACGTCAGCCACCACTGCAACAGTCCATTGGCATATATTTAGGCCCAGCACACAGGCAGAGGAGAGAGGTCCCGTAACAGACAATCTGGCTTCATGTCAGCAGAGAATTAGTTTGCATGTCATAGCAGAGAATGAGGCTTCACGTCACCCAACATTGGAACAGTCCATTGGCATATATTTAGGCCCCGGCACCCAGACAGAGGAGAGGTTCATTCAACTTTGGGTAGCCTCGCAATATAATGGTAAAATGAAAATAAAAATAGGATTGAATGAGGAAGTGCCGTGGAGTCCAATAATATATGGTTAAGGGGAGGTAGTTAATGTCTAATCTGGACAAGGGACGGACAGATCCTGTGGGATCCATGCCTGGTTCATTTTTATGAACGTCAGCTTGTCCACATTGGCTGTAGACAGGCGGCTGCGTTTGTCTGTAATGACGCCCCCTGCCGTGCTGAATACACGTTCAGACAAAACGCTGGCTGCCGGGCAGGCCAGCACCTCCAAGGCATAAAAGGCTAGCTCTGGCCACGTGGACAATTTAGAGACCCAGAAGTTGAATGGGGCCGAACCATCAGTCAGTACGTGGAGGGGTGTGCACATGTACTGTTCCACCATGTTAGTGAAATGTTGCCTCCTGCTAACACGTTGCGTATCAGGTGGTGGTGCAGTTAGCTGTGGCGTGTTGACAAAAGTTTTCCACATCTCTGCCATGCTAACCCTGCCCTCAAAGGAGCTGGCATTGACACAGCTGCCTTGGCGACCACTTGCTCCTCCTCTGCCTTGGCCTTGGGCTTCCACTTGTTCCCCTGTGACATTTGGGAATGCTCTCAGTAGCGCGTCTACCAACGTGCGCTTGTACTCGCGCATCTTCCTATCACGCTCCAGTGCAGGAAGTAAGGTGGGCACATTGTCTTTGTAGCGTGGATCCAGCAGGGTGGCAACCCAGTAGTCCGCACAGGTTAAAATGTGGGAAACTCTGCTGTCGTTGCGCAGGCACTGCAGCATGTAGTCGCTCATGTGTGCCAGGCTGCCCAGGGGTAAGGACAAGCTGTCCTCTGTGGGAGGCGTATCGTCATCGTCCTGCCTTTCCCCCCAGCCACGCACCAGTGATGGACCCGAGCTGCGTTGGGTGCCACCCCGCTGTGACCATGCTTCATCCTCATCCTACTCCACCTCCTCCTCATCCTCGTCCTCCTCGTCCTCCAGTAGTGGGCCCTGTCTGGCCACATTTGTACCTGGCCTCTGCTGTTGCCAAAAACCTCCCTCTGAGTCACTTCGAAGAGACTGGCCTGAAAGTGCTAAAAATGACCCCTCTTCCTCCTCCTCCTCCTCCTCCTCCTGGGCCACCTCCTCTTGCATCATCGCCCTAAGTGTTTTCTCAAGGAGACATAGAAGTGGTATTGTAACGCTGATAACGGCGTCATCGCCACTGGCCATGTTGGTGGAGTACTCGAAACAGCGCAACAGGGCACACAGGTCTCGCATGGAGGCCCAGTCATTGGTGGTGAAGTGGTGCTGTTCTGTAGTGCGACTGACCCGTGCGTGCTGCAGCTGAAACTCCACTATGGCCTGCTGCTGCTCGCACAGTCTGTCCAGCATGTGCAAGGTGGAGTTCCACCTGGTGGGCACGTCGCATATGAGGCGGTGAGCGGGAAGGCCGAAGTTACGCTGTAGCGCAGACAGGCGAGCAGCAGCAGGATGTGAACGCCGGAAGCGCGAACAGACGGCCCGCACTTTATGCAGCAGCTCTGACATGTCGGGGTAGTTGTGAATGAACTTCTGCACCACCAAATTCAGCACATGCGCCAAGCAAGGGATGTGCGTCAAATTGGCTAGTCCCAGAGCTGCAACGAGATTTCGCCCATTATCACACACCACCAGGCCGGGCTTGAGGCTCACCGGCAGCAACCACTCGTCGGTCTGTTGTTCTATACCCCGCCACAACTCCTGTGCGGTGTGGGGCCTGTCCCCCAAACATATGAGTTTCAGAATGGCCTGCTGACGTTTACCCCGGGCTGTGCTGAAGTTGGTGGTGAAGGTGTGTGGCTGACTGGATGAGCAGGTGGAAGAAGAGGAGGAGGAAGCCGAGAAGGAGGAGGTGGCAACAGGAGGCAAAGAATGTTGCCCTGCGATCCTTGGCGGCGGAAGGACGTGCGCCAAACAGCTCTCCGCCTGGGGCCCAGCTGCCACTACATTTACCCAGTGTGCAGTTAGGGAGATATAGCGTCCCTGGCCGTGCTTACTGGTCCACGTATCTGTGGTTAGGTGGACCTTGCTACAGATGGCGTTGCGCAGTGCACACTTGATTTTATCGGATACTTGGTTGTGCAGGGAAGGCACGGCTCTCTTGGAGAAGTAGTGCCGGCTGGGAACAACATACTGTGGGACAGCAAGCGACATGAGCTGTTTGAAGCTGTCTGTGTCCACCAGCCTAAATGACAGCATTTCATAGGCCAGTAGTTTAGAAATGCTGGCATTCAGGGCCAGGAATCGAGGGTGGCTAGGTGGGAATTTACGCTTTCTATCAAATGTTTGTGAGATGGAGAGCTGAACGCTGGCGTGTGACATGGTTGAGACGCTTGGTGACGGAGGTGGTGGTGGTGGTGTTGGTGGTACATCCCCTGTTTGCTGGGCGGCAGGTGCCAACGTTCCTCCAGAGGCGGAGGAAGAGGCCGAGGCGGCAGCAGCAGAATAGGCCGAGGCGGCAGCAGCAGAAGAGGTAGCAGGGGGAGCCTGAGTGACTTCCTTGGTTTTAAGGTGTTTACTCCACTGCAGTTCATGCTTTGCATGCAGGTGCCTGCTCATGCAGGTTGTGCTCAGGTTCAGAACGTTAATGCCTCGCTTCAGGCTCTGATGGCACAGCGTGCAAACCACTCGGGTCTTGTCGTCAGCACATTGTTTGAAGAAGTGCCATGCCAGGGAACTCCTTGAAGCTGCCTTTGGGGTGCTCGGTCCCAGATGGCGGCGGTCAGTAGCAGGCGAAGTCTCTTGGCGGCGGGTGTTCTGCTTTTGCCCACTGCTCCCTCTTTTGCTACGCTGTTGGCTCGGTCTCACCACTGCCTCTTCCTCCGAACTGTGAAAGTCAGTGGCACGACCTTCATTCCATGTGGGGTCTAGGACCTCATCGTCCCCTGCATCGTCTTCCACCCAGTCTTGATCCCTGACCTCCTGTTCAGTCTGCACACTGCAGAAAGACGCAGCAGTTGGCTCCTGTGTTTCGTCATCATCAGAGACATGCTGAGGTGGTATTCCCATGTCCTCATCATCAGGAAACATAAGTGGTTGTGCGTCAGTGCATTCTATGTCTTTCACCGCTGGGGAAGGGCTAGGTGGATGCCCTTGGGAAACCCTGCCAGCGGAATCTTCAAACAGCATAAGAGACTGCTGCATAACTTGAGGCTGAGACAGTTTCCCTGGTATGCATGGGGGTGATGTGACAGACTGATGGGCTTGGTTTTCAGGCGCCATCTGTGCGCTTTCTGCAGAAGACTGGGTGGGAGATAATGTGAACGTGCTGGATCCACTGTCGGCCACCCAATTGACTAATGCCTGTACCTGCTCAGGCCTTACCATCCTTAGAATGGCATTGGGCCCCACCATATATCGCTGTAAATTCTGGCGGCTACTGGGACCTGAGGTAGTTGGTACACTAGGACGTGTGGATGTGGCAGAACGGCCACGTCCTCTCCCAGCACCAGAGGGTCCACTAACACCACCACGACCATGTCCGCGTCCCTTACTAGATGTTTTCCTCATTGTTATCGTTCACCACAACAACAAAAATATTATTTGGCCCAATGTATTGTATTCAAATTCAGCTGGATATAAATTTGAGGCCTAGTATTTAGGCGCTGGGTTACAGGTATGGGTTTAGTGACAGAATTAGACTTGGAAATGCACAGTAGCGGGTGTGTGAAGTTATTCTGAATGACCCTATGTGCACCTTGAATATTATATACCCTTTTAGGGATAGATTTCAAATAGCTCTGATATAGCAGAAACCACTAAATTATGAAATTGCTAAATTGGGAATTGTATTTCAACCCAGAACAAAAAATGTGCTTTGACGGACACTAAATAACTTTCCCAGCCACAACAGGACAGCGGTAACGAGAGATTTAGCGGGATATAAATTTGAGGCCTAGTATTTAGGCGCTGGGTGACCGGTATGGATTTAGTGACAGAATTAGACTGGGATATGCACAGTAGCGTGTGTGTGTGAAGTTATTCTGAATGACCCTATGTGCACCTTGAATATTATATATCCTTTTAGGGATAGATTTCAAATAGCTCTGATATAGCAGAAACCACTAAATTATGAAATTGCTAAATTGGGAATTGTATTTCAACCCAGAACAAAAAATGTGCTTTGACGGACACTAAATAACTTTCCCAGCCACAACAGGACAGCGGTAACGAGAGATTTAGCGGGATATAAATTTGAGGCCTAGTATTTAGGCGCTGGGTGACCGGTATGGATTTAGTGACAGAATTAGACTGGGATATGCACAGTAGCGTGTGTGTGTGAAGTTATTCTGAATGACCCTATGTGCACCTTGAATATTATATACCCTTTTAGGGATAGATTTCAAATAGCTCTGATATAGCAGAAACCACTAAATTATGAAATTGCTAAATTGGGAATTGTATTTCAACCCAGAACAAAAAATGTGCTTTGACGGACACTAAATAACTTTCCCAGCCACAACAGGACAGCGGTAACGAGAGATTTAGCGGGATATAAATTTGAGGCCTAGTATTTAGGCGCTGGGTGACCGGTATGGATTTACTAACAGAATTGGACTTGGAAATGCACAGTAGCGTGTGTGTGTGAAGTTATTCTGAATGACCCTATGTGCACCTTGAATATTATATACCCTTTTAGGGATAGATTTCAAATAGCTCTGATATAGCAGAAACCACTAAATTATGAAATTGCTAAATTGGGAATTGTATTTCAACCCAGAACAAAAAATGTGCTTTGACGGACACTAAATAACTTTCCCAGCCACAACAGGACAGCGGTAACGAGAGATTTAGCGGGATATAAATTTGAGGCCTAGTATTTAGGCGCTGGGTGACCGGTATGGATTTAGTGACAGAATTAGACTGGGATATGCACAGTAGCGTGTGTGTGTGAAGTTATTCTGAATGACCCTATGTGCACCTTGAATATTATATACCCTTTTAGGGATAGATTTCAAATAGCTCTGATATAGCAGAAACCACTAAATTATGAAATTGCTAAATTGGGAATTGTATTTCAACCCAGAACAAAAAATGTGCTTTGACGGACACTAAATAACTTGCCCAGCCACAACAGGACAGCGGTAACGACAGATTTAGCGGGATATAAATTTGAGGCCTAGTATTTAGGCGCTGGGTGACCGGTATGGATTTAGTGACAGAATTAGACTGGGATATGCACAGTAGCGTGTGTGTGTGAAGTTATTCTGAATGACCCTATGTGCACCTTGAATATTATATACCCTTTTAGGGATAGATTTCAAATAGCTCTGATATAGCAGAAACCACTAAATTATGAAATTGCTAAATTGGGAATTGTATTTCAACCCAGAACAAAAAATGTGCTTTGACGGACACTAAATAACTTGCCCAGCCACAACAGTACAGCGATAACGACAGATTTAGCGGGATATAAATTTGAGGCCTAGTATTTAGGCGCTGGGTGACCGGTATGGATTTAGTGACAGAATTAGACTGGGATATGGCCAAAAAATAACCACACTATTGCTGGTTAAATGCACTTGGTGACGGGCGCAGCTTGCCCCTGATGTAGTATATGGCCAAAAAATGAACAGACTATTGCTGGTTAAAAGCACTTGGTGTCACAGCTTGACCAACCACACTACTGAGGGTTAAATGCACTTGGTGACGGGCGCAGCTTGCCCCTGATGTAGTATATGGCCAAAAAATGAACAGACTATTGCTGGTTAAATGCACTTGGTGACGGGCGCAGCTTGCCCCTGATTTAGTATATGGCCAAAAAATGAACAGACTATTGCTGGTTAAATGCACTTGGTGTGATAGCTTGACCAACCACACTACTGAGGGTTAAATGCACTTGGTGACGGGCGCAGCTTGCCCCTGATGTAGTATATGGCCAAAAAATGAACAGACTATTGCTGGTTAAATGCACTTGGTGACGGGCGCAGCTTGCCCCTTAATTTGGTATATGGCCAAAAAATGAACAGACTATTGCTGGTTAGATGCACTTGGTGTGATAGCTTGACCAACCACACTACTGAGGGTTAAATGCACTTGGTGACGGGCGCAGCTTGCCCCTGATGTAGTATATGGCCAAAAAATGAACAGACTATTGCTGGTTAAATGCACTTGGTGTCACAGCTTGACCAACCACACTACTGAGGGTTAAATGCACTTGGTGACTGGCGCAGCTTGCCCCTGATGTAGTATATGGCCAAAAAATAAACAGACTATTGCTGGTTAAATGCACTTGGTGTCACAGCTTGACCAACCACACTACTGAGGGTTAAATGCACTTGGTGACGGGCGCAGCTTGCCCCTGATGTAGTATATGGCCAAAAAATAAACAGATTATTGCTGGTTAAATGCACTTGGTGTCACAGCTTGACCAACCACACTACTGAGGGTTAAATGCACTTGGTGACGGGCGCAGCTTGCCCCTGATGTAGTATATGGCCAAAAAGTGAACAGACTATTGCTGGTTAAATGCACTTGGTGTGATAGCTTGACCAACCACACTACTGAGGGTTAAATGCACTTGGTGACGGGCGCAGCTTGCCCCTGATGTAGTATATGGCCAAAAAATGAACAGACTATTGCTGGTTAAATGCACTTGGTGTCACAGCTTGACCAACCACACTACTGAGGGTTAAATGCACTTGGTGACGGGCGCAGCTTGCCCCTGATGTAGTATATGGCCAAAAAATGAACAGACTATTGCTGGTTAATTGCACTTGGTGTGATAGCTTGACCAACCACACTACTGAGGGTTTAATGCACTTGGTGACGGGCGCAGCTTGCCCCTGATGTAGTATATGGCCAAAAAATAAACAGACTATTGCTGGTTAAATGCACTTGGTGTGACAGCTTCACCCTGATGTAGGCTTTAGCCAAAAAACAAACGCACCATTGAGGGTTAAATGCACTTGGTGACAGGCGCAGCTTGCCCCTGATGTAGTATATGGCCAAAAAATAAACAGACTATTGCTGGTTAAATGCACTTGGTGTGACAGCTTCACCCTGATGTAGGCTTTAGCCAAAAAACAAACGCACCATTGAGGGTTAAATGCACTTGGTGACAGGCGCAGCTTGCCCCTGATGTAGTATATGGCCAAAAAATAAACAGACTATTGCTGGTTAAATGCACTTGGTGTGACAGCTTCACCCTGATGTAGGCTTTAGCCAAAAAACAACCACACCATTGAGGGTTAAATGCACTTGGTCGCAGCTTGTGCTGGCGCACCACAAGACACAAAATGGCCGCCGATCACCCCAGAAAAATGTGACTGACAAACGGTCTGGGCAGCCTAAAAACAGTGAGCAATTGAGGATCAGCAGCTCAATGATCCACAGCTGCAGATCGATCAGTTAATCAAGTCCTTTGGAGGAGTTAATCTGCCTAATCTCGCCCTACTGTCGCAGCCGCAACCTCTCCCTACGCTAATCAGAGCAGAGTGACGGGCGGCGCTATGTGACTCCAGCTTAAATAGAGGCTGGGTCACATGGTGCTCTGGCCAATCACAGCCATGCCAATAGTAGGCATGGCTGTGATGGCCTCTTGGGGCAAGTAGTATGACGCTTGTTGATTGGCTGCTTTGCAGCCTTTCAAAAAGCGCCAAGAAAGCGTCACAAAAGCGCCAAGAAAGCGACGAACACCGAACCCGAACCCGGACTTTTACGAAAATGTTCGGGTCCGTGTCACGGACACCCCAAAATTCGGTACGAACCCGAACTATACAGTTCGAGTTCGCTCATCCCTATTGATAACCATGATTCTGCAGTTTACAGAAACACCCTATAAGTGGTCATAAACTGCTACATGGGCACACAGTAGGGCTCAGAAGGGAAGAAGCACCACACGGTCATTGGAGTGTGGATTTTACTGGAATAGTTTTTGGGCACTTTGTCATAAAGAGGTGTGGCTGGCCTTCACTTAAACTGCCTAAGCCCGCCCAGCCTTAGAAGCAGCAAACCAGGAAGTGAACTCCAGGGCTTGGCTAAAGTTGAGGATGAAATGGCAAGATGGGAATATCCCTTTAAGGACACATGATACCAAATATGTCTTTTTTAAATTTTCTTTCAATTTTTTTTGCAATAGTAAAAGGTTTGATGAGGGGAAAGGATTTTTTTACACTTAAAACTTTTATTTTTATAAAACATGCTATTTAATTTTAATTTTTACTTTTTATATAAGTCACACCAGGGGAATTCAACTTTTAAGGGGCTCATAACGTTTACAATGCATCACAATATATACTGTATTGTGATGCATTGTAAGTGTCTGTTTAACGCTGACACTTCACCTATTAGAACCAACCTGGGGCTGGGGCTGACAGACTTCCATAACTGGTAGACCACAGCAACCATCGACATCCAGCAATCGCATCGCAGGGAGCAGATGGGTTGAGAGAGGGAGCCCCTCACTCTGTAAATCACTTAGATGCCGCAGTCATCATTGATCTCCCTATCTAAGGAGTTAAACTGACGGCATCAGAGTTTTCACCAATGCCATCCAGTGCAGAGTGCTGTGAGGAAAACGAGAGGAATAGTGGTAACACAGATAGAAGTAGACTAGAACAGTTCAGAAGGAAAGATGTAGGGTAAAAAATATACCTAAACCTCTCAAATGTATGTATACTAAGGCCAGAAGCCTGACTAATAAAACTGGGGAGCTGGCATTAGTGATGTGTGAGGAGAACTATGACATAGTGGGAATAACTGAGACATGGCTGGATGATAGCTATGACTGGGCAATTAATGTAAAAGGTTACAGTCTGTTTAGAAAGGATCGTCAAAACCGGAGAGGGGGAGGGGTTTGCCTTTATGTAAAGTCGAAAGCCCAAACTCCGTGAAGATATACAGTGGGGGAAATAATTATTTGACCCCTCACTGATTTTGTAAGTTTGTCCAATGACAAAGAAATGAAAAGTCTCAGAACAGTATCATTTCAATGGTAGGTTTATTGTAACAGTGGCAGATAGCACCTCAAAAGGAAAATCGAAAAAATAACTTTAAATAAAAGATAGCAACTGATTTGCATTTCATTGAGTGAAATAAGTATTTGAACCCTCTAACAAAAAAAGACTTAATACTTGGTGGAAAAACCCTTGTTTGCAAGCACAGAGGTCAAACGTTTCTTGTAATTGATGACCAAGTTTGCGCACATTTTAGGAGGAATGTTGGTCCACTCCTCTTTGCAGATCATCTCTAAATCCCTAAGGTTTCGAGGCTGTCTCTGTGCAACTCTGAGCTTGAGCTCCCTCCATAGGTTTTCGATTGGATTAAGGTCCGGAGACTGACTAGGCCACTCCATGACCTTAATGTGCTTCTTCTTGAGCCACTCCTTTGTTGCCTTTGCTGTATGTTTTGGGTCATTGTCGTGCTGGAACACCCATCCACGACCCATTTTCAGTTTCCTGGCAGAGGGAAGGAGGTTGTCGCTCAGGATTTCACGATACATGGCTCCGTCCATTTTCCCGTTTATGCGAATAAGTTGTCCTGTGCCCTTAGCAGAAAAACACCCCCAAAGCAAAATGTTTCCACCCCCATGCTTGACGGTGGGGACGGTGTTTTGGGGGTCATAGGCAGCATTTTTCTTCCTCCAAACACAGCGAGTTGAGTTAATGCCAAAGAGCTCTATTTTGGTCTCATCAGACCACAGCACCTTCTCCCAGTCACTCTCTGAATCATTCAGGTGTTCATTGGCAAACTTCAGACGGGCCTGCACATGTGCCTTCCTGAGCAGGGGGACCTTGCGAGCCCTGCAGGATTTTAATCCATTGCGGTGTAATGTGTTTCCAATGGTTTTCTTGGTGACTGTGGTCCCTGCTAATTTGAGGTCATTAACTAACTCCTCCCGTGTAGTTCTAGGATGCTTTTTCACCTTTCTCAGAACCATTGACACCCCACGAGGTGAGATCTTGCGTGGAGCCCCAGAGCGAGGTCGATTGATGGTCATTTTGTGCTCCTTCCATTTTCGAACAATCGCACCAACAGTTGTCACCTTCTCTCCCAGCTTCTTGCTAATGGTTTTGTAGCCCATTCCAGCCTTGTGCAGGTCTACAATTTTGTCTCTGACATCCTTGGACAGCTCTTTGGTCTTTCCCATGTTGGAGAGTTTGGAGTCTGCTTGATTGATTGATTCTGTGGACAGGTGTCTTTTATACAGGTGACTAGTTAAGACAGGTGTCCTTAATGAGGGTGACTAATTGAGTAGAAGTGTCTAACCACTCTGTGGGAGCCAGAACTCTTAATGGTTGGTAGGGGTTCAAATACTTATTTCACTCAATGAAATGCAAATCAGTTGCTATCTTTTATTTAAAGTTATTTTTTCGATTTTCCTTTTGATGTGCTATCTGCCACTGTTACAATAAACCTACCATTGAAATGATACTGTTCTGAGACTTTTCATTTCTTTGTCATTGGACAAACTTACAAAATCAGTGAGGGGTCAAATAATTATTTCCCCCACTGTATGTGAGGGACATGAATATGTGGAGTCACTGTGGGTAGAGATACTTGGAGTTAAAAACAATAATAAATTACTAATAGGAGTTTACTATAAACCACCCAATATTCCAGAGTCCACAGAAAATCTACTACTAAACGAGATAGACAAGGCGGCAAATCATAATGAGGTGGTTATTATGGGGGACTTCAACTACCCAGATATAGACTGGGAAACTGAAAATTGTATATCTCATAAAGGAAACAGGTTCTTGGCAATAACCAAAGACAATTACCTCTCCCAACTGGTTCAGGACCCGACTAGAGAAACGCCCATACAGTACTTAGTATTAACCAATAGGCCTGACAGAACAACAGAAGTGTAGATTGGGGGACACCTGGGAAATAGTGAACATAAAGTAATAACTTTACAATTATCATTCAAAAGAGCATTTCTACAGGGAGGAACAAAAATACCAAACTTCAAAAAAGCTAAATGTAGCCAACTAAGAGAGGCCATAGGCCTAACTAACTGGGACAAAGTCCTCAAAAATAAAAATACAGCCAGAAAATGGGATATCTTTAATAGCATCCTAAAATCTCATTGTGAGAGGTATATACCGTATGGGAATAAAAGGTTAAGGAACAAAAAGAAACCAATGTGGATAAATAGAACTGTAAAGAAAGCAATAAATGACAAAAAGAAAGCATATAAATCACTAAAACAGGAGAGTAGCACGGAAGCACTAAAAAAAACTATAAGGAAAAAAAAGAACATGTAAAAAACAAATAAAAGCGGCCAATCTAGAGACCGAGAGATTAATTGCCAAAGTGAGTAAAACTAACCCTAAAATGTTCTTCAATTATATAAATGTTAAAAAGTATAAATCTGAAGGTGTTGGCCCTTTAAAGAGTAATGAGGGGGGAGTCGCAGAGAGCTACAAGGAGAAAGCAAAACTGTTAAATATTTTTTTCTCCAATGTGTTCACTGAGGAAAATGAACTGTCAGATGACATGCAGAATGTAAAAATAAATTCCCCATTAAAAGTGTCCTGTCTGACCCAGGAAGAAGTACAACAGCGACTTAAAAAGATTAAAATAGACAAATCGCCAGGACCAGATGGCATACACCCCCGTATCCTAAGGGATTTAAGTAATGTCATAGCCAGACCCTTATTTCTGACATTTGTGGACTCTATACTGACAGGGAATGTTGCACAGGATTGGCGCATGGCAAATGCGGTGCCAATATTTAAAAAGGGTCCAAAAACAGAGCCTGAAAACTATAGGCCGGTAAGTTTAACATCTGTTGTGGGTAAACAGTTTGAAGGTTTTCTAAGAGATGCTATCTTAGAGCATCTCAATGAAAATAATCAAATAACGCCATATCAGCATGGCTTCATGAGGGATCGGTCATGCCAAACTAATTTCATCAGTTTCTATGAGGAGGTAAGTTCTAGACTTGACAGCGGCAAATCAATGGATGTCGTATATCTGGACTTCTCCAAAGCATTTCACACTGTACCACATAAAAGGTTAGTATATAAAATGAGAGTGCTTAGACTGGGAGAAAATGTCTGTAAGTGGGTAAGTAACTGGCTCAATGATAGAAAACAGAGGGTGGTTATTAACGGTACACACTCAGATTGGGTCACTGTCATTAGTGGGGTACCTCAGGGGTCAGTATTGGGCCCTATTCTCTTCAATATATTTATTAATGATCTTGTAGAAGGCTTGCATAGTAAAGTATCAACAGTAACTGTGTAAAGTAATTAACACTGAAGAGGACAGTATACTACTACAGAGGGATCTGGATAGATTGGAGGCTTGGGCAGATAAGTGACAGATGAGGTTTAACACTGGCAAATGTAAGGTTATGCACATGGGAAGGAATAATGCAAGTCACCCGTACATACTATATGGTAAAACACTTGGTAACACTGACATGGAAAAGGATCTAGGAATTTTAATAAACAGCAAACTAAGCTGCAAAAACCAGTGTCAGGCAGCTGCTGCCAAGGCCAATAAGATAATAGGTTGCATCAAAAGGGGCATAGATGCTCGTGATAAGAAAATAGTCCTATCACTTTACAAATCGCTAGTCAGACCACACATGGAGTACTGTGTACAGTTCTGGGCTCCTGTAAACACGGCAGACATAGCAGTGCTGGAGCGGGTCCAGAGGAGGGCAACTAAAGTAATAACTGGAATGGGGCAACTACAGTACCCTGAAAGATTATCAAAATTAGGGTTATTCACTTTAGAAAAAGACTAAAGGGAGATCTAATTACTATGTATAAATATATCAGGGGTCAGCACAGAGATCTCTCCCATCATCTATTTATCCCCAGGACTTTGACTGTGACGAGGGGACATCCTCTGCGTCTGGAGGAAAGAAGGTTTGTACACAAACATAGAAGAGGATTCTTTATGGTAAGAGCAGTGAGACTATGGAACTCTCTGCCTGAGGAGGTGGTGATTGTGAGTACAATAAAGGAATTCAAGAGGGGCCTGGATGTATTTCTGGAGCGTAATAATATTACAGGCTATAGCTACTAGAGAGGACTCGTTGATCCAAGGAGTTATTCTGATTGCCTGATTGGAGTCGGGAAGGAATTTTTTATTCTCCTAAAGTGGGTAAAATTGGCTTCTACCTCACAGTTTTTTTTTTTGCCTTCCTCTGGATCAACTTGCAGGATGACATGCCGAACTGGATGGACAAATGTCTTTTTTCGGAATTATGTGCTATGTTACTATGTTATGTACTATGTTACGGTGGCAGTCTTCAGTCGGGTGCATGGGGAGCACACCCTTTCTTCTCTCGGGCACTTCCTAACTCTCCGTGGCTCCTGTATGATCATAGTTGGGGTGCCCTTGATGGTAGATGTTTGGAAGTGTGCAAGGCTGGAGGTCAGGAAGAGTGAGGGCCAGGGAATGGCCAAGGGTAGGTGCAATAAATAAAACCTCTCTTTACTGAACAGATAATGGGAGTAGAAGTTTATACAGCAGCAAAAGGCACAGTTAGGAGGTATGTTACAGAGTAGGATTATCCCAACAGTTTTGTATAGGCCTGATCAGTAGTGATGGACGAACATCGGCCAGGACGATTTGCGAATGCGATCAAATGTTCGTGAACCGCAAGTTCGCGGTGAGCCCTATTCACTTCAATGGTAGGCGAACCTAAAAAACCTTCAGGTCATATTTGCAGCCACCAAATACTTACTAGAAGTGCACAAATCGTCCCACAACATGGACATCAAGCGATTATGTGGCTGAAAGTATATTAGACGGCCAATGGATATCAATTTTACTGCAGGCCGGTGGACTGGAGGTATATTAGATGGTCATTGTATATACATTTTACTGCAGGCCAGTACAAATACATGTAAAATACATATGTTTAAAAGAACTAAAAATTTTAAATTGGATAAAAAAATGGCTAACGAAATCCCCCCCCTCTTGAAAACACCCCAAATGATAATAGTTGAAATTCGATAACACATGGTCACCACAGGTGTTGAATTCCTCCCTGGCCCCAAATATTAGGCATTCACTGGACAGAAAACGCCTTTGATGCCGGTGTATTTAAACAAGACAGGGACCATTTATTGTTCTGGGTGTTCCATGGCAAATTGTGCCAGCTCTGGCCACAGGTCAAGACTGCACACCCAGTAGTCAAGGAGTTCCTCACTTCTCAGAGCGTCCACAGGTCAAGACTGCACACCCACAGTAGTCACAGGTCAAGACTGCACACCCAGTAGTCAAGGAGTTCCTCACTTCTCAGAGCGTCCACATCGGCCGATAGCCCAATGTAGTCGGACACCTGTCGGTCTAGGCGTTCCCTGAGGATGGATCCAGAGGGCAGCTGTCGATGGGTTGGGTGGGAGGAAATTCCTCTGCCAGCGCCCGCAACAGCATAATGCAGCATCTCTCGCAGCAAGGCCTGGAACTGCTGCATTCTGACAGCCCTCTGTGATGATGGTAACATGTCCGCCATTTTGTGTTTGTACCCGGGGTCTAAGTATGTTTCCACCCAGTACTGATCCTTGCCCTTTATGCTTTTTATACGTGGGTCCCTCTTCAAACGCTGGAGCATGAAAGCCCCCATTTGCACTAAATTGGAAGCGGTGGAGCGCCCTGGCTCCTGCTCATCGCCCAGGAGAATGTCATCCTCGGTCTTCTCCCCCATCCATGGACAACACCATCCTGCTCATCGCCCAGGAGAATATCGTTCTCTGTCACCTCCCCCCATCCATGGACAACACCAGGGATCCCCGAAAAGTTTAAAGCCTGCTCTTCTTGCTCCTCCTCCTCTTCCTCCCCCCAGGCACCATCCTCCTCTGACTCCTCTTCAGATTCCTGCTGACTTGTCTCAGATGGAGTAGCCCCCCTGGGAATTATTTCAGCATTGCGACTTCCTCATCTTCCAGCTCCTGTTCCTCGACGGCTTGATCAATGACACGACGTAATGCACGCTTCTGGGGACCTTCATTGCAGTGTGCCAATGGCCACAAATTTTTTAAAGGCCTCCGAGTCCACCAGTTTATATAGAGGTGGTTGGCAGGCTAGCAGTTCCGACAAGCCTGCGGTCAGCCGTTGGGCAAGAGGGTTATCCGGCGTCATTAACTTTTTACGTTCGAACATTTGGGCCACGGAAGCCTGCCTTTTGCCAGATGATCGCAATGACGGCACGGTGGAAGGTGGAGTTGAGGACAAATGGGAGGAGAGAGGAGAAGGAGAAGAGGCAGGACGTAGAGCGCTGGGAGTGTGGCTTTGTGGGTTCTGACGGTGTTGCTCCCACTGGGCTCGGTGATAGGAGGCCAGGTGCCTTCGTAAGGCAGTCATCCCAGGTGAGTGTTGGATGCATTTGCTCCAGATGCATTTGCAGTCTGCTTTTTGCTTATTCTGACCCCGATAATGTTTTTGTTTTTATGTGTACAGAGCTGTGTGAGGGCTAATTTTTAGTTGGGTCAATATGTACTTTTTATTGATACCATTTTGGGGTGTGTATGACTTTTTGATCACTTTTTATTCATTTTTTTGTGGAAGGTGAAGCAACCAAAAAACAGCAAGTTGGCCATTTAGACTTTTTTTCATTTTGCTGTTTGCCGTAGTATGTTTATATTTTAATAGTACAGGCGTTTTCGCATGTGGCCCGTTTTTTTTTTTTACTGTTCATGTATTTTGATTTTGGAGAAAGGGGGTGATTTGATTTTTTTTCTATTTTTACACTTTTTAATACTTTCCATAGGAAAATATAACAAATAATCATTAGATTGCTTCTCTCATAGACTTCAATGCATTAGCATTGGAGTCTATCAGAAATACACTATGAGGGCCATGTATTAAGAGCGCATTTTAGATGCCAGTCTTAATAACCCAGTGTGCTGACGGTGGATCCGCCAAAAATATAAAGAGGCGCCAGTATATGGATTAAATGTACTTTTTCTCTAGAATGAAACAATAGATCTCTAAGTTAAAGGTATCATTACATTCATCTGAACTAGCCCTACAAGGCATTGTGTCTGGTCTAATAGTGACTTTCACAGTGACAGACTCTCTTTAAAGGGGGTCTCCACTCCTTTCCAGGTGATCTGATTGGTGGGACTCCAACAACAGCAATCAGCTGTTCAGTAGCTTCAATAGTCTCCGGTGCCAAACTACACAGCTCACTCTCTTGTGCAATGAATGGAGCTGGTTACTGCAGAACTGTTACCATTCACTTCAATGGGGACAGCACTGCAGTAACCTACTCCAATACAATGGACAGAGCTGTGTAGAGCTACTGCAGAACAGCTCAGCAGGGGGGGGTGTCAGACCCCTGCCAATCAGACAGTGATGATCTATGCTGAGGATAGTCCATCACTTGTAAAGGAGTGGACAACCCCTTTAGACCTTATTCACACACCGTAGATTTGGTCAATATGTTACAAAAGTATTTTGATTGTAAGCACAGGGCAAATTTAATGGAAAGATGTATACTTCTATATTCTTCTTTGCATCTACTACTGTCAAAATATCCAATCTTTTAATATGGCCTTCCCGTAGGCTTCTTTATAGGACTTCAAAAATGTATGTTAAAAATTGTCTGAATTTAAAAAATAAATAATTAAAAAGCCATAAAAAATACTGTGGGGCAGGGGCTCAGGCTGTATGATAAATCGGGTGCAGAGACAGACACAATTCTCTGACTCTATACCGACCCTTGGTTGGCTGACATTTTTGGAACATCTTAGGCCATGCCTTTTTCTGGGAAGATCCAACCCCTAACACTTAAGGGTGCATTCACATCACATCATATCAGCTTTGCATTCTTCTGATCCTTCAGAAGAGAGAGAGGGAAAAAAAAAAAACATCCTGGAAAAAAAAACCGGATCCTGATGTATCAGTTGTCATTCGTTTGAACCATTTCTGTCTGAGATCCTATTTTTTAGACAGGAAAAAAAGTACTGCATGCAGGACGGAAATGGCTCAAATGGATGACAACTAGTGATGAGTGAACTATTGGGAAATTCGATTTGGCTGCTTTTCTGAATAAAAAAGAAATAATTTTTTTGAAGTATTACTTCGTCATGAAGCACATTTTTTTGTAAGTGGCGGGTGTAATGACAGGGAGCTGCGAAAGCACTGCTCCCCATCATTGTACCCCTCAGATGCCACGTTCATACATGATCTGAGGCATCTGAGAATAAAAACGGTGTGAAATTTACACTGCCATCATGCTTGAAGATCTAGAGTGAAATTTTGCGCGGGCCTAGATTACGTCGTCACACCAGCTGGCGTGGAGACATCATATGTCACCGCGCACAGGATTTCGGCCAAGATCTTCAATCAAGATGGCGGTAGATGGCAAGTCGCGAGCAAAAGGAGGAGGTAAGTATAATTTTTATTTTATTTTTTACACTATTTCAGGTTAAATCGATTCTCTACCATGAAGCATGAGGAAATTCTGCTTCGCGGCAAATCGAATTTATCCTGAAATTCAGATCGAATACCACTTTGTGGCATTCGATTCGCTCATCACTAATGACAACAGTTTTTTTTTTACAGGATCCTGTTTTTTCTCTCTCTCTTGCTCTCCTTCTGACAGATCAGAGGAAAAGAAAGCTAAATAGTTATGTGAATGCACCCAAAGGCTGTCCCCTTAGTGTCAGAAAAAAGTGTAGCAATCCTAGTTGTACCAAATTGGGTCAAAATTGTAACAATTTTTACCACTTTTTAGACAGATGCTAAGTGCAGACCTATTAGTAAATCTGGTACTACAGATGAATCAAGCATTAAAGTAATTCTTGGAGCGTTAACACACAAGTTTATCATATTGTACTTTCACACTAGCGTTTTTCTTTTCCGTTGTTGAATTCCGTCACAGGAGCTCAATACCGGAAAAAAACGAATCAGTTTTATCCTAATGCATTCTGAATAGAGAGCATTCCGTTCAGTATGCATCAGGATGCATCAGTTCAGTCCCTCTTGAGTTTTTTGGCCAGAGAAAATACCGCAGCATGCTGCAGTTTTCTCTCCGGTCAAAAATCCTGAAAACATGCCGGAATGCTGGATTCGGCATTAATTTACATGGAAATGTATTAGTGCTGGATCCGGCATTAAGTGTTCCGGCAAAACGGATCCGGTTTTCCGATCTGCGCATGCACAGCCCTTTAAAAATGCAAAAAAACAATACCGGATCCGTTTTTCCGGATGACACCGAAGAGACGGATCTGGTGTTTTAATGCATTTGTCAGACGGATTCACATCTGGATCTGTCTGACAAATGCCATCCGTTTGCGTCCAGATTGCCGGTGACGGAACTTCCTGCCGGAACCCTCTGCCGCAAGTGTGAAAGTACCCTTATTTTAACAATGTGCAAAGTTTGTTATACTATCTGGTTAATCCATTTACCCACTGATGTTGGCCCTTGCTAGATCTGTATGTGCGGATAAAGCTTAAAGGGGTTCTGCACTTTGTTTAAACTGATGATCTATCCTCCTGATAGATCATCAGCATCTGACCGGCGGAGGTCTGACATCCGGGACCCCCACCGATCAGCTGTTTGAGAAGGCAGCAGTGCTCCCTTGCCTTATCACTGTTTATCACCGGCCTAGTGATGTCACGACTTGTATCAACTGGCCTGGGCGTGGCTAAGCTCCATTCAAGTGAACGGACGGAGTTTAGCAGCGCCCAGGCCAGTTGATACAAGTCGTGACGTCACTGGGCCAGCGGTAAACAGTGAGAAGGCCGTGGCGCTGCTAGAGCGCCGCTGCCTTCACAAACAGCTGATCGGCGGGGGTCCCGGGTGTCGGACCCCCGCCCGTCAGATGCTGATGATCTATGCAGAGGATAGATCATCAGTTTAAACAAAGTGCAGAACCCCTTTAAAGAAGCCTTCTTGAGATGCTGAAACAGAACATAAAACACTGTCCATCTTAAGAAACATTTTCTAGCAAATCTATTTCTCGGTTTCACAGTTGTCCATGTAATTAGATACATCTAACATAGTAACAATTGGATTAATCTCTGGAATGACATATCTGATCATTTTCTATATTCACTAATGATTCATTAAAGGAATTCTTTAAACTTGACCAGTTCAGGGGGTAATTACGAGCAAAAATGAAAAAATGAGAAATCCTGTTCTAAGCTCTGGTCATTTATAATCCCGGTTAATGAATAAATCCAGCAAATGATTCCATCATTAGCATAAAGCTGCTTAGATGATTTCAACAAGCGAGTACTCTTTTCCATAACGTTCCCCTGATGTAGACTGTTTTACCACTGAGAGCAAGCGCTCATATTAAATCCACATTTTGCAGCACAGATTCATGCATTTTATTTATAAGACATAGAGCAAGCTCTGATGATAAACCTATATCTCACAGCTTAGCAAAATAGATAGTGTTTAAACCACATGTAAGAAATTCCCTTTGCTACCTATTAATTATACATAGCAGCCATGTAAAAAACTATGAAAGCAAGAGGCATGTTTGCGAGAAGAGGATATTTTCCTGAATCAGACATATGTTATTCTTTATTTTTCTTTCTCTTTTTTATGAGTTGACTGTTGACCATTACACACTTTCTTTCTTTCCAACCAGAGTTCCTTATTAGTGGTTTCCTGAAGTTGTCCTGCGCCGGGGATTGATCACACTAATAGCCCCACAATACATCATGACTCTCGCTAAAAATTTCACGGCCTAGTCACAGTGAAAATATTCTGATTTCACGCATAGCAGCTAGATGAAAAGAAGCAAATTCCTAATGAAAACTCTTTCTTGGCTCTTCGTGATCCTCTGAGGGTTATTTGCTCTAGCTAATGTCTGCAAGCGGGTAGGCCAGCACATCATAGAAAATAATGCATATCAGAATAATCACACCAGTGAAAGAGGGCTCAAGGTTACTGTGTACAGAAAAACAAGTCGGAAAAAAATATGGAAAGATAGTTCATTACGTAAATTGATGCTAAGGCGTTGAATATTGCTAGTGCTGTACATGGAGTCTGTGAGAAGGAATTTATAAGGATAGGAAACAAAAGGAAAGAGACGTGTTCTGGGACGCTGTTTGTCTATACATCCTTGAACCTACGTTTTACAAAACTGTAGATACTCAGTGTGCTGCAGTACACAGCTCCATATCTGGAGAATATCTTCATAATATTGCATGGCATGGAATGTGTCACAGTTTTCTTTCTTGTGGATATTCGGGCGTGCCTAGGTAGTTAGGGCACAGGAAAAGCGCACAATATGTATAATATTTAGAGCGTAAAATAGAGGTTTACCTTACCGGGTTGTGCTATGAATAGGCTCACCTTGCAAGATGTGCAGTCATCGGGTGTGCTGCCGCAGGTGTAGTTCCTTCAGACTGAGATGCCCAGTCCCACAAGAAGATGCTTTAGGTTATAATTGGAGTGCCTGCTTCGGCGCCCAGAAACCCAGCATAGACGGTCCTGAAGGTTTCAAAATTCTTCTTTATTTCAACTGATTGCGCATGGAGAATAAGAACAACGCATTTCAGGGAAGTCCCCTTCATCAGGTTTAGAATATTAATGGTACATAGAGTTCACACATGGGTTTATAAAGAAAAAGAAAAAGAAAAAAAGAAAAAGCCCAAAAATGCGTGACGAGCCATCAATAATATTATATTATAGAGCATTTTATAGTATTTTATTAGTAAATCAACAGACACATAATTATATAACAAAAACGTTTTAATTTAGATTATTTATAATCATGCAAATATGAAATGTTTTATTGACCTGGTTTCTTTATGTGAGTGTGACAGCACCTGAGAGTGATCCAACAAGTTTAGGACAGCCCACAGATGCAGTTTCTGACATTTTTTTTTTCAATTCATAAACCCATGTGTGAACTCTGTGTACCATTAATATTTTTAACCTGATGAAAGGGACTTAAGATTCCCCAAAACGTGCTGTTCTTCTCCTCCATGAGCAATCAGTTGAAATAAAGAAGAATTTTGAAACCTTCAAGATCATCTATGCCAGGTTTCTGTGCGCCGAAGAAGGCACTCCAATTCTAACCTACAGTTTTCTTTCTGATATATATATATATAGGGTACAAATACATTTTATCACAAACATTGCATTGTTACACCTGTGTTATTGAAGACATTATTACATTAGACAAAAATTTCTGTCATATGCTATGGAACATATAGTTCAAAGACCTTTTCCGGCAAAAATTATTTCCAAAGTAAATTGTAAATACCAGTTTTAAGAAGGGTTCGGACGTTTAATTCCACCTCTGTCTTTAAAGAGGACGTTTCACCTAGAAAAACATTGTGAACTAAGTATCATGACATACAGCGGCGCCCAGGGATCTCACTGCACTTACTATTATCCCTGGGCGCCGCTCCGTTCTCCCGTCCTCCGGTATCTTCGCTAACTTGGTTATAGTAGGCGGAGACTTAGGGGACTTGGTTATAGTAGGCGGAGTCTGCCCTTGTTCTGCTGGGCGTCTCCTCCTCCTAGGCTGTAGCGCTGGCCAATCGCAGCGCAGAGCTCACAGCCTGGGAGGTTTTTTTCTCCCAGGCTGTGAGCTCTGCGCTGCGATTGGCCAGCACTACAGCATTGGAGAAGGAGACGCCCAGCAGAACAAGGGCAGTCTCCGGCTACTATTACCAAGTGAGCGAAGATACCGGAGGGCACAGCGGCCGAACGGAGCGGCGCCCAGGGATAATAGTAAGTGCAGTGAGATCCCTGGGTGCCGCTGTATATGTCATGATACTTAGTTCACAATGTTTTTCCAGGTGAAAGGTCCTCTTTAACCCCTTAAGGACATAGGACGTACCGGTACGCCCTATTTCCCGAGTCCTTAAGGACCCAGGACGTACCGGTACGTCCTGACTTAAAATCGGAATTCCGATGCCGCGGGGGTTAATCTGAACAGGATGCCGGCTGAAATCATTCAGCCGGCATCCTGTCATAACGCCAGGGGGGGTCATGTGACCCCCCCGTGTCGGCGATTGCAGCAAACCGCAGGTCAATTCAGACCTGCGGTTTGCTGCGCTTTTTGCAGTTTCTGATCCCCGCGGTCCCTGACCGCGGGGATCAGAAACTTTAGAGTGCCTAAATTAGAGACTTTGCACCCCTGCACCCCTGCACGATTTGATGGCGGCGGGTGGTGCAGGGGGGTGTCGCAGGCGGTGGGGGCGTTGCGGGAGGCGGGCGGTGCGGCAGGCGGGATCGCGATCCCCCGCCCGCCTCCCCTTGAATAATCGTTGGTGTACAGTGGGTATACCAGGGTGCTAGCACATTGCTGGCACCCTGGTATAAACGGCTGACATCGTTGATGCAATGTCAGCCGTTTAACCCTTTCCATACCGCGGTCCGTACGGACCGCTGTATGGAAAAAGTTAACTGTCATCGGTCAGGGAGCTCCCTCCCTCTCCATCGGGGGGCTGCTGTGCCTTTGCAGCCCCCCCGATGGAGAGGGAGAGCGCCTCCAGGCAGCCCCCTGAAGCCCCGTCCTTACCCTTCCCCGTCTGCGAAGTTGTGGCAGACGGGGAAGATTCCCATGGCAACAGGACGCGTGCTCAGGCGTCATGCTGTCCATGGTGCTGAACAGATCTATGCTAAAAGCATAGATCTGTTCAGTGTAAGTAAAATACAGTACAGAACCCTATAGGGTTCTGTACTGTATTTTACAGACATCAGACCCACTGGATCTTCAAGAACCAAGTGGGTCTGGGTCAAAAAAATGTAAAAAAAAGTGAAAAAAGTTAAGATAAAAAAAAAAACATTTATCACTGAATAAAAATTAAAAAAATAAAATACACTACACATATTAGGTATTGCCGCGTCCGTAACGACCTGATCTATAAAACGGTCATGTTACTTTCCCCGCACGGTGAACGCCATAAAAATAAAAAAATAAAAACTATGAGAAAATTGAAATTTTGCCCACCTTACTTACCAAAAAAGGTAATAAAAGTGATCAAAAAAGTCGCATGTACGCCAAAATAGTACCAATCAAACCGGCATCTCATCCCGCAAAAAATGAGACCCTACTCAAGATAATCGCCCAAAAACTGAAAAAACAATGGCTCTTAGACTATGGAAAAACTAGAACATGATTTTTTTTTGTTTCAAAAATAAAATCATTGTGTAAAACTTACATAAATAAAAATAAAGTATACATATTAGGTATTGCCGCGTCCGTACCGACCGGCTCTATAAAAATATCACATGACCTAACCCCTCAGGTGACCACCGTAAATAAAAAGAAAAAAAAAAAAAACGGTGTAAAAAATGAAATTTTTTGCCATCTTACGTCACAAAAAGTGTAATAGCAAGCGATCAAAAAGTCATATGCACCCCAAAATAATTCCAATCAAACCGTCATCTCATCCCGCAAAAAATTAGACCCTACTCAAGATAATCGCCCAAAAACTGAAAAAACTATGGCTCTTAGACTATGGAGACACTAAACAATTTTTTGGTTTTTGTATAAAACTTACATAAATAAAAAAATTGTATACATATTAGGTATCGCCGCGTCCGTGACAACATGCTCTATAAAATTACCACATGATCTAACCTGTCAGATGAATGTTGTAAATAACAAAAAAAACTTGCCAAAAAAGCTATTTCTTGTTACCTTGCCGCACAAAAAGTGTAATATAGAGCAACCAAAAATCATATGTACCCTAAACTAGTACCAACAATACTGCCACCCTATTCCATACTTTCTAAAATGGGGTCACTTTTTTGGAGTTTCTACTCTAGGGGTGCATCAGGGGGGCTTCAAATGGGACATGGTGTCAAAAAAACAGTCCAGCAAAATCTGCCTTCCAAAAACCGTATGGCATTCCTTTCCTTCTGCGCCCTGCCAGTGTGCCCGTACAGCAGTTTACTGACCACATATGGGGTGTTTCTGTAAACTACAGAATCAGGGCCATAAATAATGAGTTTTGTTTGGCTGTTAACCCTTGCTTTGTAACTGGAAAAAAAATATTAAAATGGAAAATCTGCCAAAAAAGTGAAATTTTGAAATTGTATCTCTATTTTCCATTAAATCTTGTGCAACACCTAAAGGGTTAACAAAGTTTGTAAAATCAGTTTTGAATACCTTGAGGGGTGTAGTTTCTTAGATGGGGTCACTTTTATGGAGTTTCTACTCTAGGGGTGCATCAGGGGGGGCTTCAAATGGGACATGGTGTCAAAAAAACCAGTCCAGCAAAATCTGGCTTCCAAAAACCATACGGCGCACCTTTCACTCTACGCCCCGCTGTGTGGCCGTACAGTAGTTTACGGCCACATATGGGGTGTTTCTGTAAACAGCAGAGTCAGGGCAATAAAGATACAGTCTTGTTTGGCTGTTAACCCTTGCTTTGTTAGTGGAAAAAATTGGTTAAAATGGAAAATTAGGCAAAAAAATGAAATTCTCAAATTTCATCCCCATTTGCCAATAACTCTTGTGCAACACCTAAAGGGTTAACGAAGTTTGTAAAATCAGTTTTGAATACCTTGAGGGGTGTAGTTTATAGAATGGGGTCATTTTTGGGCGGTTTCTATTATGTAAGCCTCGCAAAGTGACTTCAGAGCTGTAGTGGTCCCTAAAAATTGGGTTTTTGTAAATTTCTGAAAAATTTCAAGATTTGCTTCTAAATTTCTAAGCCTTGTAACATCCCCAAAAAATAAAATATCATTCCCAAAATAATTCAAACATGAAGTAGACATATGAGGAATGTTAAGTCATCACAATTTTTGGGGGTATTACTATGTATTACAGAAGTAGAAAAACTTAAACTTTGAAATTTGCTAATTTTTCCAAATTTTGGGTAAATTAGGTATTTTATTATGCAAAAAAATTAATTTTTTTGACTTTATTTTACCAGTGTCATGAAATACAATATGTGACGAAAAAACGATCTCAGAATGGCCTGGATAAGTCAAAGTGTTTTAAAGTTATCAGCACTTAAAGTGACACTGGTCAGATTTGCAAAAAATTGCCTGGTCCTTAAGGTGAAATAGGGCCGTGTCCTTAAGAAGTTAAATGAATGAAAACACACTTGCAATTTTGCTAGTACCATTTAGTAATTTGTGTAGCATAGTACAATGTCTGGAAAATGGAGGAATGCAAAACAAAAGGCCTTGTCATCTGAGTTTTAGAATGTGGGTTGTAGCAGCAGCATCAGCCACCTGGCCAGTAGCAGTAATAGTAGACCACAGTTTTCCCTGGCTTCTAATAAGCCCCACATTTTTATGGGGGACAAAAAGAATGAGATTGTTGACTGTATGGCTTACTCCTCCTCTAAATCTTATTAGGATGCTTGCCTCAGCTTTCAAAGTGCAGGCAGCTGCCGCCCGTGTGTCTGACTGGAAGGTCCCTCTCTGTCCCCCACTAAGTCACCCACCTCCCATTATCTCCACTAGCACAAGTAGCAGAAGTATCATCAACATGATGGAGCAATTTTTTCATGTGCCGTGCCAGGCCAATGAGAATCAGCAAACAGAGACGTACCGCCTAAACACACTGGTTTAGTCCTATCTGGACTCTGACCTTTCTCTGGTGCATACCATTCTCCCTTACCCCATGGGCTTTTGGGCAGTCAGATTGGAACAGTGGTCAGAAATGGCCCATTACGCTCTCTGTGCTGTCTTGGACGGCCTTCAGTATTAATATTTACTATTAAAGCGCCATTCATTCCATAGTGCTGTGCATATGATAAGGGCTTTACATACATAATACAGACAATTGCACTAAGCATGAACAAGACGGGTGACAGACTGGTACAGAAGGAGAGAGGGCCCTGCCAGTGAGGGCTTTCAATCTACAAGTATCATTTCAAAGAGGGATTTTAGCGTGGCAGGAGGCATCATCACACCCAAATGGACAAAATAGTTCTCTGCCAGTATACAAAAAAATCAACAACTTTTGTGAAAATGAATGAGACATAGATCCGTGAGGATTTTTACACACCTCTGGCTGACGCAGATTAATAGATCTGCCGATGCTGATGATACTGCCACACTTCAGTGTGGGAGGGAAACACCACACCGAGCATAAGAGGTAAGGGGGAAACAGGGAATCAGGCCTGAGAGCTAGGGAAGGAAGATGGACACCTCCTAGTAAAACCCTAACCAAAATCCTGACTGACTATTAGTATGAACAGACCCCAGAGGTAGGTGTGTTCATACACAGGAATACCTAGAGTCCTATCTAGCCCTATAGGACCCTGGTACTAATGGCAGGGATGAGACTACCTGTTCCTCTAAAAGGAAGGACGAACAGGAGTCTCCTTCAGGCCTAATACACACAACAGGGAAATGCAACACACAGATCCCAAACCAAATACAAAAAGGGAAAAGAAAGACTTAACTTCAAACGAGCAATTAAAGCACCAGGAGCACCGCTGAGATCCACACACCAACAATCAACAACTGAAACTGAATCGAAAAACCTCACAGCATTGTGGGAGAAAAAACTATAAATGAGGAAGGTTAAATGACCCCATTAGGAACATCTGAGGCAAGGGGTGTGGTCATTACCAGAAACAACACAGATGCCTATTGGTCCACAAGGAAAACCTGCTAGATTAAACCATTAAACCACGTGTTGCCAGTCTCAACGATAACGATCTCCTGCCACCTGTCGCAAGAATGTCCGTGAAAGATACCCCATCATGCAACTTCTGCATGGGGCCTGTCCATCACCACTTTTCATACAATATGGCTGCTGCTGCAGCCACCATCATGCCACAGTTGCTCATTATGTTCCATACCATATGGCTGCCGCTGCTGCTGCCGTGATAACTTCTACTCCCTGCTGCCAATCCCGCTACTGCCACTTCCATTACCTCTGCACAGCCATCACTACTACTACCCCTAAACAGCTGCACACACATCTACTGCCTTGTCTGTTTCAAGCTATACTGCTACTGTTGCCACTACTGTTGTAGCCACATGCCTCTATTAGCCTACCCTTTCCATAACCACACTGTACTGCTGCTGCTACCAATAAAAAGGGAGACTTATTCCAGACTCCTTCAGAGCAATCAGGTATAAGGAACCTATACAAAAATGAAGACAGTCGGAAGGAGGTAAAAAGTACCTCATTTGGTAAAAGGTAAATGGGAAGAAAGATATATAGCGCCACTCTCTGGGTAACCAATAGTAATGGAACAGTATAGTAAACGACACCCAAGCGGGTGGGGTACAATATCCTAAAATGTGATGTAGATGGATGTTAAATTATAGGTATCCCATCTAATGTAATATAGGAGTGTATAGGGTGACAGATCTAGCTGCTAGTCTGTGTCAGCTATAAAAGGAAAAAAGCGTGAGTAGATATACCACAGTGACCAACTGACTAAAGAAAAAAGCATTCAGGAGGTAAAAATAGTGGTCCCTCTACTGGGACCAGATAAGAGATAGCTGGTAGGATGACGCAAAGATAAAACTCGTAAAAATGGTAAATAAGATAAGCATCCACTTACTTCGCTGGGTTGTTGTCTCCAGGATAAACTCAAGACACCTGGGACAATGAACCCCCACCCCCGGCTGGGATCGCATGTAGTGTAGTGGAGATTCAAAGCAGACAATGATAACACAACCGATTAAAGTGGGTCAGACTACAGTTACCAACTAGTGGGCTAAACCCTATAAATACAGAATCTATTCACAAGTGATGGGTAGCTTATTTAATTTAAAACTTAACATTTAATAATGTATTTAAAGATAAAATTGTGGGCTCTTTAATACTAAACACTTAATTTTGTAACCACTGGTTACACTAATCTCCTAAAAAAAATGGCAGAAATGGGAGAGGACCAAATTCAGGGACAGCAAAAATGTTTGCAGACAGGATGAAGGGTACCCAAGTACCAAGACAGAAAGACACAGTGCTGGGTCAAGACCCTATGCAGCCCTGTCACTATCTCTCCTTCACCCCAACTAATGCAGTGACCCTATTATCGCCCTCCCTAAGTATGGACTGCCCAGCTTTGCCCGATAGACAGAAATAGGTCCCGTTGATAATAGACCAAGTGGGTTACAAGGAGGGCATATAGACTGGCATGGAATGTGCGGTGAGTGAGGTCCGGTGTAGGCGCCGTATCTCTGTAGGCCGCCCACAACACAACACCCGGTCTGACTCACACACATACAAATAAATATATATATATATATGGACCGTCGGTCATGGAATCCTGAAGGGATAAATATATATATATTTTCAGATAATCACAGTGTCCCGACGCAATTCCTCAATGATATCTGATTCATCAGGGGACAAAATTGTATCCCGGAGGTCCCTTACCATGGGATAACTTCCCCGGGGACAAGATTGTAGGAGATCCCTTCGCTTAGGGTAAATTCTCCAGCCTAAAAAAAGGAGTCAAAGAGGGTATGGTATTGTACCCTATCTGGTCTGATGTCACAATCTATTTTTCTATAGGCGACTTGCACAAAAGTCATTAGACCACAGAAAGATTATGATATGTGATCATTACAGACGGGTTGTCATATTAACTCGACCAAGCATTTCAATAGCATGGATCTAAGGCCAAGTCGACCTCTTAGTCACACAACCTAGACTGATCCCTGGTTGTAGTATACAGTCACCACAGATGGGTTGTGATATGGGGTCAAACCAGCTAGGCCTTTCAAAGACCCAGATATATGGTCAAATTAACCTCTTAATAGCATGGCATAGGGTGATTCCTGGTATTTGATGTCTAGTCATATGGAGATTCAAATGCTATAGGTTAAGTTGCATTTAAATTATTGTCCGGGTAAAAGTATCGCGGCCGGGATAATTACCCAGGAGTAACCCTATGCCTTCAATACCTCAGTGAGACTCCAGTCCAAATCAAAGTGCACAAACCTCAGGTCAGGTCACAAAACAAATCGCATTGATTCAAAAGTGTCTAATAGTTATACATTGTAGCAGACCTCCCAATGGTAATAGTAACATCGAGGGTTAAAAGTAGTGTTGAGCGGCATGTCCCATATTCGAATTTGCGAAATTTCGCGAATATTCGAAAGAATATTCGTAAAATATTCGCGAATATTCAAATTTGTTATTATTTCGCATATGCGATAATTCGAATTTTCGCATCGCATAATACATATTATGCGATACATTTAACACTCTAACCCGACAAGCCTCACTTCACTGTGTTGTTAGAATATACCATCGGTTTTAAGTTTTCCATACGTTCGTGAAAACTCAGTTCCGATGGTATATTTTAACTAACTAGGGTTAATAGCATTTTTCAAAAATTCGCCTATTAGCTGGCTGTTAGATAATTCTAACGAAAATTATATTGTACCGCCACTTCCAATATATGTGGTGGTATCGGTTTACACCCAAAATATACTGTTCAATTTTGCAAACTGGATTCTTTAAAACATAACCTTTACTAGGTCGCTTAAAATATAATTTCACACTGGGTGAGAGACAAACAATAACAGCTAACAATACAACCTCCACTATATCCCATACATCATTGAATATATGGAAGTATGAAAAAAGGGTGGATCTCACCTCATCCGAGCAGGATCCACAGCCGTAGAGGGTGGTCCTGGCGGTTGGTGGTGCCTGAGACCGGTGTGACCTGGGTGCTGCGTGGGTAATGGCGGTGTTTACCTCCTATTACACCCTATTCTGGCTTTCCTGCCTGCCTAGGGGTGGGGGGCTGTTATTCTCACCTGCCTACCACAATGGAGCACCCGCCCCGACAGGGGCGACCCCACACCGAACCTTACCCTCGGTATGGGTCTAGTTTTCTATGTAACCCTATTACATTGCCCTACATGCCATGTTTCCATCTTTTATCACAGACATCATCAGGGGACTTCACATGTATTCAAGGATATTCAAAGATCAGGGTGGTTTAAGCCTCCAATCAACTAAAAATAAAATTACAAACATACACTCAGTATGGGTCACTTAAATTATTGAGCAATGCGGTCAAATCAATTCAATGCACTTACTCAGAGATCAGGGTAGTTTTTGCCTCCAATCAGTAGGACAGTTGGTGACTCTTATCCTCACTGGAACATGGGAAGTGTCCCATGTCAGTATTTGTCTCACCCGAACTAACGGTGGTCGGGGTGAGCACTAGATAGTGTTACTTGCCTCCTCTTATCCCTCTCATCCGTTCAGTCTCCGCCCTCCTTGATTAGTTAACTCACCTGTCCGAGTCGATTGGGACGCATGTTGCTCCACGTGGAACGCACGCCGCTCGCGTGCGTTCCACCGGACCGGAAGTTCAAGTCACATGGTGCGGACTGGCCAGAAGTGAGGTAGGGGTCTGCGCCTGAGCGTCGCTCGTTACATAGCAACACCTAAGCTCAGAGCGCACGGCCCAAATACACAGCAATTGATAACTTGCCTCTATTTTGTTTATGCACAGTCGCATCATACGGATTTTAAATTAGCAGGACCGCCCAACACGCGCCACTATACCCTCAATATCAATATCAATGATGTATGGGATATAGTGGAGGTTGTATTGTTAGCTGTTATTGTTTGTCTCTCACCCAGTGTGAAATTATATTTTAAGCGACCTAGTAAAGGTTATGTTTTAAAGAATCCAGTTTGCAAAATTGAACAGTACTGTTAGATAATTTGCCTATTCGCTATATTCGTTTATTCGCTACATAACCACCTAAAATAATAAGTGTAATGAGATTGTTCGCGCGCATTATAGGCGTGGTTTATCGCGAGTACGTCAGGGTCAATCAATAGCATTTTTCAAATATTCGCCCAACCGCTGCCTGTTTGATAATTTGCCTATTCGATATATTCGCTTATTCTCTCTATTCGTTTATTCGCTTATGCGCGCACATTATAGGCGTGGTTTATCGCGAGTACGTCAGCTCCATTTTAAGAGTGAATCTTCGACTCCTGACAAGAGAAAATGGTGGGCACAAAATTCCATGACGAAGAGGATGAACTCCTGCTAACCGTAAGTACAACACTTCATGTCATAACATTTTGAATGCATGTTCGCACCATATCTGTATAGTATAGTAATTATTAAGCAATAGTATGTTTAAATATTCGCGCACTAAATATAACTTTATTTTTAATCATGTCTGATTAGATAATCATCATTGTTGTAATAAGTATTGTTTTGACATCACAGCACTTTGTAAGAAGTATGTATGTATGTATGTATGGACAGCAAAGAAATATCATGCACATTGCATATACATTTTCCTGCCACACACTGCATACCACACACTGCATACCACACACAAACACATAGGGCCAGATTTATCATTACTCCGACAGCTCACTCCACTTTCACAAATGTCTAAAGTCAGTTTTAGCCAATTCAGATTTATGATCATCCCTTTTTACGGTAGCAGTTTATCCGTCAGTAAGCAGCTTTACAAAAGTCGCACGTCCTTACGAAAAAGTCGCATGTTCTATTAAAAACTCTCATAAGATAAGCATGGTCCTCACTGGAGTGAACTAGCGCAGTTTTTTTGCAACTTTTTAAATAGTCCCAATAGTAAATGTGTCTAGAGATTCATCTACATAAGAAAACACGTCCACTTTCATAAAACTGGCGAGCATAGTGCAGAGCAGGAGAAAGTCGCAAATTTGTGCGCAGTTTTAGCGTTTGCGCATTTTCTTGCGACTTTTTCACTCCATTATTCTGACTTGAGCTAATGATAAATCTGGCCCCATGTCTTATTGGTCTGGGGAAAAATTAAAAATTTCTTCCTGCCATTATTTGCTGGTTCATTTAGCGTTACCCAGGGTGCACCACGGGGAGGGGAACCTGCTGTACACCCCATATCGTACCGTCGCTTCACTAGACAGGTACATATCAGCTCAGCTGGCCAATATCCGATTGCTCAGACCCCACCCACATACAATCGCAATACAATCCGATCTTATAACGTGAACATTAAATATAATATTTCCACCTTCTAACAAATACTTTTTGCTGTGTTTTGGATGATAATTATTATTAATCCTTGTATTTCCTAAATTTTGTAATACATGTTTGCATCTTTATCCTGCAGCGCATGTTGAAGAAGGGATCTGACCGGACCCGGAAGCAGGCCGAGAAGAGGGTGATTGTCGTGGGGGAAGTCAAGGCCTTAGAAAAAAAATTTGGACGGACCCACGACGAAATGCAAATCGTCAAAAAGTGGTCTGACCTGAAAAGGAGGCACCCGGACTGGGTCAAAGAGCACAGTCAGAGAGTCTGCCCTGGTACTTTTTTTTTTTTTATCACCCTTTACAAATTATTACTTATTTTTACCTGTTCTGAAACATAGCAAATCATCCCTTTACCTCATATATCTCTATCTCGCTGTGAGTGTATATATATATATTTATCCACACAGCGCGGTAGTGATGTATGATGTAACCTGCTGATTTTGTACTTTGCACACACACACACACACATAATAATAAATATGTGTGTGTGTGTGTGTGTGTGTATATATCTAGATAAACAGCAATCATCAATCTGTATTAGGGCTGTTTCACACGAGCAGATGCCGTGTGTGACATCCGCTCCGTGAATGACAGCCAAGACCCGATGCGGACAGCAGAGGCACGGAGCAGTAACATGATTGATGATGCTCTCTGCCTCTCTGTGATCTCTTTACTACGAAATCACAGTGACAACTTTATCTCACTGTGATTTCGTAGTAAAGAGATCACAGAGAGGCACGGAGCATTATCAATCATGTTAATGCTCCGTGCCTCTGCAGTCTGCATCGGGTCTTGGCTGTCATTCACGCAGCGGATGTCACGCACTGCATCCGCTCGTGTGAAACAGCCCTTAGGCCCCTTTCACACGGACGGATTAGGTCCAGATACGTCCAGGGTGTGTTCAGTGAAACTCGCACTATTTTGCAAGAAAGTTGACTCAGTTTAATCTTACACGCGGGTGCAATGCGTTTTGATGCGTTTTTCACGCGCGTGATAAAAAACGTAAGGTTTAGACACAACATCTCTTAGCAACTATCAGTGAAAAACGCATCGCACCCCCACTTGCTTGCGGATGCAATGCGTTTTTTACGCAGCCCCATTCACTTCTTTGGGGCCAGGGCTGCTTGAAAAACGCAGAATATAGAACATGCTGCGATTTTCATGCAACGCAGAACTGATACGTGAAAAACAACGCTCATGTACACAGACCCAGTGAAATGAATGGGTCAAGATTCAGTGTGGGTGCTATGCGTTCACGTTACGCATTGCACCCGCGAGGAAAATGTGCTCGTGTGAAAGGAGCCTTACAATAAAAGTCCCCGTCCATCATTACATTACATACATCCCCCACTTAGGTTAGTTTCACAATAGCAGCATGGACGTCGCCAGGCTGTTCCGTCATGTGAACAGCTTGTCGGATCCATCCTGCCGCTAGTTTACGTGTGGCCCCATACTACAGCTCCATCATCATTGACTTTCAAGGGATCGTGGCGTTATTCCTGGGCATGAACATCTGCAAACCATGCCGACATGTTGTAGTTTTATTCTGTGCACCTCTCAGCATGGTTTATCGTTGTAGCCTTGGTATGACGCCCCGTTCCCACTACAGTCAATGGGTTTGGAGCGGTATTCCTGAGCCACACGTACACTAGCGGCAGGACGGATCCGAGGTTCCAGAGCTCTCTGCTGCTATTGTGAAAATAGCCTTACTTAGCATTTCTTATTAGTTCTGAGTTGTTTCACTAAGGGCCCATTCACAAGTGCTCAATTTCATAATTTATTTTTCTGAACTGACTTGAGGACCCATTCATCTCTAAGGGGGCCGCACGATGTGCGTCCCGTCTCCAGAAAAGCGGACCCGCACTTCTGGGTCCACATTTCAGTTCTTAAAAAAAAAAAGAACGAATATATTTTTGCTCTAAATATAACTTCATCTTTTATGATGTCTGATTAGATATTCATCATTGTTGTAATAAGTATTGTTTTGCCATCACAGCACTTTTTATTTAGCAAGTATGAATGTATGGACAGCAAAAAAATACCAAGCACATGCACATTGCATATACATTTTCCTGCCACACACTGTATACGACACACTGTATACCACATACAAACACATAGTCTATTTATTAGAGTTTATGTCTTATTGGTCTGGAGAAAAACTAAAAATTTCTTCCTGCCATTATTTGCTGGTTCATTTAGCGTTACCCAGGGTGCACCACAGGGAGGCGAACCAGCTGTACACCCCATATCGTACCGTCACTTCACTAGACAGGTACATATCAGCTCAGCTGGCCAATGTCCGATTGATCAGACCCCACACACAATCGCAATACAATCAGATCTTATAACGTGAACATTAAATATAATATTTACACCTTCTAACAAATACTTTTTGCTGTATTTTTGATGATATTTATTAATAATCCTTGTATTATTGTCCTCAATTGAGGCCAAGAATAGTCATATTATATTATTGACATTGACGTGCGGTCTTCAAAATGCGTCACGCACATTGCCGGTGTCCTGTGTTTTGGTGTTTTGGGGTGTCATTTTACATATAACCATGCTGGGTGAGAGAAATATCTTGGCAAAAGACAACTTTTCCAATTTTTTTATACAAAGTTGGCATTTGACCAAGATATTTATCTCACCCAGCATGGGTATATGTAAAATGACACCCCAAAACACATTCCCCAACTTCTCCTGAGTACGGCGATACCAGATGTGTGACACTTTTTTGCAGCCAAGGTGGGCAAAGGGGCACATATTCCAAAGTGCACCTTTCGGATTTCGCAGGCCATTTTTTACACATTTTGATCGCAAAGTACTTCTCACACATTTGGGCCCCTAAATTGCCAGGGCAGCATAACTACGCCACAAGTGACCCCATTTTGGAAAGAAGACACCCCAAGGTATTCCGTGAGGGGCACGGTGAGTTCCTAGAATTTTTTATTTTTTGCCACAAGTTAGCGGAAAATGATGATTTTTTTTTTCCTTTTTTCCTTACAAAGTCTCATATTCCACTAACTTGCGACAAAAAATAAAAAATTCTAGGAACTCACCATGCCCCTCACGGAATACCTTGGGGTGTCTTCTTTCCAAAATGGGGTCACTTGTGGCGTAGTTATACTGCCCTGGCAATTTAGGGGCCCAAATGTGTGAGAAGTACTTTGCAATCAAAATGTGTAGAAAATGGCCTGCGAAATCCGAAAGATGCACTTTGGAATATGTGCCCCTTTGCCCACCTAGGCTGCAAAAAAGTGTCACACATCTGGTATCGCCGTACTCAGGAGAAGTTGGGGAATGTGTTTTGGGGCGTCATTTTACATATACCCATGCTGGGTGAGAGAAATATCTTGGCAAAAGACAACTTTTCCCATTTTTTTTTTTACAAAGTTGGCATTTGACCAAGATTTTTATCTCACCCAGCATGGGTATATGTAAAATGACACCCCAAAACACATTCCCCAGCTTCTCCTGAGTACGGCGATACCACATGTGTGACACTTTTTTGCAGCCTAGATGCGCAAAGGTGCCCAAATTCCTTTTAGGAGGGCATTTTTAGACATTTGGATCCCAGACTTCTTCTCACGCTTTAGGGCCCCTAAAAAGCCAGGGCAGTATAAATACCCCACATGTGACCCCACTTTGGAAAGAAGACACCCCAAGGTATTCAATGAAGGGCCTGGCAAGTTCATAGAAATTTCTTTTTTTGGCATAAGTTAGCGGAAATTGATTTTTTTTTTGTTTTTTCTCACAAAGTCTCACTTTCCGCTAACTTAGGACAATTTTTTTATCTTTCATGGACTCAATATGCCCCTCAGCGAATACCTTGGGGTGTCTTCTTTCCAAAATGGTGTCAGTTGTGGGGTGTTTGTACTGCCCTGGCATTTGAGGGTCTCCGCAATCATTACATGTATGGCCAGCATTAGGAGTTTCTGCTATTCTCCTTATATTGAGCATACAGGTAATGAGATTTTTTTTTCCGTTCAGCCTCTGGGCTGAAAGAAAAAAATGAACGGCACAGATTTCTTCATTCGCATCGATCAATGTGGATGAAAAAATCTCTGCCAAAAAAAAAAAAAGGAGGGGAAAGGCGTCTGCCAGGACATAGGAGCTCCGCCCAACATCCATACCCACTTAGCTCGTATGCGCTGGCAAACCAGATTTCTCCATTCACATCAATCGATGTGGATGAATAAATCATTGCCGGGATTTTAATATTTTTTTTTATATACAAAGTGTTTGCCAAAGCATAGGAACGCCGCCTCCTCCTCAGCTCGTATGCCTTGGCAAACGTATCTTTTACTGCAGAGTAGAAATCTCGTCTTGCAGCGCCGCATACACCGACTTGTGTGTAATCTGACAGCAGCGCAATGCTTCTGTCAGAATGCACATCAGTGCTGCAGCTAGTCGATCGGTTGGTCCACCTGGAAGGTAAAAAATTTTTAAAAAAAACAGGCCGCAACGCAATAATTTTATTAACTTTGGAACAGAACATATAAACTTTAACTTTTTGAACTAAACATTAACCTTTTTGCTTACTGGTGTTTTTTTTTTTTTTTACCTTTATAGAACAAACCTCTCCTTCCCCATGGGTCAATGTGCAAAGCGCAAATTGCCCAAAGATGTGGCGAAGTGCGTTATGCACTTTGTCCCAGGTGAAAGGAGACGTTTGCAGCAGCTGTATGTGAATGGGTCCTAATAGCCCTGTGTGCCTGTCCTGGTGAGATGTGATTCCTATGCTAAGTGTACCTGTGTGTGGTACTTCCGGAAACACTCTCCAAAACATAGGGCAGGGTGGTCAGGACAGCCAGGACAGAAATAGCGGGTGTCACGCCTTTTTCCACTCCTGCTACAGACACAACATTTTTTTCGGGGTGGCGGTCGGTTTGAGGTACCAGGAACGACACTGGGGAAATGTCGCTCGTGTAGACGGCTAACTACACTGGTGGATGGGGCCACGGAACCTCCTGGGTACAGGAGGTTCGCGATGATCTCTTCCTGAAATTTGAGGAAGGATCCTGTTCTCCCAACCTTACTGTAGAGAACAAAACTATTATACAGAGCCAATTGAATTAAATATACAGACACCTTCTTATACCAGCGTCTGGTTCTGCGGGACACTAAATACGGAGCCAACATCTGGTCATTGAAGTCCACCCCTCCCATGTGAAGGTTATAGTCGTGGACTGAGAGGGGCTTTTCAATGAGACGGGTTGCTCGCTCAATTTGGATTGTCGTGTCTGCGTGAATGGAGGAGAGCATGTAAACGTCACGCTTGTCTCTCCATTTCACCGCGAGCAGTTCTTCGTTACACAATGCAGCCCTCTGCCCCCTTGCAAGACGGGTGGTAACGAGCCGTTGGGGGAAGCCCGCGCGACTAGTTCGCCCGGTGCCACAGGCGCCAATCCGTTCTAGAAACAAATGCCTAAAGAGGGCCACACTTGTGTAAAAATTGTACACATAAAGATGGTACCCCTTGCCGAATAAGGGTGACACCAAGTCCCAGACTGTCTTCCCACTGCTCCCCAGGTAGTCAGGGCAACCGACCGGCTCCTGGGTCTGATCTTTTCCCTCATAGATCCGAAATTTGTGGGTATAGCCTGTGGCCCTTTCACAGAGCTTATACAATTTGACCCCATACCGGGCGCGCTTGCTTGGGATGTATTGTTTAAAGCCAAGGCGCCCGGTAAAATGTATAAGGGACTCGTCTACGCAGATGTTTTGTTCAGGGGTATACAAATCTTCAAATTTCTGGTTGAAATGGTCTATGAGGGGCCGAATTTTGTGGAGCCGGTCAAAAGCAGGGTGGCCTCTGGGACGGGAGGCGGTGTTGTCGCTAAAGTGCAGGAAACGCAGGATGGTCTCAAATCGTGTCCTGGACATAGCAGCAGAGAACATGGGCATGTGATGAATTGGGTTCGTGGACCAATATGACCGCAATTCATGCTTTTTAGTTAGACCCATGTTGAGGAGAAGGCCCAGAAAAGTTTTAATTTCGGAAACTTGGACTGGTTTCCACCGGAAAGACTGGGCATAAGAGCTTCCCGGGTTGGCGGATATAAATTGTGTGGCATACCGATTTGTTTCGACCACGACTAAGTCCAAGAGCTCCGCAGTCAAGAACAGCTCAAAAAATCCCAGGGCCGAACCGATCTGAGCTGTCTCAACCCGAACTCCAGACTGGGCGGTCAAAGGGGGAACTACAGGTGCGGCTGAAGTTGGGGACTGCCAATCAGGGTTTGCCAGCACCTCAGGGATTCTAGGGGCTCTACGGGCACGTCTTTACGGTGGCTGCGACGGGGTCACTACTGCTCGTGCCACCGTACCAGCTTCAACTGCCCTTCTGGTGCTCGCCACTTCACCAGGTTGTACGGCAGTGCTGGTACTAGGTCCAGGAAGGGCTGCGCTGCTGGTGTATGCCTCACCACGTAATCCGACAGCACCAGCCCCACTCTGCTGCTCTTGAAGCGGATCCTGCGCAACCTGTGGTCTAGCGACACGGGGCCGGGTACGCCTGGTGCTATCAGGGACCTCAGCCTCCTCGTCCGAACTTTGGGTCAGAGTGCCACTGCTTTCTACAGGTTCGTATTCTGACCCGCTAGATTCATCAGATGAGGGTTCCCATTCCTCATCCGACTGGGTCAGAAGCCTGTAGGCCTCTTCAGAAGAATACCCCTTGTTTGACATTTGGGCAACTAAATTTAGGGGTATTCCCTGAGACTACCCAAGAAAAAAAGCAAGCCTGTCTTACAAAGGGGAGGCTAGCGAAGTACCGGAGGCCGCTGCTGCATCTCGGCGTCATGTCCGGTGCGGCCGCCCAACCGGAAATGACGAGGCACGCCGCACCAGCACGGGGAGGAGAATCAGGGGGTGGAGACTCAAGGAGGGTAGGGCTGGCCTGGCACTGACTGCAGCTCAGAAACGCAACACTGGGCGGCGGGCCCCGGGTTAAACAGGCAGGCACAGCACTACTGCGGGGCGGGGCCAGGGGTCCACAGGCGGCCGGGCCCCCTGGAGTGCCGGGCCCAGTCGCAACTGCGGCCCCTGCGGCCCCTGCGACCCCTGTATGTACGCCCCTGAGAGGAGCACAGCAGCCATATAACCACATCATATTTACTAAATATGATGGGTTATCTGGCTGCTGATTTGTTTTTTTGAAAATCAACAACCTGCCAGCCGCGATCATTGGCTGGCAGGTTGATGACGAACTTGTCTTTTAAATTTTGCCGGCCCGCGATGCGCATGCGCGGGCCGGCTTTCCCCGAAATCTCGCGTCTCGCGAGAGGACGCACTGGCGCGTCCACCCAGAGGAACAGGACCGCCACAAAGACGCAATCCTGCGTACGGCGGTCCTGAGCAGGTTAAGGTGCGCTTGAGCAAGTGTTTAGGAACGTTAGTTACCTAAGGAATCACCTTATAAACTCTGATATTCCATTTGGTTAACTGCAAGACCGGGCAGACCATTGGATAATATTTTGTATCTTAGTGGTAGCAAGGGCTGAGCAAATCTGCCCTCTGACTTTACCTTTGCACCACAATACACCCGATTCACACATGCGCAGTAGAGAACGCTTGCCGCTCGACACACATCAGGTGAAGACGGCTGGTTGCTTGGTGACCTGAATTGCTCGGATCGCGGCTTCATTGGGAAGACTGAGTATTCCGAAGGTTACCTGGCAACAGGAAACACGCCTCTACACTGTGCGTCTTAGGAAGAAGATCGCGTCATGTGACTATAGGCTGTACAGCTGATGTATCACGTGAGAATGACGCCGCATGACTGTGAAGGGATGTGCGATGGGGGCGGGGGCACACACGGCTTTTTAAATGACCCGCGAATGCGGCTTCATTGCCACTGCTACACGCGGGACGCTGGGGAGCACCCTCCACCCATCTTTATCTGGAAACAGTTGTCATCTAAGACTGGACGGATAAGTAGATGATGCTTATATGCCTGCATATCAAAATGATTTAGCATTATTAAGCACAAGACATTGCAGAGACCTTTTAACCCTCGATGTTACTATTACCATTGGGAGGTCTGCTACAATGTATAACAATTAGACACTTTTGAATCAATGCGATTTGTTTTGTGACCTGACCTGAGGTTTGTGCACTTTGATTTGGACTGGAGTCTCACTGAGGTATTGAAGGCATAGGGTTACTCCTGGGTAATTATCCGGGCCGTGAATACTAAACGGTAAAACACTTGGTAACACTGACATGGAAAAGGAACTAGGAATTTTAATAAACAGCAAACTAAGCTGCAAAAACCAGTGTCAGGCAGCTGCTGCCAAGGCCAACAAGATAATGGGTTGCATCAGAAGGGGCATAGATTCCCGTGATAAGAACATAGTCCTACCACTTTACAAATCATTAGTCAGACCACACATGGAGTACTGTGTACAGTTCTGGGCTCCTGTAAACAAGGCAGACATAGCAGAGCTGGAGAAGGTCCAGAGGAGGGCATCTAAAGTAATAACTGGAATGGGGCAACTACAGTACCCTGAAAGATTATCAAAATTAGGGTTATTCACTTTAGAAAAAAGACGACTGAGGGGAGATCTAATTAATATGTATAAATATATCAGGGGTCAGTACAGAGATCTCTCCCATCAGCTATTTATCCCCAGGACTGTGACTGTGACGAGGGGACATCCTCTGCGTCTGGAGGAAAGAAGGTTTGTACACAAACATAGAAGAGGATTCTTTACGGTAAGAGCAGTGAGACTATGGAACTCTCTGCCTGAGGAGGTGGTGATGGTGAGTACAATAAAGGAATTCAAGAGGGCCCTGGACGTATTTCTGGAGTGTAATAATATTACAGGCTATAGCTACTAGAGAGGAGTCTTCCTCTGGATCAACTTGCAGGATGACAGGCCGAACTGGATGGACAAATGTCTTTTTTCGGCCTTATGTACTATGTTACTATGTTACTTCACTGGGGGGTTGTCTCCAGGATAAACTCAAGACACCTGGGACAATGACAATGTAGTGTAGTGGAGATTCTATTCTATTACTGCTTTTTAATATATCTGCTCCTGATGAAGGGAGTATAGAAAAGACCCCCGAAACACGTCGAGCCGCACATCATTGAATAAAGAGATTGACCAGAAGCCCAGGACCTTTGTGCTGCTTTCAATCTCCACTCCACTGCACTCCACTATATGTACTATAGCATGCAGTACATGGTGGGCTCCCCTCTCTGCCCCCACTGCTCCACTGTGTACTAGTGCTTATTATAGTACACCTACATATGCACAAGTGTGCCATAATAAGCACTAGTACACAGTAGCAGGGTGTGCTGCAATAATGGTTTGACATAATTTTTTATTTTGCACTTGTAATAATATAAACCCTATGATCAGTAGCTGCACTATAGTGATGCACAATATGATCAAAATAAAAAGCTGGCGCATTGCAATATGTAGTGGCTAACCAAATACTTTAGCACCCTTCATTTTTAGTGCCTACCCAAAATTTTTGTTAAAAGTTTGAGTGTTCACTCTGCTACATCCGTACAAATCCTTTAGCCAATCTAGTTGATCACCCAAAAAATTAACAAGCCTATTGTAAGGGTTCGATTTATTGTTAAATCAGACCAAATATATATATTTTTTCAGGTGCAAAATCTCTTTGTAATGATTGTCTTTCTCCTCTTTTTAGTGTTATCTAAAATGCATGAAAGGTTGCAGCATCCTAACATCATGTAGTAATCAACACTTCACAGCGGGTGGGGGGGGGGGGGGGAGAAAAACAAAATTCCAATAACTCAATTGACATTGCCTCTATTGACAAGCTGCCAAGTTTCCTAGTCCTACAATTCAGGCTGTCACAGATCAGAGTTTGCCACGAGCTGTAGACACATGCAGAGCAAAAAGTAAGTGATTGGAATTAAGGCACTTGGAAGAAATTGCATTGCAATGCCTTATGGGTATTAGGCTGTGTCACACCGAGCAATTTGTGAAAGTGGCTTGCAGGTAAATGTCACATGAAAGAAAGAAGGATAATCAGCCTGGCATTTGTCTAAACTAACATTTATCCTCCATACCTTTTTTATGTCATTTTAATACAGACTTACATACTATAACTTGAGAGGGGTGCCTAATGTGTATATGACATCATATCTACATTGGGGAGATGATTACAAGTTTTATAATGTTAAGATAAACTCTCAAGTTGAAAAAAAAAGGATATCAGCATGATATGCCAATAAAGTTATACTAGAGGACTCAATTACTACCTCAAAAATGCCAAAAGGTCATCTCAGTACCTTAGTTATTACATGATCTCCCATTAGTCAGACTCAGTACCATATGAATCAATCTTATATAATCAATCTATTCAATTTTCCACCATTTTTCTAAAAAGGTAAGTGACAATGAAAAGCCGGCCTTCATTTGGTATCCATCAGCTTGTTACCCAACAAGAGAGCATTTTTATGGAGGATTTAGGGCAAGGTTAAACCTGGTCCTGAAAGTACTTAGGTATTTAGGTATTTAAAACCCTTCCAGGGAAGTGTTGCAATGCACTTGAAGGTTGTGTCCTAGAGGCTATAGCATAAAATATTAGAAAAAGTGGAGTTGGTTCCAGACTGAGCAGGACAGGAACAGAATAGTGAGACATTCTTGAAATATGGTCACAGAATGGTGCCAGGTAGGATCAGAGGCAAACAGAGTCGCCAGGCAAGCCAAAAGGTATACAGAGAAAGAATGGCAGTAATGACACTAGGCTCTTGTGAATACAGAACAGGATAGCACTATGGGTAGGACCACTGGAAAGAGAAGGTTAGAGACATGCAAAATGGCCACTCACCTATAGCTATTATGCTGAGCTCACAACAGCTATGAAGACATGTAAAAGATTTTGCGCATACTGTGCTGTGTTGAAAGAATGTGAGTTTCTGGCAGCACTATGAAGAGGAGCGTTCCGATGGATGATTAAAAAAAGATTTTATTGGTGGAGATCAAGTGTTTCATTATTGCATGCCTTACCTGACAAAGGGATCAGTACGATCCCAAAATGCATTGATTTCCACCAATAAAATCGGATCGCTCCTCTTCGTAGTGCCGCCAGAAGCTCCCATTCTTTCAACACAGCAATTCCTAAGAATAGCACTAAGGAAAGCAATAAGATAGGGGACCTATATTCTGGCAATCAGGGATTCAACCAATGAGAAATAGACCTCAGAGGTAATTGTTTAACCAAAATTAGCTCTATATGAGATTGTCTGCTGCTGGACCTTTAAGGCCCTTTATTGAGTCAAAAAAGGTCCTCCAGAAGATCATCTTGTATTCTGGTGGGCCACTGTAACCACATATGTGTGAATGTGTTTGGTGACATCTTTTGACATCATGTTTTCAAGGAGCCACGGGCTTGTGAGAACATTGACGGTCAGGGCAGAGGACAGAGAGGAAAAGAATACGGCTCATAACAGAAACTGCTTCCATTTTAAAAGTGTTATCTTCCAAAAATTTTGTTATATATTGATTTCCTTAGTTTATAAGACATATTGTGAGAATATAGGTTTGAAACCTCAAGCCTCTCAATAGTTTGAGAACATCACACATTGGAGCTAGGATATTGATTGAGAGTTGCAGCCTTCCCAAGTGCCTAATTATCTGTCACTGCTCACAAAGACGTGGCTGATGTTCTTCACCCTTCCAGCCAAACTCTTATTATAGTTCTGAACTAACTGTTGCCTTTATGTCAAGTTCTCTATCCCATAGGGGTTTCTTCTATGGGGGAAAAATGCATGCCCTGTCCTCATTTATGTGTGTTCTCTCAGCACAGTCCTCAGTTATTGACTGCATGAACCACCGCAGACCGTGTTGGATTTGCATGTTAGCTAAGCTACTAAATACCGTTAGTACAGTACTCCGGAGAACAATGCAGACACAATGGTTAGCTGCTCAAAGCTTATAATTAAGCAAAACATCAAATTATTGCATTTCTTTACATTTCAGGACTTCTAGTGCAGAGCTTTTTAAAATGTTCAATTCAGATTTAATAGGAAGGGGTAAAAGTCTGTAAATAATATGACAGTCTAGACAGATTATTTAGAGAGCTAAAAAAAATAGTGTTTAATTATGGACATTAACCTATGATAAACTAAACTTATCAAATATAGAAATGACGGCTATGGGAGCAGAAGAGCTAAAAAAAGACCATAGAAAAAATGTGCATTGTATTTGCTTAGTGGAATTGGTGTAAACAGAGATTTCTGCCACAAAGAATTGTACAAAAGGGAATTTAGATCATGTAGATCAAGGTGGAACAAATAACAAATAGTGGTGTAGCTTTTCAGTGATCAAAAAAATTTAATTTCTTTATCTCAAAAAGTTTATTGGCACAGATACCCATTATATATTGAATTCTCTAGGAGTCTTTGAGAGTCTGTAGTCTGTTCAAATAGGCTTTGCTCACCTGAATCCAACCTTTTATCTATATTAAAATTCCATGTCTCAGTTGTGTCAATATTTTTATAAAACATGCAAATTAGCTGTTCCCTGCAGCAAGAGCATTCTTGCTGCCCTTGTTGCAAAAAAGATCCCCTTCTTCAGCCTCCTAGCCACTCTCTCTGGAGTTTGAATGACAGGGCCAGGCATTAGCTACATAATTTTGCATGGCCTTGTCTTCTTTCACACGAGCCATGGGATTACAGATTGCTGCAATGCGCATTAGACTTGTTTATGTCCCGGGTTCTACTGCGTATGTGCCGATGTCTAATCACCCTGTGAAAGAAGATGGGTTCAGAAAAGAATATGTAGCTAATGTTCGCATGGCAGTCTTTCCATCTAAAAACCCCTCCAGTTAAACTGTCTCAGAAAGCCAAGGCTGACCCTCAGGTTTCTGCTGCAATTAGAAATTTTTACTGGTACAGAACTGCCAATGGCTTCAGCCACATTCAATGGGTCTAATGCATGTGCAGACACCTGCTGAGGTTTACATGTCCCTTTTTGATATGTTCTGGAAATGCACAAGGAAATCATCCACAGAAGATTGAAAGGCAGTGCACATTCCTATTGACAATGAGAAGCAGGTTCCACCATGTGAACAAGCTCTAAAGATTCTTTGAAATAGCGACCTGGAGTTACCTTAAGGCTTAGGATATGGATACGCAGTAGAGTTCTGGGCACCCTTTTTTTTAGAAAGGATGCACTGGAGCTGGAAAAAGTACAAAGAAAAGTCACTAAACTGATAAGGAACGTGGTCTTAGTTATGAGGAAAGATTAAAAAGAGTTAAATTAAGATAAAGATTAAAAAGAGTTAAATTAATATAGAGGCGTCTAAGGAGGGACATGATTAACTTGTAGAAATATATAAAAAAAAAAAAACACAAGGGGACACTGCCTCCGACTGGAGAAGAAAAAGTTCAGCCCTCAGAGGCGACAAGGCTTCCTCACCATAAGAATCTGTGGAATAGTCTATTTCAGGACATGGTATTGGTAGGAACAGTTGACAGTAAAAATAAAAAATAAAAGGCTAAGATGAATTCAGAACTAAATAATATTAAATGTTTTTGTAAATGTGTTTAAAAACAGCACAGGGAAAAAGACAGTATCACTAGATGAGGACACACAGGGCAGGTAGAATCATGGATTCAAATGACTATCATAATTCACATAAAGTGCAAGTGCATAAGATGTCACAAAAAAGAAGTATATAAAAAGTCACCAATTACCCATAGTGTGGTGCTCAGTCCAAGATGACACCCACCCTGATGTGTGTTTTGACATATCTTCGTCCGGGGGTGTGCCAATAAGTGGGTCGAGGTTGGCATCATCCTGGACTGAGCACTATACTATGGGTAATTGGTGACTTTTTATGCACTTCTTTTTTGTGACACCTTATGCACTTGCACTTTATGGGAATTATGAGTCTACTTGCCCTATGTGTTCTCATGCAGTAATGCCGCCTTTTTCCCTGCACTGTTTTTAAACACCTTTTATATGTGATTTATTAAAGCCTTATTGATTATCATTGGTGCGGTCTGGCATTTTTTTTTATAAGCTTTGCTCATTTTTGTGTAGCCAAAGGCACTATTTCTGTTTCCATTACAATATGGTCCTTACATATAGGTTATATTTATAACGATGATTGACACCATTTATACAGGTTCTAATGGTAATGTATGTGAGCTGGTGTTTAGTTTTGTTTTCGTAAATGTGTAGAAGTCTGGTTCTCACTCCCCTTTCCGAAAATTCACATCCCCACCCATCCCTTGGTTGAGCTTGATGGACATACATCTTTTTTTAACCATACTAACTATGTAACTATGTAAGTTAAAGGGGTTGTGCACCTTTGGGGGCATTTTTGGCAAACTCTCCTCTTGGACTGGTCTGTCAAGGGATGCATACTTACCTGCTTCCCAGCACTGATACCCAATTTCTTCCCTCCCTAAACTTACACTTTGATGCCACTGCAGCCAATCACTGGCTTTAGCGGTGACCTGCTCCCCTTGTGTCACGTGACCACTTGACAAAAAAAAAACAAAGGTGCACAAGGACTGATGGAAGGATGTTTTGGAACATGGCACAATTCATATGAAATCAGTTATACAGAGGTACAGTATTGCCCCACAGACTTTTATGGGTGCCATATAACAGCTCTGTGTATCTATGTACATTGCATGGCACAATAATTGTCTGTGTGTTTCAGTCCAAAATCTTTTGCAATGTGGAAAGGAGTTAAAGGTTATGGGCATCTTTGAAAGCACTTTTATCATTGCATTGTGCATATTTTGGGTTCCAAGAAAACTTTTTTCAGTGGATCTTTATTTAAAATGTTCAACCATAGGCTCTCTGGAGCATGTGTGTCTTCACATATATTGCAGACTGCTTTGTCTCCTTCACAGTAAAATAGGTCAGAGGAGCGTATAAATTTGCGAGGGATTTAGCTCAAAGGGGTCGTCTCATCTCACCGTTACTAAGGAGAGATGAGACACAATCCCACCCACCCTCCAGCCTGGAAACAATGGGGGACGCTGGCACTCACTGTTTCAGTAGCTTCCATTGTGGTACATGGGAGCTATGGAAACAGAGTAACACATCAAACTATGCTGTTTCACAGCTCAGAAACAGCAAGGCTTGCTGGGCTACACTTTTTCCGTAGCCACCATGCACCACAATGGGGGCTACTGAAACAGCAAGTGTTGGCGCGCTCTGCTCTTTCTCAACCAGCTGGTGGTCAGGACTGTGTCTCATCTCTCTATTAGTAATGGCAATATGAGATGATAAGTGTTCATAAGCTCTCACAAACCTAGAGATAAGAGCTGGAAACGGAGCATTTAGACAGCTCCTCTGATAGATTTCACTATGAAGGAGACAGAGCAGCCTGCAATATATGTAAAAAGATTCAAGCTGCAGAGGACAAGCTGTTGAGAGTACTGCAATCATTTAAAAAAATGCATTCAAGCTCCCATTCATTTTTTAACACGCTCAGTCATGTTCATTAATACTGTCATACTGTAGTAAAGCAGTGATCTGTGAACAATTTTCCAAAGCGCATTGAAAAGCGGGCAGTTACTGAACTACGCAAGAGTGCACTTGACCACTTGTCAGAAATATTTTTTTCCTAATCTTCAAAAATATGTCATGTTGTACATAAAATACTTGAAACATATGATGTTTATTCGAAATGCCATTCTTATTAATATGAAATCCTTGATGCATATTAGTAAATCAATGTGCTAGACATGCTCAACTATTCTGTTCGCATGATGCTGTTAGTATATGTTGTGGGAACATGTCAGAAGTATCCACAATGTTAATTTTAAAAAAGTATACTGTTTTGTAGCATTTTTTTGTGGTGGATTTATTCACTGCACAAGAAAGTATAGTTTGCTGCTCTTTCCTATATATTAAAAAAATAAATTTTGACTTATGGCTCTGTTAAGTGCATATGTGTTATTTAAGTTCCCCCAAACTGTAACATGATGGCTAAGGCTACTTTCACATCTGCATTTCTGCTGGATCTATCACGCATCAGCAAAAACGCTCCGTTAGGATAATACAACTGGCTGCATCCATTATGAACGGATCTGGTTGTATTATCTCTAAAATAGCCATGATGGATCCGGCACTAAAACTATTGTCAATGGGCGCCGTTTTCTTTTGTGTCCGAGAAAACAGATCCGTCACCATTGACTTACATTGTGCTTCATGTTGGATCCGTCTTGCTCTGCCCCCCATGACGCACTCAAAAATGTTGCTTGAAGCGTTTTTCTGTCCGGCATGGGAACGCAACCAAAAAGACCAGAATGCGTTCTGGTGCAGTCCGTTCCCTTTAGTTCAGTTTTGCCCCTATTGACAATGAAGCATTTTCCTCTGGTATTTAAATCCTATGACTGATCTCAATAGCGGCGAGCAAACGCGCAAATGTGAAAGTAGCATAAGAAAAATCTTTCATCAAATTGCTGTTTGTTTTGACAATGATATGATATCTAAAAATATTGAATTTATATACAAGTTATAATTTCATCTCTGCCACTTTCACTCCACATGGATTTAGGATAGTACCCAAAAGATTCATTTTTTTTTTCTAATTGTCATGCTTTATGTAAAATAGCATTTGATTTTAACTCTCAATTAAACCTCTGTAGTTTCTTGTGTCTTTTATAATTCTGGGCACCCAACACAACGCTGTTACTACTTGCTATCTGAATATTTGCTAATTACACATCACATTTGGTGGGGCTGTGTAAAAACACATAAATGCAACTGTATGCCTTAAAGTGGCCATACCTATTAGTCTAAAGTTAATTAAAAAAAAATAACTATTTCAACCAAAACAAAAGTTTGTTGGTTGAAATTTAACAAATGATAATTTTAGAATACTAATACTACTAATAGTCAGACAAAAGATCTTTCATTCAAGGAAACTTGTTTAAACATTTTTGGCTAAGTTGATCAACTGCAACAGTCAATATGGACTAAAATGTGTATTGCCAAAACTAATGTTTACGACCATGGTGGCTCAGTGGTTAGAACAGGGTCCTAGGTTCGAATCTGACCAAGGACAACATCTGCATGGAGTTTGTATGTTCTCCCAGTGTTTGCGTGGGTTTCCTCTGGGTCCAGTTTCCTCCAAGGAAAAGACTGCTATTAATACAAAAAAGAAAAGGGTACCGCACCGTGTAACTTTTATAGAAAAATGCTGTCAACTAAGCCTTTTTCAGCTGGAGCTGAGGGATACCAACAATTGCAGCCCAACATATGCCAATGTTTGGCAAAATGGGTCCCAGCGGTACACCCCAAGCATGGTGTAAATGTAACCATTGTAATCTCCACTCCACTCCAATTTCTAAGGTTTTCATATAGTAACTATATAAATTTAGAGCTAAGGTGGGGATACTGTTCTGATGATAGAAAAAAATGAAACTTTCCCTAAGAATGCTTTGGAAAATGGTTTCCTAGTCTATCAGTAAGGGAGCTGATTTATTAATAATAACCAGCTCCTATATAAAAACCCTTGTGAAGTCAGCCTTACACTTATTTAAATCTAATTAAATTGTCCTAAAAACAAAGCAACAAAGTTGTTGTTAATTAAATGTTACAAAACGGTGGGTTTTATGATTGCATGTTACTTATTTTGGGCTAAAAATAAAAAATTTAATTGGTCGTTATTAAAAATATTTAGCCGTGCTGTCACAAAGGGTTAACTGTTTGTTTAGTTGTGTGAATCGTAGTTTTTACTTTCACTTTGTGCAGCTCATCTAATAAAGCTTATCTTTAATTTAGTAAGAGGTCATAAACACTTATTGAAGCCACATTCTTATCAGTAAAACAAGAACTGAGCAATAATAAGTGTTTATAATGTCAGAGAGCAGAGGTAAAGAGCCTGTCAGGTGAGCTGGCTGATGGAGCAGAAAGAAAATTCAGATCCTGCTTCTAGAGCATCTCAGCCCTGTACAGAAAAAAGGGCTCTAAAGGTGTACATAGTCTATAAAGTATACCTTCTGTTATAAATAAGTTTTCATAAACGGATAGTATATGTGAATATAAGATATGGTATAACACGTTATTGAAGAATTATGCGACCCCCCCGGGCTTCTTTGGTTGATTTCAACCTCCTTCCCTTCACTCAGGCTTTTACCTCTTGTAGCACCCCTCTCAGTCTCCAGTCTATGGACAGCGGCTGCTGCCAGCTGTTGTGTCACGGTGCTCTCTGTGCAGAAGCGGGGGCGCGCTCGCGTCATCAGCACGCCCGGCGTTGCCTGTTCCCATGCTAACCGCAATCGGGCTAAGCGTCGAAATGCTTACTCGGTGCTCGGCTGTCTTACAACTCAGGACTCATGTGACGCTGGCCACGTCACATGACTCCACCATGTTGTGCCTTTTCATAGGTATATACATTGATATCCAATTATTCTAGTCAAGATGGATGTTCATTACCTTTAAGAGCCATGCTCGACTATATTTACAATAATTTTTATGTCTTGAGTAGGCCGAAGTAAGGTTGCACAAAGGTTTCTGTTCTTTAGTGTTATTCTTCTCATGAATGTACCAGTCTGAGAAGAAGACTCCTTTTTCTCCTCTTATAAATGTATGACGGGAGATAAGATAGGAAGCAGCTGGTGATAATTACCTATACAATTAGGTATTTATTAATGAAGCAAAATATATAATATGTATGTATTCATTTAGTCCTTAGCATAAGACAATCAGGACATATATATATATATATATATATACACAGTACAGACCAAAAGTTTGGACACACCTTCTCATTCAAAGAGTTTTCTTTATTTTCATGACTATGAAAATTGTAGATTCACACTGAAGGCATCAAAACTATGAATTAACACATGTGGAATTATATACATAACAAAAAAGTGTGAAACAACAGAAAATATCAAGTTGTCATATTCTAGGTTTTTCAAAGTAGCCACCTTTTGCTTTGATTACTGCTTTGCACACTCTTGGCATTCTCTTGATGAGCTTCAAGAGGTAGTCACCTGAAATGGTCTTCCAACAGTCTTGAAGGAGTTCCCAGAGATGCTTAGCACTTATTGGCCCTTTTGCCTTCACTCTGCAGTCCAGCTCACCCCAAACCATCTTGATTTGGTTCAGGTCCGGTGACTGTGGAGGCCAGGTCATCTGGCGCAGCACCCCATCACTCTCCTTCATAGTCAAATAGCCCTTACAAAGCCTGGAGGTGTGTTTGGGGTCATTGTCCTGTTGAAAAATAAATGATGGTCCAACTAAACGCAAACCGGATGGAATAGCATGCTGCTGCAAGATGCTGTGGTAGCCATGCTGGTTCAGTATGCCTTCAATTTTGAATAAATCCCCAACAGTGTCACCAGCAAAGCACCCCCGCACCATCACACCTCCTCCTCCATGCTTCACGGTGGGAACCAGGCATGTAGAGTCCATCCGTTCACCTTTTCTGCGTCGCACAAAGACACGGTGGTTGGAACCAAAGATCTCAAATTTGGACTCATCAGACCAAAGCACAGATTTCCACTAGTCTAATGTCCATTCCTTGTGTTCTTTAGCCCAAACAAGTCTCTTCTGCTTGTTGCCTGTCCTTAGCAGTGGTTTCCTAGCAGATATTCTACCATGAAGGCCTGATTCACACAGTCTCCTCTTAACAGTTGTTCTAGAGATGTGTCTGCTGCTAGAACTCTGTGTGGCATTGACCTGGTCTCTAATCTGAGCTGCTGTTAACCTGCGATTTCTGAGGCTGGTGACTCGGATGAACTTATCCTCCGCAGCAGAGGTGACTCTTGGTCTTCTTTTCCTGGGGCGGTCCGCATGTGAGCCAGTTTCTTTGTAGCGCTTGATGGTTTTTGTGACTGCACTTGGGGACACTTTCAAAGTTTTCCCAATTTTTCGAACTGACTGACCTTCATTTCTTAAAGTAATGATGGCCACTAGTTTTTCTTTACTTAGCTGCTTTTTTCTTGCCATATTACAAATTCTAACAGTCTGTTCAGTAGGACTATCAGCTGTGCATCCACCTGACTTCTCCACAAGGCAACTGATGGTCCCAACCCCATTTATAAGGCAAGAAATCCCACTTATTAAACCTGACAGGGCACACCTGTGAAGTGAAAACCATTTACTTTGAAGAACCTAGAATAGGACATATTTTCAGTTGTTTCACACTTTTTTGTTATGTATATAATTCCACATGTGTTAATTCATAGTTTTGATGCCTTCAGTGTGAATCTACAATTTTCATAGTCATTTTCTCTCTCTTTTTTCCCTCTCTTTTTTTAGATGATGCGCTGCGGAAACGGAGGAGAGGAGAACTGGTACTGCATTCATATGGGGTCGTACGGCCACAATGCGCAGAAACTGATGGTATTTAAAATTTTTAACATTGTTTTTTTCACCCATGGTCCGTTAGATGCATGGCGGGTGGTCATGAGGAGAACCCTCACCATAGGGTGGTGATAGGTGGGTTTTGACCACTGATGCGGTACGACCATGTATTTTTATGCAGTTACGTAGTCGCTCTTTGGTCACGGCTGGAGACTCTGCCTCGTCAATGTTGCGGTAGCCTTCATCCGATCCCACTTAGCCACCGCTATAGATATAGGGCATGTTTATATGTCATTACCACCCTGATCCTGCAACACACCGGACCTTCCTGATACACTGTGCGCCTGCGCCTGGTAATGGGTTGACATCACCCTCATCTAAGATGGCCGAATCCACTCTATGGCAAGAAAGCGAATGCGCCAAATGACGAAGACAGGGAAACCCGGAAATGCGAAATAAACGTCATGTAGTCATGCGCAGTGGAGTTCTGGGCACGCCGGACCGCACGCTTCAATATGGATGATGGCCGGTCTCCCTCCTTCATTTTCCGTACGCATCTCGTATATAGTAAGCAAGCACCTGACACTTTATCAAATTAACACCTCATCAATTGATCACAGTTGGCATAGCTATTAATATTAATCATGTGTTAATGTATGGAGATAACTACATTTTGTAATCACAAATGGATTTTATGTGAAATTATGTGTATTTTGATTATACAACATTGCTTGTTTGTGTTTTTTTCTTTTCATATCTTTTTTATATTTGTATTGCACTGTTTATTTTGATGATTTACTAATTGCTATTGAATGAGTTCACCTGATGTGTAAAACATTGTAATTTGGCACAACAATATATATGTTCAGCATTTGGGTTGTACACACTGCTTGAGGAAGGCTCCTGTGTAGAGCCAAAACGTCGCATGACCTTTGTGGGTAAATAAAGTATTTTTCTATTTTTTTATCCATTGGAGTGCTGCCCGTTTTTACATAATTTTGTATATATATTCTGTATATATATATATTGATAATAATATTCTTCGCCAAGCTAAGTGATGGATTCCCACAGGAAAGACTTGTTTCAAGTCCTTCCCATTTAAGATATGGTCTAGCAAAGATCCTAGATCCCTGTTATTCGTCTTAATAGTGTTACCAAAGTTATATGTGTGAAAATAGTCCAGGATGGGGCGGAAGGATACAGTTATCTATTCTAAGTTATATCCTTGGATGGATTTGCCCATCTTGAGGTTATGTGATGTTGTAGTTGGTTAGAAGGGGCCGGAATGTATTTAGCATTCTATATTGATGTCTAGGATTAGACAGGCCCATCCTGATATCATGAGGTTTTCTCTGAACAGAAGTGATGTATATAACTTATGTTCCTATTTTGATATCCTAACCTTATAGCTTTGTTATAAAGTGACAAGTTATTTCCACTCACATGTATTGTTAAGCTTGTAATGCTTTTTATTAATGCTTTATCTATTCATTTGTATGTATCATTGTGTTTATTTACTTATGTATGTTTATAACCTTGTAAGCAATAAATCTGCATATTTTTATCATACCTGTGTATTATTGTATAATGCAGAACTACATGTTTATCATTAATGTCATCTCATGACAAAAATAACTATTTATCTGAGGAAATAGTCTGACTCAGATGTGAATTGTATCGATTAGGTTGTCTACAATTCACCAGGTCATGATTTTAAGAATTTATGACAAATTTTATAAATGTTATTTTTTTATGGTTACATTTTTTATATGGCCATAACTAATAATTCTTAATTAAATTATTACTGCCTGACAACCAGCGCCCTATTTAAACAGGCAATCTGCTGGCCACAGATTGCCTGTTATTGAGGTCTTTTCTGCGATTACTTACCTGGTTTGCTGTTCTCCTGCTCGTGTTAGACTTCTATCCGTCTCATCCCTTGGTCTTGGCGTTCCCTCCTGGTTGTGACTTTGGCTTCCTCCTGACGATCCTCTGCTTGCTCCTCTGGTACCTTGCTGCTCTCCAAGTTTTGACTCGGCTCGTGTGTGTGTTTTGTCCGTCTTACCTGCACTTATCCTAGTTGAGGGTTTGTCGACCAGTTGTCCCTTGTCACTAGGACTTGCGAAGCAAGTAGGCAGGGACAGGGGTGCAGGTTGAGCTCAGTGGTGACTTCCCTACCCCCTGTGTATGTCACATGTTGAACACTCTGAACAGTGGTAGAAGCTTATCCTACTAGATGTTGTAGAAACTAAAATTTTAGATGTAGCTCATCCAACAGCTTCCTCTACCCCGCCTTTCCATAGACCAATATTAACAGCAGGAAAACGAAAAAAGCAGCATACAATGTACTATATATTACAAAGTTTCTTATATTCACCTGCAATATTCATTTATAGAAAGTTGTTTTATAACTGGAGGTACAACTGGAGGTGCAATGTAAATACTGTTAAATTGCTGGGACCAATATGTGGTTGATTATATGATTACTTATGTAAATGTTATAGCTTTATAAACAAGTAAATAAAATGCTTACTATTAATATATCATACAAGCAGTAACACAATATAATTCAACAACCAAAAACTTTCATGTGTAACAGATGCCCAGTAATGTAAGATTTCACAGGATGATTGTTCTCCTAAAACAAAGCTCCTACTACATTTCTTTTATTTCATTTCAAATCCAGGGGTGTAAGTGCAGGCAGCTTAGTATGTGCCCCCATATGTCACCAATTTTGCACGCAGCAAACACTCCTAGGCAATGCAGAACACAAAATGCAATGCCCTAGATTTTTTATTAATTTACAATATTTTTCATTAAGCAGAAGAAATTGTATTATTTTTTTTAAATTGTAATTAAAAAGTTGCAGTCAGCCTTATCCACTTTATCTGACTTCTATATAAAAAAAAATGGAACTGGTGGTCCAAAATTATGGCTCTGATTACACCAGACAACTGGCATAAATCTCCTGTTTCCAAAGATCTGCATCTGCAGCGACCCCTAGGAGGAGCTCAATTCATAGGAGTTTATACAGTTACCACTTTCTGCAATGGAAGCTGTAATCACTTTGCACTGAGCTCCCCTTAGTGGTGGCTGCATGAAAAATGCACCGTATTCACACTGGAAACAGAAGAAGAAGTTCTGTGCTGAGCCCCATAGCAGTTACGTGGTTTGAAAGGTATGCTACTTCTCAAATCGTAAATAGTTGTAAATATTGGTCTTTATTTAGCAGTAATCTAGATGATAAGATACATATTTTAACTTTAGGTCAATGCATTCTAATATAAACTTGTCTTCTCTCCTGAAAAAACAAGTCCTTCCAATCATGTGATAATAATTGAATCTTATCCCAACTGTGAAGTATAGTGGTGGGGGCCTCATGGTTTGGGGCTGCTTTGCTGCGTCAGGGCCTGGACGGATTGCTATCATCGAAGGAAAAATGAATTCCCAAGTTTATCAAGACATTTTGCAGGAGAACTTAAGGTCATCTGTCCACCAGCTAAAGCTCAACTGAAGATGGGTGTTGCAACAGGACAACAACCCAAAGCATAGAAGTAAATGCATCCGATTGAGATGCTGTGGCATGACCTCAAGAAAGCGATTCACACCAGACATCCCAAGAATATTCCTGAACTGAAACAGTTCTGTAAAGAGGAATGGTCAAGAATTACTCCTGACTGTTGTGCACGTCTGATCTGCAACTACAGGAAACGTTTGGTTGAAGTTATTGCTGCCAAAGGAGGTTCCACCAGTTATTAAATCCAAGGGTTCACATACTTTTTCCACCTACACTGTGAATGTTTACATGGTGTGTTCAATAAAAACATGGTAACATAAAATTCTTTGTGTGTTATTAGTTTAAGCAGACTGTGATTGTCTATTGTTGTGACTTAGATGAAGATCAGATCACATTTTATGACCAATTTGTGCAGAAAACCATATCATTCCAAAGGGTTCATCAGATTTTCGGCCCGATGATTGCTAACATGCGTTCGTAGTAACCCTCATTAGCAATCATCTTGCAGTGTAATACTGCCGCTGACTGCACGATGAACGAACAAATGCTCATTCATCGGGCAATCCAGATCTTTCAGCATGCTGAAAACTCTGGATTTGCCGGTAGCAGATCATGCTGTCTAATAATGATCTGCTGTCGGCAAACCACTGTACAGCATGGGGACGAGCAATGGTATAGCGATCGCATCTCCACATGTTGCTGAGGAGATGTCTGCATGTAATAGCTTCAGTCTCCTCAGCAAGTGAGCAGGCGGTTGCCGGAAGGGACGATCAGGGTGTATTGTCTGAGTGATCGGTTTGTCTTATGCACCCTTAAGTTATCATTCTGATATGTTGCATCCAAATGCTGGGACTCGCGCAGATGATGAAAAAAGAGGTCACATGTATCACATTTGAATGAAGTGGTGGTCGAGACTGTGCACTACAGCTCTATTTAAAATCTATGAGACTGCTGAAAGGAAGCCGTGTACATTATTACACTGTAGAGGGCACATATTCAAGCAGAGTTCCAAATTACATAGTAAAAAAAAAATTAGAAATTAATGAGGTTTTCTAGGCTCCTGATATTTGTGAGATAGGTCATTAATATCTGATCGGTGAGGGTCCAACGCCCCATAAACCTACGATCAGCTGTTTCCTGCAGCCTCTAAAGCTGGAACTAGTACTTTGAAAGGAACAGGAAGCACAACTTTGTTCAACGTGTAGTAGCCTTGCCTGGTCACTGCAACTGAGATTTTAAGTGAATAGGAGTTGCAGTGACCCAGCATGGACACTACACTTTGAATGGAGCTGTGCTTCCTGTTGTTTCAAATCTCTAGTCCCAGTGCCTAAAGCTGCAGGGAACAGCTGATCGGTGGGGGCATGGGGTGTCATACCCTGACTGATCGGACATTAGTGACCTATCTTGATGATGTGTCATCAACATCAGGAGCCTAGAAAACCCCTCTATAACTATTGAACAAAAGGAGTGTGGGCCCTGCCTACAATCGTACAATCTAAGTGAAAATGGGGGGTAAACAAGAGATAATCTGATAACGAACTGTAACTTTAATGAGCTATATACCTGTTGGATCAACACAAGATCAGAGAATATTTTTATCCCATGAAGTAAGCCATGAGAGTTTTTATTGCATAGTAGCCAACTGTCCCATAATGAAACACTGATAAGTATTCTATTGAATGATTGCAAGCCACAAGTGATTGATGGGGGAAAATATTTTGAAAAATTAGTAGCATAAAGCATTACATAAAGAATTGTTTTTCATACATAATGACATACCGGTAGGGATGAGCGAACTCGAACTGTATAGTTCGGGTTCGTACCGAATTTTGGGGTGTCCGTGACACGGACCCGAACCCGGACATTTTCGTAAAAGTCCGGGTTCGGGTTCGGTGTTCGTCGCTTTCTTGGCGCTTTTGTGACGCTTTCTTGGCGCTTTTTGAAAGGCTGCAAAGCAGCCAATCAACAAGCGTCTTACTACTTGCCCCAAGAGGCCGTCACAGCCATGCCTACTATTGGCATGGCTGTGATTGGCCAGAGCACCATGTGACCCAGCCTCTATTTAAGCTGGAGTCACATAGCGCCGCCCGTCACTCTGCTCTGATTAGCGTAGGGAGAGGTTGCGGCTGCGACAGTAGGGCGAGATTAGGCAGATTAACTCCTCCAAAGGACTTCACTTGATTAATCGATCGATCTGCAGCTGTGCATCATTGAGCTGCTGAAATTCAAATGCTCACTCACTGTTTTTAGGCTGCCCAGACCGTTTGTCAGTCACTTTTTTCTGGGGTGATCGGCGGCCATTTTGTGTCTTGTGCGGTGCTGCGACCAAGTGCATCCAAGCTGCGACCAAGTGCATTTAACCCTCAATGGTGTGGTTGTTTTTTGGCTAAAGCCTACATCAGGGTGAAGCTGTCACACCAAGTGCATTTAACCAGCAATAGTCTGTTCATTTTTTGGCCATATACTAAATCAGGGGCAAGCTGCGCCTGTCACCAAGTGCATTTAACCCTCAATGGTGTGGTTGTTTTTTGGCTAAAGCCTACATCAGGGTGAAGCTGTCACACCAAGTGCATTTAACCAGCAATAGTCTGTTTATTTTTTGGCCATATACTACATCAGGGGCAAGCTGCGCCCGTCACCAAGTGCATTTAACCCTCAGTAGTGTGGTTGGTCAAGCTGTGACACCAAGTGCATTTAACCAGCAATAGTCTGTTCATTTTTTGGCCATATACTACATCAGGGGCAAGCTGCGCCCGTCACCAAGTGCATTTAACCAGCAATAGTCTGTTCATTTTTTGGCCATATACTACATCAGGGGCAAGCTGCGCCCGTCACCAAGTGCATTTAACCCTCAGTAGTGTGGTTGGTCAAGCTATCACACCAAGTGCATTTAACCAGCAATAGTCTGTTCATTTTTTGGCTATATACTAAATCAGGGGCAAGCTGCGCCCGTCACCAAGTGCATTTAACCAGCAATAGTCTGTTCATTTTTTGGCCATATACTACATCAGGGGCAAGCTGCGCCCGTCACCAAGTGCATTTAACCCTCAGTAGTGTGGTTGGTCAAGCTATCACACCAAGTGCATTTAACCAGCAATAGTCTGTTCATTTTTTGGCCATATACTAAATCAGGGGCAAGCTGCGCCCGTCACCAAGTGCATTTAACCAGCAATAGTCTGTTCATTTTTTGGCCATATACTACATCAGGGGCAAGCTGCGCCCGTCACCAAGTGCATTTAACCCTCAGTAGTGTGGTTGGTCAAGCTATCACACCAAGTGCATTTAACCAGCAATAGTCTGTTCATTTTTTGGCCATATACTAAATCAGGGGCAAGCTGCGCCCGTCACCAAGTGCATTTAACCAGCAATAGTCTGTTCATTTTTTGGCCATATACTACATCAGGGGCAAGCTGCGCCCGTCACCAAGTGCATTTAACCCTCAGTAGTGTGGTTCGTCAAGCTGTGACACCAAGTGCATTTAACCAGCAATAGTCTGTTCATTTTTTGGCCATATACTACATCAGGGGCAAGCTGCGCCCGTCACCAAGTGCATTTAACCAGCAATAGTGTGGTTATTTTTTGGCCATATCCCAGTCTAATTCTGTCACTAAATCCATACCGGTCACCCAGCGCCTAAATACTAGGCCTCAAATTTATATCCCGCTAAATCTCTCGTTACCGCTGTCCTGTTGTGGCTGGGAAAGTTATTTAGTGTCCGTCAAAGCACATTTTTTGTTCTGGGTTGAAGTACAATTCCCAATTTAGCAATTTCATAATTTAGTGGTTCCTGCTATATCAGAGCTATTTGAAATCTATCCCTAAAAGGGTATATAATATTCAAGGTGCACATAGGGTCATTCAGAATAACTTCACACACACGCTACTGTGCATTTCCAATTCTAATTCTGTCGCTAAATCCATACCGGTCACCCAGCGCCTAAATACTAGGCCTCAAATTTATATCCCGCTAAATCTCTCGTTACCGCTGTCCTGTTGTGGCTGGGAAAGTTATTTAGTGTCCGTCAAAGCACATTTTTTGTTCTGGGTTGAAGTACAATTCCCAATTTAGCAATTTCATAATTTAGTGGTTCCTGCTATATCAGAGCTATTTGAAATCTATCCCTAAAAGGGTATATAATATTCAAGGTGCACATAGGGTCATTCAGAATAACTTCACACACACGCTACTGTGCATTTCCAAGTCTAATTCTGTCGCTAAATCCATACCGGTCACCCAGCGCCTAAATACTAGGCCTCAAATTTATATCCCGCTAAATCTCTTGTTACCGCTGTCCTGTTGTGGCTGGGAAAGTTATTTAGTGTCCGTCAAAGCACATTTTTTGTTCTGGGTTGAAATACAATTCCCAATTTAGCAATTTCATAATTTAGTGGTTTCTGCTATATCAGAGCTATTTGAAATCTATCCCTAAAAGGGTATATAATATTCAAGGTGCACATAGGGTCATTCAGAATAACTTCACACACACCCGCTACTGTGCATTTCCAAGTCTAATTCTGTCACTAAACCCATACCTGTCACCCAGCGCCTAAATACTAGGCCTCAAATTTATATCCTGCTAAATCTCTCGTTACCGCTGTCCTGTTGTGGCTGGGAAAGTTATTTAGTGTCTGTCAAAGCACATTTTTAGTTCTGGGTTGAAATACAATTCCCAATTTAGCAATTTCATAATTTAGTGGTTTCTGCTATATCAGAGCTATTTGAAATCTATCCCTAAAAGGGTATATAATATTCAAGGTGCACATTGGGTCATTCAGAATAACTTCACACACACCCGCTACTGTGTATTTCCAAGTCTAATTCTGTCACTAAACCCATACCTGTCACCCAGCGCCTAAATACTAGGCCTCAAATTTATATCCTGCTAAATCTCTCGTTACCGCTGTCCTGTTGTGGCTGGGAAAGTTATTTAGTGTCCGTCAAAGCACATTTTTTGTTCTGGGTTGAAATACAATTCCCAATTTAGCAATTTCATAATTTAGTGGTTTCTGCTATATCAGAGCTATTTGAAATCTATCCCTAAAAGGGTATATAATATTCAAGGTGCACATTGGGTCATTCAGAATAACTTCACACACACCCGCTACTGTGTATTTCCAAGTCTAATTCTGTCACTAAACCCATACCTGTCACCCAGCGCCTAAATACTAGGCCTCAAATTTATATCCTGCTAAATCTCTCGTTACCGCTGTCCTGTTGTGGCTGGGAAAGTTATTTAGTGTCCGTCAAAGCACATTTTTTGTTCTGGGTTGAAATACAATTTCCAATTTAGCAATTTCATAATTTAGTGGTTTCTGCTATATCAGAGCTATTTGAAATCTATCCCTAAAAGGGTAGATCATATTGAAGGTGCACATAGGGTCATTCAGAATAACTTCACACACACCCGCTACTGTGCATTTCCAAGTCTAATTCTGTCACTAAACCCATACCTGTCACCCAGCGCCTAAATACTAGGCCTCAAATTGATATCCCGCTAAATCTCTCGTTACTGCTGTCCTGTTGTGGCTGGGAAAGTTATTTAGTGTCTGTCAAAGCCTAAATACTAGGCCTCAAATTTATATCCCGCTGAATTTGAATACAATACATTGGGCCAAATAATATTTTTGTTGTTGTGGTGAACCATAACAATGAGAAAAACATCTAGTAAGGGACGCGGACGTGGACATGGTCGTGGTGGTGTTAGTGGACCCTCTGGTGCTGGGAGAGGACGTGGCCGTTCTGCCACATCCACACGTCCTAGTGTACCAACTACCTCAGGTCCCAGTAGCCGCCAGAATTTACAGCGATATATGGTGGGGCCCAATGCCGTTCTAAGGATGGTAAGGCCTGAGCAGGTACAGGCATTAGTCAATTGGGTGGCCGACAGTGGATCCAGCACGTTCACATTATCTCCCACCCAGTCTTCTGCAGAAAGCGCACAGATGGCGCCTGAAAACCAACCCCATCAGTCTGTCACATCACCCCCATGCATACCAGGGAAACTGTCTCAGCCTCAAGTTATGCAGCAGTCTCTTATGCTGTTTGAAGACTCTGCTGGCAGGGTTTCCCAAGGGCATCCACCTAGCCCTTCCCCAGCGGTGAAAGATATAGAATGCACTGACGCACAACCACTTATGTTTCCTGATGATGAGGACATGGGAATACCACCTCAGCATGTCTCTGATGATGACGAAACACAGGTGCCAACTGCTGGTCTTTCTGCAGTGTGCAGACTGAACAGGAGGTCAGGGATCAAGACTGGGTGGAAGACGATGCAGGGGATGATGAGGTCCTAGACCCCACATGGAATGAAGGTCGTGCCACTGACTTTCACAGTTCGGAGGAAGAGGCAGTGGTGAGACCGAGCCAACAGCGTAGCAAAAGAGGGAGCAGTGGGCAAAAGCAGAACACCCGCCGCCAAGAGACTCCGCCTGCTACTGCCCGCCGCCATCTGGGACCGAGCACCCCAAAGGCAGCTTCAAGGAGTTCCCTGGCATGGCACTTCTTCAAACAATGTGCTGACGACAAGACCCGAGTGGTTTGCACGCTGTGCCATCAGAGCCTTAAGCGAGGCATTAACGTTCTGAACCTGAGCACAACCTGCATGAGCAGGCACCTGCATGCAAAGCATGAACTGCAGTGGAGTAAACACCTTAAAACCAAGGAAGTCACTCAGGCTCCCCCTGCTACCTCTTCTGCTGCTGCCGCCTCGGCCTCTTCCTCCGCCTCTGGAGGAACGTTGGCACCTGCCGCCCAGCAAACAGGGGATGTACCACCAACACCACCACCACCACCTCCGTCACCAAGCGTCTCAACCATGTCACACGGCAGCGTTCAGCTCTCCATCTCACAAACATTTGATAGAAAGCGTAAATTCCCACCTAGCCACCCTCGATCCCTGGCCCTGAATGCCAGCATTTCTAAACTACTGGCCTATGAAATGCTGTCATTTAGGCTGGTGGACACAGACAGCTTCAAACAGCTCATGTCGCTTGCTGTCCCACAGTATGTTGTTCCCAGCCGCCACTACTTCTCCAAGAGAGCCGTGCCTTCCCTGCACAACCAAGTATCCGATAAAATCAAGTGTGCACTGCGCAACACCATCTGTGGCAAGGTCCACCTAACCACAGATACGTGGACCAGTAAGCACGGCCAGGGACGCTATATCTCCCTAACTGCACACTGGGTAAATGTAGTGGCAGCTGGGCCCCAGGCGGAGAGCTGTTTGGCGCACGTCCTTCCGCCGCCAAGGATCGCAGGGCAACATTCTTTGCCTCCTGTTGCCACCTCCTCCTTCTCGGCTTCCTCCTCCTCTTCTTCCACCTGCTCATCCAGTCAGCCACACACCTTCACCACCAACTTCAGCACAGCCCGGGGTAAACGTCAGCAGGCCATTCAAAAACTCATATGTTTGGGGGACAGGCCCCACACCGCACAGGAGTTGTGGCGGGGTATAGAACAACAGACCGACGAGTGGTTGCTGCCGGTGAGCCTCAAGCCCGGCCTGGTGGTGTGCGATAATGGGCGAAATCTCGTTGCAGCTCTGGGACTAGCCAATTTGACGCACATCCCTTGCTTGGCGCATGTGCTGAATTTGGTGGTGCAGAAGTTCATTCACAACTACCCCGACATGTCAGAGCTGCTGCATAAAGTGCGGGCCGTCTGTTCGAGCTTCCGGCGTTCACATCCTGCTGCTGCTCGCCTGTCTGCGCTACAGCGTAACTTCGGCCTTCCCGCTCACCGCCTCATATGCGACGTGCCCACCAGGTGGAACTCCACCTTGCACATGCTGGACAGACTGTGCGAGCAGCAGCAGGCCATAGTGGAGTTTCAGCTGCAGCACGCACGGGTCAGTCGCACTACAGAACAGCACCACTTCACCACCAATGACTGGGCCTCCATGCGAGACCTGTGTGCCCTGTTGCGCTGTTTCGAGTACTCCACCAACATGGCCAGTGGCGATGACGCCGTTATCAGCGTTACAATACCACTTCTATGTCTCCTTGAGAAAACACTTAGGGCGATGATGCAAGAGGAGGTGGCCCAGGAGGAGGAGGAGGAGGAAGAGGGGTCATTTTTAGCACTTTCAGGCCAGTCTCTTCGAAGTGACTCAGAGGGAGGTTTTTGGCAACAGCAGAGGCCAGGTACAAATGTGGCCAGACAGGGCCCACTACTGGAGGACGAGGAGGACGAGGATGAGGAGGAGGTGGAGGAGGATGAGGATGAAGCATGGTCACAGCGGGGTGGCACCCAACGCAGCTCGGGTCCATCACTGGTGCGTGGCTGGGGGGAAAGGCAGGACGATGACGATACGCCTCCCACAGAGGACAGCTTGTCCTTACCCCTGGGCAGCCTGGCACACATGAGCGACTACATGCTGCAGTGCCTGCGCAACGACAGCAGAGTTGCCCATATTTTAACCTGTGCGGACTACTGGGTTGCCACCCTGCTGGATCCACGCTACAAAGACAATGTGCCCACCTTACTTCCTGCACTGGAGCGTGATAGGAAGATGCGCGAGTACAAGCGCACGTTGGTAGACGCGCTACTGAGAGCATTCCCAAATGTCACAGGGGAACAAGTGGAAGCCCAAGGCCAAGGCAGAGGAGGAGCAAGAGGTCGCCAAGGCAGCTGTGTCAATGCCAGCTCCTTTGAGGGCAGGGTTAGCATGGCAGAGATGTGGAAAACTTTTGTCAACACGCCACAGCTAACTGCACCACCACCTGATACGCAACGTGTTAGCAGGAGGCAACATTTCACTAACATGGTGGAACAGTACGTGTGCACACCCCTCCACGTACTGACTGATGGTTCGGCCCCATTCAACTTCTGGGTCTCTAAATTGTCCACGTGGCCAGAGCTAGCCTTTTATGCCTTGGAGGTGCTGGCCTGCCCGACGGCCAGCGTTTTGTCTGAACGTGTATTCAGCACGGCAGGGGGCGTCATTACAGACAAACGCAGCCGCCTGTCTACAGCCAATGTGGACAAGCTGACGTTCATAAAAATGAACCAGGCATGGATCCCACAGGATCTGTCCGTCCCTTGTCCAGATTAGACATTAACTACCTCCCCTTAACCATATATTATTGGACTCCAGGGCACTTCCTCATTCAATCCTATTTTTATTTTCATTTTACCATTATATTGCGAGGCTACCCAAAGTTGAATGAACCTCTCCTGTGTCTGGGTGCCGGGGCCTAAATATATGCCAATGGACTGTTCCAATGTTGGGTGACGTGAAGCCTGATTCTCTGCTATGACATGCAGAATGATTCTCTGCTGACATGAAGCCAGATTGTCTGTTACGGGACCTCTCTCCTCTGCCTGTGTGTGTGCTGGGCCTAAATATATGCCAATGGACTGTTGCAGTGGTGGCTGACGTGAAGCCTCATTCTCTGCTATGACATGCAGACTAATTCTCTGCTGACATGAAGACAGATTCTCTGTTACGGGACCTCTCTCCTCTGCCTGTGTGTGTGCTGGGCCTAAATATATGCCAATGGACTGTTGCAGTGGTGGCTGACGTGAAGCCTCATTCTCTGCTATGACATGCAGACTGATTCTCTGCTGACATGAAGACAGATTCTCTGTTACGGGACCTCCCTCCTCTGCCTGGGTGCTGGGCCTAAATATATGCCAATGGACTGTTGCAGTGGTGGCTGACGTGAAGCCTCATTCTCTGCTATGACATGCAGACTGATTCTCTGCTGACATGAAGCCAGATTCTCTGTTACGGGACCTCTCTCCTCTGCCTGTGTGTGTGCTGGGCCTAAATATATGCCAATGGACTGTTGCAGTGGTGGCTGACGTGAAGCCTCATTCTCTGCTATGACATGCAGACTGATTCTCTGCTGACATGAAGACAGATTCTCTGTTACGGGACCTCCCTCCTCTGCCTGGGTGCTGGGCCTAAATATATGCCAATGGACTGTTGCAGTGGTGGCTGACGTGAAGCCTCATTCTCTGCTATGACATGCAGACTAATTCTCTGCTGACATGAAGACAGATTCTCTGTTACGGGACCTCTCTCCTCTGCCTGTGTGTGTGCTGGGCCTAAATATATGCCAATGGACTGTTGCAGTGGTGGCTGACGTGAAGCCTCATTCTCTGCTATGACATGCAGACTGATTCTCTGCTGACATGAAGCCAGATTCTCTGTTACGGGACCTCCCTCCTCTGCCTGGGTGCTGGGCCTAAATATATGCCAATGGACTGTTGCAGTGGTGGCTGACGTGAAGCCTCATTCTCTGCTATGACATGCAGACTGATTCTCTGCTGACATGAAGACAGATTCTCTGTTACGGGACCTCCCTCCTCTGCCTGGGTGCTGGGCCTAAATATATGCCAATGGACTGTTGCAGTGGTGGCTGACGTGAAGCCTCATTCTCTGCTATGACATGCAGACTAATTCTCTGCTGACATGAAGACAGATTCTCTGTTACGGGACCTCTCTCCTCTGCCTGTGTGTGTGCTGGGCCTAAATATATGCCAATGGACTGTTGCAGTGGTGGCTGACGTGAAGCCTCATTCTCTGCTATGACATGCAGACTGATTCTCTGCTGACATGAAGCCAGATTCTCTGTTACGGGACCTCCCTCCTCTGCCTGGGTGCTGGGCCTAAATATATGCCAATGGACTGTTGCAGTGGTGGCTGACGTGAAGCCTCATTCTCTGCTATGACATGCAGACTGATTCTCTGCTGACATGAAGACAGATTCTCTGTTACGGGACCTCCCTCCTCTGCCTGGGTGCTGGGCCTAAATATATGCCAATGGACTGTTGCAGTGGTGGCTGACGTGAAGCCTCATTCTCTGCTATGACATGCAGACTAATTCTCTGCTGACATGAAGACAGATTCTCTGTTACGGGACCTCTCTCCTCTGCCTGTGTGTGTGCTGGGCCTAAATATATGCCAATGGACTGTTGCAGTGGTGGCTGACGTGAAGCCTCATTCTCTGCTATGACATGCAGACTAATTCTCTGCTGACATGAAGCCAGATTGTCTGTTACGGGACCTCTCTCCTCTGCCTGGGTGCTGGGCCTAAATTTATGAAAATGGACTCTTACAGTGGTGGGTGACGTGAAGCCAGATTCTCTGCTATGGGACCTCTCTCCAATTGATTTTGGTTAATTCTTATTTATTTAATTTTTATTTTAATTCATTTCCCTATCCACATTTGTTTGCAGGGGATTTACCTACATGTTGCTGCCTTTTGCAGCCCTCTAGCTCTTTCCTGGGCTGTTTTACAGCCTTTTTAGTGCCGAAAAGTTCGGGTCCCCATTGACTTCAATGGGGTTCGGGTTCGGGACGAAGTTCAGATCGGGTTCGGATCCCGAACCCGAACATTTCCGGGATGTTCGGCCGAACTTCTCGAACCCGAACATCCAGGTGTTCGCTCAACTCTACATACCGGTAATTCCCCTTTAAATTCATAAATATTCTGATTCCTATCCCTATTACTTATAGTACAGGCTTGTATCATAGCATGCTTTCTATGACCGGGGCTGTTGCTGCACGTTCATGTGAATATTTCCACTATGTAAACAGTGAGCGACCTTTGCACAATCTACGTAGTTCGCGGCTGTCTTTGTTTGCCACAGATGCCAATGAATTCAAGCTCTGCCTCGATGACCCAGCGGTCCGGAGCATCACTCTGACTCTGTTGATTCCAATTTGTACCAATTCACACATTTATACTTAATAAGCAGCTGAAAGCAGTGACCTGTTAATAAGCTGTAAGCATTAAATGCAAGATGACTGGGAGAGAGATGGAGAGGAGCTAAAATCGGCACGTCTCTGAAGCGTCTGCTGGTTCTGCAGGGGTCTACAAGCCCAGCAACTTGCTCTAGACCTTGCTAGATAATCAGATTGAAACTGGTGGAGGGCATACAGGGCACAGCGCAATGTGCCTAGACCTCGAATCCTCGCTGTCTCCGACTGAACTTGCAGTAGCCCGCCATTAAGCAAACAGCAGCCGTTTTTGAATTAGCAAGGTTTTAATAATTAACATGGCAGAGCACCGGGCCTCTCTCCTACACTGCTCCAGATTAGCATATTTATTAAGCTTCATAAATGATTCACACAGTAGCCCCGCTCGCCTCTCTTCTCTCCCCCTCCTGCCGGAAAAAAATGTCTAGCAAATCTGCTGGGAAACATGTTTCCACTGGCCTAATAGCTGGCATAGAAGCTGAAAGACAGCAAATCAGAATGAATATCCTATTTAATATATACATGCCAGGCTAGGAACTGTTATGTCTCCAGCCACGGAAGAAATCTCATTAGCTCTGTACATTTGGGGGGGTATATTTACATTAGTGCAGAGCCTTAGATTTAAGAGAAAAGATAATTGAAGCTGAGATTGGTTCAATTATGCAAAATCCCATGGGAAACACCTGAAGTTATTAAATGAGCTATAGGTGGGAATGGCTACATCATCCTTTGCTATTTGTCTTTGGATAGATGAACAACACATACATAGCAAATCACAATATGGTCTTCATTTTAAGACGAAAACTTTTGTAATTTGGCAAATCCAGTCGCTGGATAAGATCTGCCGTTTTCATCTTACTGTGGATGTTGCCTTTGTGATGATTTACAGCGGTAGAGGCCAAACAGAAGAATGTCATCTTGTTAGCTGTATTAAAGGGCAGGTAATAAGGAAAGCTGGTTTCTGGAGGAGGAAAACTCTAGGAGACAGGAAGCCAAAAAGGGAGGTCAGATCAGGCAGAAGCCACCAAGGGGAGTGTGGTCTATGGTCATGGTTTTGGAGATGGTAGAGCAGAACTACAAGGAGAACACTGGAGAATGGTTGATGGTGAGAGAGGTCAGTGGCAAGGCAGTGGCAGCAGCATAATATCCTGAATTGGCCACATGTTAGCCTTTTCACTAACTCAACCGGACCAGCAACCTAGACCAGTGAAGTGATGGGCAACTGCGGCTCTCCAGCTGTTGTAAAACTACAAATCCCATCATGCCCTGCTGTAGGCTGATAGCTGTAGGCAGACTGGGCAGACTGGGAGTTGTAGTTTTACAACAGCTGGAGAGCCGCAGTTTGCCCATCCCTGACCTAGACAAACTGTGGAGAGAAAGACCAGAGCAAAGAGGGCACATTAATTATATAGAAGCTTGCAATTCTCAATCAGTGCCCCAATCGCTTACAAACAAAGCCACAAAAAGAAAACATCTAGAGGGTGTAGGGGAGGAAAAAATAGGAGGAAACCCTCTAGAGATGATAATTCAGAATCTGCAACCCAACAGCCACAAGAAAAACAAAATGAGCACATAAAAATATTCAATCTATCTAATCAGCTGCTAAATAACAGTGAATTAAAATTATTAGGTCGGGGCTTATCTTTCTGTCCGAGCGCCCCTCCTAGTGCTTTCACATTGATTTTGGATTTAAATCCCTAAATCAGAAAGCTTACATTAAATCGACATTTTGAAATAAAAAAGAGAGACAACTCCTTAAATAGTTCTTCTAAAGAGAACTCCTCGACTAGTAATTCTTCCCAAAGTACGACTACAGAGTTTTTGCATGTACCAGTCAAACCTCCATCTAATTTCTATCCAATACGCGACAGAGGGAACCATTTAGAGACATTCCATTGTGTCCACACAATTCCATCAATTAGAAAAAGATCATCACATTACACGTAATAATCTTAGTAGAAATGAAAAATCAGCTATAAAATCCTTGAAAGACAATCCTGACCTGATTATTCGCTATGCAGATAAAGGAGGTGGTGTCGTACTTCTAAACAAAGACAATTATTTATTGGAATCTATGCGAATACTGTCTGATGACACGTATTACAGGCCTCTATTAATTGACCCCACTGATACCATTCTGGAAAAATATAAATCTCTGCTCCAAGAAGCAATATATTGGGTGATATACTCAATAAAAAGAAAAATAATTCCTCACTGTCAAGCATCACCAAACTCCTTTCTTCTACTACTTACCAAAAATACACAAAAACCTACAACAACCACCTGGCAGCAAAGCCAGTGCTATAATAAGGCATACCAAGCGGCTGCCTTAGGGCGCAGAGACTGGGGGGGCGAAAAAATGTGCCTGGGTCTTATGGGGCGAATACTAATGAAGCGTTTCCATTTTGGAAGCGCTTCATTAGTACCGGAGGACCGGGAAGCGGTGAAGGATCTGTACTCACCGCTTCCTGGTCCTCCGCTCGGATGTCTGCTGTAAAGGGCTGCGCGCCCTGTGACCTCACTGTGCGCAGCCTTCACAGATGACATCCGAGAACCAGGAAGAAGAGAGAGAGAGAGCCCTGGTGGTGAGGAGCGGCGGCGTCCAGGAGTAGGAGAGGTAAGTTATAAATATATTTTTTTTATTTGCACTGATGGCTGACATGGGGGGGCATGATTAATGGCGGGCATGATGGCTGACATGGGGGCATGATGGCTGACATGGGGGCATGATGGATGACATGGGGGCATGATGGATGACATGGGGGCATGATGGATGACATGGGGGCATGATGGATGACATGGGGGACTGATGGGTGACATGGGGGTCTGATCTGAGGCATTGGGGGTCTGATCTGAGGTCTGATTAACATTGGGGGTCTGATTGCTGGTCTGACCTGAGGTGCAATGGAAAATATTTTTTCTTATTATCCTCCTCTAAAACCTAGGTGCGTCTTAGAGGGCAAAAAACACGGTCCTCAAACCAGCGATTGTTTGAAGGAGAGAGAAGATACCAGGACCACACAGAGGAGAAGCCAGCTTCTGCAGACGGACGGGTCACGTGAGCTGCGAGGGGGGCACCAAAATGTAGCTTCGCTTGTGTTGACAAAAATACGTGCACCGGCCCTGCCCGGCAGACCCATAATTTCAGGGATAGGGTCTATCACATACCAATTTATCTCGCTACATAGATCTGTTTCTCCAAGAATATGTTCTAGAATTACCTACATACCTAAAAGACTACACACAATTAATAACTAAACTACAAACAGTCGAGTTACCGGCTAGTTATTCCTTCTTCACACTGGACGTCACCTCTCTATATTCTAATATCTCACACCAATTAGGACTAAAAGCAGTAGAAAGAAACACTAATCAGTCACAACAGATTCAACATTGAACAGATTAATTTCCTTCTCAAAGGAATTGAGTTCATTCTTTGCAGTAACGTTTTTTCATTCAATGACACTCTATACCACCATATAAGGTATCGTGCGATGGGCACGCGAGTGGCACCAAGTTATGCCAATCTCTTTATGGGCCGGTTTGAACAACAACACATTGCAGAGTGTTTGTTCATCATTTGGAAAGGCACAGAAAAAGATCCCCTTGACTTTATAGAAGAACTGAACAGCAACTTCTAGGGCATCCATTTTTGCCCAACTATTTCTAGAGATTAAATTGTTTTCCTAGATGTCACACTATTTCAGTTTCACAATAACACAATTGGATCCAGAACACACTTTAACCCCTTAAGGACCCATGACGTACATGTACGTCATTTCTCTGTGGGACTTAAAGACCCGTGACGTACATGTACTTCATGGGGATCAGGTGGGTTTAGGAGCTGCGCCCGCCAGATCCGCGGCAGGGGTCCGGCAGTCACTGATATCCAGACCCCTGCTGCATGCGCCAGCATCAGTGAAATCACCGATGCCGGCGCATTAACCCTTCATGTGCCGCGGTCAGCGCTGACCGCGGCATGTGCGATGTAGGGCGGGGATCAGCACTGCCATCGGGTCCCCGTGCTGCTGTGACGGGGACCCAATGGCATGAAAGGCAGCAAGATGCCTTCCTTAGGCATCGGGGCTGCCATCCGGTGGAGAGCCTGTGAGATCCAGCCCCCTGAATCTCACAGGCAGGAAGCTGTATGTGTAATACACACTGTATTACTCATACAGCCAATGCATTCCAATACAGAAGTATTAAAAAGCATTGTAAAGGGGATCAGACCCCATAAGTTGAAATCCCAAAGTGGGACAAAAAATAAAGTGAAAAAAAAGTTGAAAAAATAAAGTGAAAAAAAAGTTGAAAAAATAAAGTTTCCCCCCAAAAATAAAAAGTTTAAAGTAAAAATTAAAAAAAACATAATTTTCACCAAATAAAGTAAAAAAAATTGGGAAAAAAATTGGGAAAAAAAGAAAAGTAGACATATTAGGTATCGCCATGTCCGTATCTACTGGCTCTATAAACATATCACATAATCTAACCCCTCAGATGAACACAGTAAAAATAAAAAAAATAAAAACTGTGCTAAATAAACAATTTTTTGTCACCTTACATCACTAAAAGTACAACACCAAGCGATCAAAAAGGCGTATGCCCGCCAAAATAGAACCAATCTAACCGTCAACTCATCCCGCAAAAAATGAGCCCATACCTAAGACAATCGCCCAAAAAATAAAAATAAACGATGGCTCAGAATATGGAGACACACTTTTTGTTTAAAACTTAAATAAAATTAGAAAGATAAATAAAAAAAGTTGACATATTAGGTATTGCCACGTCCGTAACGGCTCTATAAAATTACCACATGACCTAACCCCCAGATGAACACTGTAAAAAAATGTTAATAAAAACAAGCAATTTTTTGTCACCTTACATCACAAAAAGTGTAATAGCAAGCGATCAAAGAGTCATTCGCACCCCAAAATAGTGCCAATCAAACCGTCATCTCATCCCGCAAAAATTGCACCCTACCTAAGATAATCGCGCAAAAACTGAAAAAAAACTATGGCTCTCAGACTATAGAGACACTAAAACATGATTTTTTTTTGTTTAAAAAATGAAATCATTGTGTAAAACTTACATAAATAAATAAAAAGTAGACATATTAGGTATCGCTACGTCTATAATAACCTGCTCTATAAAAATATCACATTACCTAACCCCTCAGGTGAATACCATAAATACCACATTACCTAACCCCTCAGGTGAATATAACATGGTTATAAGGGAAAATAATAGCATTCTGAATGCTTAGTAGGTGATCAATTGAGGGTTAAAAAAAAATTAAAAAATTAACTCACCTTCTCCTCTTAATCGGGTAGTTCCCGGTCTCTTCTTTACTTCTTTAATGATGAACTACCGGCTAGGACCTGTGGTGACGTTGTCACCACAGGTCCTTTAGAGCTAATATAGAGCATGCTGCGATTTTCACACAACGCATAAGTGATGCGTGAAAATCACAGCTCATGTGCACAGCCCCATAGAAATGAATGGGTCCAGATTCAGTGCGGGTGCAATGCGTTCACCTCCCGCATTGCATCCGCGCGGAAATCTCGAGTCTAAAAAATCTATTTTTTTCAAAAATGCTTTGTTATGTAAAACTGAAACAAACAGCCAACAAAAGTTGTCATATTTGGTATTGTTGCATCCGTGACAACCTGCTCTATAAAAATACCACATGATCTAACCTGTCAGATGAATGTTGTAAATAACATAGTAACATAGTAACATAGTACTTAAGGCCGAAAAAAGACATTTGTCCATCCAGTTCGGCCTGTTATCCTGCAAGTTGATCCAGAAGAAGGCAAAAAAAAAAAACCTGGGAGGTAGAAGCCAATTTTCCCCACTTTAGGGGAATAAAAAATTCCTTCCCGACTCCAATCAGGCAATCAGAATAACTCCCTGGATCAACGACCCCTCTCTAGTAGCTATAGCCTGTAATATTATTACGCTCCAGAAATACATCCAGGCCCCTCTTGAATTCCTTTATTGTACTCACCATCACCACCTCCTCAGGCAGAGAATTCCATAGTCTCACTGCTCTTACCGTAAAGAATCCTTTTCTATGTTTGTGTACAAACCTTCTTTCCTCCAGACGCAGAGGATGTCCCCTCGTCACAGTCACAGTCCTGGGGATAAATAGATGATGGGATAGATCTCTGTACTGACCCCTGATATATTTATACATATTAATTAGATCTCCCCTCAGTCGTCTTTTTTCTAAAGTGAATAGCCCTAATTTTAATAATCTTTCAGGGTACTGTAGTTGCCCCATTCCAGTTATTACTTTAGTTGCCCTCCTCTGGACCCTCTCCAGTTCTGCTATGTCTGCCTTGTTTACAGGAGCACAGAACTGTACACAGTACTCCATGTGTGGTCTGACTAGCGATTTGTAAAGTGGTAGGACTATGTTCTTATCACGGGCATCTATGCCCCTTCTGATGCAGCCCATTATCTTATTGGCCTTGGCAGCAGCTGCCTGACACTGGTTTTTGCAGCTTAGTTTGCTGTTTATTAAAATTCCTAGATCCTTTTCCATGTCAGTGTTACCGAGTGTTTTACTATTTAGTATGTACGGGTGACTTGCATTTTTCCTTCCCATGTGCATAACTTTACATTTATCAGTGTTAAACCCCATCTGCCACTTATCTGCCCAAGCCTCCAATCTATCCAGATCCCTCTGTAGTAGTATACTGTCCTCATCAGTGTAAATTACTTTACACAGTTTAGTGTCATCTGCGAAAATTGATACTTTACTATGCAAGCCTTCTACAAGATCATTAATAAATATATTGAAGAGAATAGGGCCCAATACTGACCCCTGAGGTACACCACTAGTGACAGTGACCCAATCTGAGTGTGTACCGTTAATAACCACCCTCTGTTTTCTATCACTGAGCCAGTTACTTACCCACATACAGACGTTTTCTCCCAGTCCGAGCATTCCCATTTTACATACTAACCTTTTATGTGGTACAGTGTCAAATGCTTTGGAGAAGTCCAGATATACGACATCCATTGATTCGCCGCTGTCAAGTCTAGAACTTACCTCCTCATAGAAACTGACTAAATTAGTCTGACATGACCGATCCCTCACGAAGCCATGCTGATATGGCGTTATTTGCAAATTTCCGTTGAGATGCTCTAATATAGCATCTCTCAGAAAACCTTCAAATAGTTTACCCACAACAGATGTTAAACTTACCGGCCTATAGTTTCCAGGCTCTGTTTTTGGACCCTTTTTGAATATTGGCACCACATTGTGGGACATTCCCTGTCAGTATAGAGTCTGCAAATATCAGAAATAAGGGTCTGGCTATGACATTACTCAATTCCTTTAGGATACGGGGGTGTATGCCATCCGGTCCTGGCGATTTGTCTATTTTAATCTTTTTAAGTCGCTGATGTACTTCTTCTTGGGTCAGACAGGACACTTTTAATGGGGAATTTATTTTTACATTCTGCATGTCATCTGACAGTTTATTTTCCTCAGTGAATACATTGGAGAAAAAAATATTTAACAGCTTTGCTTTCTCCTCATAGCTCTCTGCGACTCCCCCCTCATTACTCTTTAAAGGGCCAACACCTTCAGATTTATACTTTTTAACATTTATATAATTGAAGAACATTTTAGGGTTAGTTTTACTCTCTTTGGCAATTAATCTCTCGGTCTCTAGTTTGGCCGCTTTTATTTGTTTTTTACATGTTCTATTTTTTTCCTTATAGTTTCAGTGCTTCCGTGCTACCCTCCCGTTATAACAAAAAATAAAAACGGTGCCAAAACAGCTATTTCTTGTTACCTTGCCTCACAAAAAGTGTAATATAGAGCAACCAAAAATCATATGTACCCTAAAATAGTACAAACAAAACTGCCAGCTTATCCCGTAGTTTCCAAAATGGGGTCACTTTTTTGGAGTTTCTATCTAGGGGTGCATCAGGGGGCTTAAAATCGGACATGGTGTTAAAAAAACCAGTCCAGCAAATTCTGCCTTCCAAAAACCATATGGCGTTCCTTTCCTTCTGCACAATGCCGTGTGCCCGTACAGTATTTTACGACCACATATGGGGTGTTTCTGTAAACTACAGAATCAGGGCCATAAATATTGAGTTTTGTTTGGCTGTTAACCCTTGCTTTGTAACTGGAAAAAATGGTTTAAAATGGAAAATCTATAACTATCTATTATAAGTATTATAAGTAGAGAAATTTAAATTTGGAAATGGCCGGGTCCTGAAGAGGTTAAAAAAGTTGACACAAACAGTTATTTACACTTCCAAAGCAGCCATTACCACAAATGGCTGAAGAATATCCCATACGGACAATACCATCGGATAAGGAAAATTGTACCACAACTGAAGATTTTATCAAACAAGCCAAAATCCCCCCCCCCCCGCCCCCCCAAAAAAAAAGATTTAAAGAGAAAAACTATCCATCTATCCACGTGTCTTATGACTCAAAATGACAGGGAATAAAAAATAATCAGATGAATTCAAATATAATTTTATTACCACCTATAACACTGCCCATAATCAAATAAAACATTTCTTTACAGAAAACTGGAACATTCATTCTGAAAAAAATATTACCAAAGAAACCAAATATCACATACAGAAGAAACATAACCTTAAAAAACATCTTGGCACAGAGTATGGTGAATATAAAAAAAAAACATGCTCACAAATCCTCAGGATTCCATCAGAAATTACCAATGTGAACATATAAAATGTTTATGCTGCAGGAACATCACTCCCGGACATTGAGATAGTACTTTACCTATCACAGGGGAAAATTTTAAAATAAAAACACACTTGGACTGCGGCTCATCTTTTGTTATTTATCTTTTGGAGTGTCCCTGCAACTCAGTGTATGAGAACCAGATTAAAAATGTATCTGTGGAATGAATGTGTCAATCTAATGATGTAATTTCCTGTTTTTTGTGTAATTTCTGGTGTGTGCCACTCCTCTGGGTCAGCCTAAAGAAGCCGACGGAGCATCGGTGAAACGTGTAGCTAAACTAAGACCCGATCACTTTGTTTTTGTCTGGTTTTATGCTAAAATAAAGTGTGGTTAAGGGTACTTTCACACTAGCGTTATTCTTTTCTGGTATTGAAATCCGGTAAGGGGTCTCAATACCGGAAGAAAACGCATCAGTTTTGTCCTAATGCCTTCTGAATGAAAATAAATCCATTCAGTATGCATCAGGATGTCTTCCATTCCGACCCTTGTATGGTATTTGACCGGACCAAATACCGCTGCATTGCAGTGGTATTTTTCTGGCCAAAATCCCAGAACAATACCGCACTTGCCAGATCCGGCATTCATTTCCATAGAGATGTATTAATGCCAGATCCGATACCAAGTGTCCTGGAAAATGCTGCATCGCCGTATCCGGTTAAATACTGGATCCATTATTCTGGATGATACCTGATGAGACGGATCTAACGGATCCGAAAAAAAAGCTTTCCGTTTGTACACGGCTTGCTGGTAAGGAAGGCACAGATATGATGTAAGAAAACGTCTCTTACCTTGCAGCTCTGTCTTTTATATCTGTCCGTCCCGGTCCGGATTATCCAAGTTGTCAGGAGATCAATGAAGTGTCCTTTGGTCCAGCCCCACGTTGGGTGCCAAGTTTTGTTGGGGCAAAACCCCCTCCTCTATGATTGTCAGGGTCCTAATTGAAGTTTTCTTTAAAAAAAGTCTTTCTACAGTCGAGTCCATATTGATAAATAACCTTGAAAATACCTATGATTGTTGGGCTTAGTTTCTGATCATGAGAAGGGTTGAGCGAACCCGAACTGTAAAGTTCAGGTTCGTACCGAACTTTAGGATTTTTGGACCCCAAACCCAAACTTTTCAGTAAATCGGTGATCGGCGATTTAATAGCGCTTTTTGAAAGGGTGCAGAGCAGCCAATCAACAATCGTTTTACTCTTGTGCCCTTAGAAGCCATCACAGCCATGCCTACTAATGGCATGACTGTGATTGGCCAGTGCAGCATGTGAACCAGCCTCTATATAAGCTGGAGTCACGCAGCGCTTAACGTCACTCTGCTCTGATTAGTGTAAGGATAGGATGTTGCTGCTGTGAGGGAGAGAATAGGAAAAAATCTTTAATCAGATGTGCTTGTTAAGTCAGCGATCTACATTTAGTTTTAGTTTTGTGGGTGCAGTGCACAATCTTTTTACCCTGCCCAGAGTCCAGTGACATAGAAAAATAACTTTTATCCGTCTGTTAGTTAGGTGGGTGGCGGTAGCCATTTTTTGCAAGCTCAGTGCACCAGCATAGCATATGTGCGTTTGTGACATTCAAGCTTGAAATACTGCAATAATAATCTGGGTTTAAAAAAACAAAACATTTTGGCAATATCGTACATCTGGTGCCTTTGCAGCATTTGTCAGTATGGAATACAAGCTTGCAATACTTCAATAACGTTCTGGGTTTAAAAAATCACCCATTTTTTGCAAGACCCTACATCTGGGGCCTTTGCAGAATTTGTCAGTGTGAAAGACGAGCTTGAAATACTTCAATAATTTTCTGGGTTTAAAAAAACACCCATTTTTGGCAATACCCTACATCTGGTGCCTTTGCAGCATTTGTCAGTAGAGTTGAGCGAACACCTGGATGTTCGGGTTCGAGAAGTTCGGCCGAATTTCCCGAAAATGTTCGGGTTCGGGATCCGAACCCGATCCGAACTTCGTCCCGAACCCGAACCCCATTGAAGTCAATGGGGATCCGAACTTTTCGGCACTAAAACGGCTGTAAAACAGCCCAGGAAAGGGCTAGAGGGCTGCAAAAGGCAGCAACATGTAGGTAAATCCCCTGCAAACAAATGTGGATAGGGAAATGTATTAAAATAAAAATTAAATAAATAAAAATTAACCAAAATCAATTGGAGAGAGGTCCCATAGCAGAGAATCTGGCTTCCCGTCACCCACCACTGGAACAGTCCATTCTCAGATATTTAGGCCCCGGCACCCAGGCAGAGGAGAGAGGTCCCGTAACAGACAATCTGGCTTCATGTCAGCAGAGAATCAGTCTTCATGTCATAGCAGAGAATCAGGCTTCACGTCACCCACCACTGCAACAGTCCATTTTCATAAATTTAGGCCCAGCACCCAGGCAGAGGAGAGAGGTCCTGTAACAGACAATCTGGCTTCATGTCAGCAGAGAATTAGTCTGCATGTCATAGCAGAGAATCAGGCTTCACGTCAGCCACCAATGCAACAGTCCATTGTCAGATATTTAGGCCCAGCACCCAGGCAGAGGAGAGAGGTCCCGTAACAGAGGATCTGGCTTCATGTCAGCAGAGAATCAGTCTTCATATCATAGCAGAGAATCAGGCTTCACGTCACCCACCACTGCAACAGTCCATTTTCATAAATTTAGGCCCAGCACCCAGGCAGAGGAGAGAGGTCCCGTAACAGACAATCTGGCTTCATGTCAGCAGAGAATCAGTCTTCATGTCATAGCAGAGAATCAGGCTTCACGTCAGCCACCAATGCAACAGTCCATTGTCAGATATTTAGGCCCAGCACCCAGGCAGAGGAGAGAGGTCCCGTAACAGAGGATCTGGCTTCATGTCAGCAGAGAATCAGTCTTCATATCATAGCAGAGAATCAGGCTTCACGTCACCCACCACTGCAACAGTCCATTTTCATAAATTTAGGCCCAGCACCCAGGCAGAGGAGAGAGGTCCCGTAACAGACAATCTGGCTTCATGTCAGCAGAGAATCAGTCTTCATGTCATAGCAGAGAATCAGGCTTCACGTCACCCACCACTGCAACAGTCCATTTTCATAAATTTAGGCCCAGCACCCTGGCAGAGGAGAGAGGTCCCGTAACAGACAATCTGGCTTCATGTCAGCAGAGAATCAGTCTTCATGTCATAGCAGAGAATCAGTCTTCATGTCATAGCAGAGAATCAGGCTTCACGTCACCCACCACTGTAAGAGTCCATTTTCATAAATTTAGGCCCAGCACCCAGGCAGAGGAGAGAGGTCCCGTAACAGACAATCTGGCTTCATGTCAGCAGAGAATCAGTCTTCATGTCATAGCAGAGAATCAGTCTTCATGTCATAGCAGAGAATCAGGCTTCACGTCACCCACCACTGTAAGAGTCCATTTTCATAAATTTAGGCCCAGCACCCAGGCAGAGGAGAGAGGACCCGTAACAGACAATCTGGCTTCATGTCAGCAGAGAATCAGTCTTCATGTCATAGCAGAGAATCAGTCTTCATGTCATAGCAGAGAATCAGGCTTCACGTCACCCAACACTGTAAGAGTCCATTTTCATAAATTTAGGCCCAGCACCCAGGCAGAGGAGAGAGGTCCCGTAACAGACAATCTGGCTTCATGTCAGCAGAGAATTAGTCTGCATGTCATAGCAGAGAATGAGGCTTCACGTCAGCCACCACTGCAACAGTCCATTGGCATATATTTAGGCCCAGCACACAGGCAGAGGAGAGAGGTCCCGTAACAGAGGATCTGGCTTCATGTCAGCAGAGAATCAGTCTGCATGTCATAGCAGAAAATCAGGCTTCACGTCAGCCACCACTGCAACAGTCCATTGTCAGATATTTAGGCCCAGCACCCAGGCAGAGGAGAGAGGTCCCGTAACAGAGAATCTGTCTTCATGTCAGCAGAGAAATAGTCTGCATGTCATAGCAGAGAATCAGGCTTCACGTCACCCAACATTGGAACAGTCCATTGGCATATATTTAGGCCCCGGCACCCAGACAGAGGAGAGGTTCATTCAACTTTGGGTAGCCTTGCAATATAATGGTAAAATGAAAATAAAAATAGGATTGAATGAGGAAGTGCCCTGGAGTCCAATAATATATGGTTAAGGGGAGGTAGTTAATGTCTAATCTGGACAAGGGACGGACAGGTCCTGTGGGATCCATGCCTGGTTCATTTTTATGAACGTCAGCTTGTCCACATTGGCTGTAGACAGGCGGCTGCGTTTGTCTGTAATGACGCCCCCTGCCGTGCTGAATACACGTTCAGACAAAACGCTGGCCGCCGGGCAGGCCAGCACCTCCAAGGCATAAAAGGCTAGCTCTGGCCACGTGGACAATTTAGAGACCCAGAAGTTGAATGGGGCCGAACCATCAGTCAGTACGTGGAGGGGTGTGCAAACGTACTGTTCCACCATGTTAGTGAAATGTTGCCTCCTGCTAACACGTTGCGTATCAGGTGGTGGTGCAGTTAGCTGTGGCGTGTTGACAAAAGTTTTCCACATCTCTGCCATGCTAACCCTGCCCTCAGAGGAGCTGGCCGTGACACAGCTGCCTAGTCGACCTCTTGCTCCTCCTCTGCCTTGGCCTTGGGCTTCCACTTGTTCCCCTGTGACATTTGGGAATGCTCTCAGTAGCGCGTCTACCAACGTGCGCTTGTACTCGCGCATCTTCCTATCACGCTCCAGTGCAGGAAGTAAGGTGGGCACATTGTCTTTGTAGCGTGGATCCAGCAGGGTGGCAACCCAGTAGTCCGCACAGGTTAAAATGTGGGCAACTCTGCTGTCGTTGCGCAGGCACTGCAGCATGTAGTCGCTCATGTGTGCCAGGCTGCCCAGGGGTAAGGACAAGCTGTCCTCTGTGGGAGGCATATCGTCATTGTCCTGCCTTTCCCCCCAGCCACGCACCAGTGATGTACCCGAGCTGCGTTGGGTGCCACCCCGCTGTGACCATGCTTCATCCTCATCCTCCTCCACCTCCTCCTCATCCTCGTCCTCCTCGTCCTCCAGTAGTGGGCCCTGGCTGGCCACATTTGTACCTGGCCTCTGCTGTTGCCAAAAACCTCCCTCTGAGTCACTTCGAAGAGACTGGCCTGAAAGTGCTAAAAATGACCCCTCTTCCTCTTCCTCCTCCTCCTCCTCCTCCTCCTCCTCCTCCTGGGCCACCTCCTCTTCCATCATCGCCCTAAGTGTTTTCTCAAGGAGACATAGAAGTGGTATTGTAACGCTGATAACGACGTCATCGCCACTGGCCATGTTGGTGGAGTACTCGAAACAGCGCAACAGGGCACACAGGTCTCGCATGGAGGCCCAGTCATTGGTGGTGAAGTGGTGCTGTTCTGTAGTGCGACTGACCCGTGCGTGCTGCAGCTGAAACTCTACTATGGCCTGCTGCTGCTCGCACAGTCTGTCCAGCATGTGCAAGGTGGAGTTCCACCTGGTGGGCACGTCGCATATGAGGCGGTGAGCGGGAAGGCCGAAGTTACGCTGTAGCGCAGACAGGCGAGCAGCAGCAGGATGTGAACGCCGGAAGCGCGAACAGACGGCCCGCACTTTATGCAGCAGCTCTGACATGTCGGGGTAGTTGTGAATGAACTTCTGCACCACCAAATTCAGCACATGCGCCAAGCAAGGGATGTGCGTCAAATTGGCTAGTCCCAGAGCTGCAACGAGATTTCGCCCATTATCACACACCACCAGGCCGGGCTTGAGGCTCACCGGCAGCAACCACTCGTTGGTCTGTTGTTCTATACCACGCCACAACTCCTGTGCGGTGTGGGGCCTGTCCCCCAAACATATGAGTTTCAGAATGGCCTGCTGACGTTTACCCCGGGCTGTGCTGAAGTTGGTGGTGAAGGTGTGTGGCTGACTGGATGAGCAGGTGGAAGAAGAGGAGGAGGAAGCCGAGAAGGAGGAGGTGGCAACAGGAGGCAAAGAATGTTGCCCTGCGATCCTTGGCGGCGGAAGGACGTGCGCTAAACAGCTCTCCGCCTGGGTCCCAGCTGCCACTACATTTACCCAGTGTGCAGTTAGGGAGATATAGCGTCCCTGGCCGTGCTTACTGGTCCACGTATCTGTGGTTAGGTGGACCTTGCTACAGATGGCGTTGCGCAGTGCACACTTGATTTTATCGGATACTTGGTTGTGCAGGGAAGGCACGGCTCTCTTGGAGAAGTAGTGGCGGCTGGGAACAACATACTGTGGGACAGCAAGCGACATGAGCTGTTTGAAGCTGTCTGTGTCCACCAGCCTAAATGACAGCATTTCATAGGCCAGTAGTTTAGAAATGCTGGCATTCAGGGCCAGGGATCGAGGGTGGCTAGGTGGGAATTTACGCTTTCTCTCAAATGTTTGTGAGATGGAGAGCTGAACGCTGCCGTGTGACATGGTTGAGACGCTTGGTGACGGAGGTGGTGGTGGTGTTGGTGGTACATCCCCTGTTTGCTGGGCGGCAGGTGCCAACGTTCCTCCAGAGGAAGAGGCAGCAGCAGCAGAAGAGGTAGCAGGGGGAGCCTGAGTGACTTCCTTGGTTTTAAGGTGTTTACTCCACTGCAGTTCATGCTTTGCATGCAGGTGCCTGGTCATGCAGGTTGTGCTCAGGTTCAGAACGTTAATGCCTCGCTTCAGGCTCTGATGGCACAGCGTGCAAACCACTCGGGTCTTGTCGTCAGCACATTGTTTGAAGAAGTGCTATGCCAGGGAACTCCTTGAAGCTGCCTTTGGAGTGCTCGGTCCCAGATGGCGGCGGGCAGTAGCAGGCGGAGTCTCTTGGCGGCGGGTGTTCTGCTTTTGCCCACTGCTCCCTCTTTTGCTACGCTGTTGGCTCGGTCTCACCACTGCCTCTTCCTCCGAACTGTGAAAGTCAGTGGCACGACCTTCATTCCATGTGGGGTCTAGGACCTCATCGTCCCCTGCATCGTCTTCCACCCAGTCTTGATCCCTGACCTCCTGTTCAGTCTGCACACTGCAGAAAGACGCAGCAGTTGGCACCTGTGTTTCGTCATCATCAGAGACATGCTGAGGTGGTATTCCCATGTCCTCATCATCAGGAAACATAAGTGGTTGTGCGTCAGTGCATTCTATGTCTTTCACCGCTGGGGAAGGGCTAGGTGGATGCCCTTGGGAAACCCTGCCAGCGGAGTCTTCAAACAGCATAAGAGACTGCTGCATAACTTGAGGCTGAGACAGTTTCCCTGGTATGCATGGGGGTGATGTGACAGACTGATGGGGTTGGTTTTCAGGCGCCATCTGTGCGCTTTCTGCAGAAGACTGGGTGGGAGATAATGTGAACGTGCTGGATCCACTGTCGGCCACCTAATTGACTAATGCCTGTACCTGCTCAGGCCTTACCATCCTTAGAACGGCATTGGGCCCCACCATATATCGCTGTAAATTCTGGCGGCTACTGGGACCTGAGGTAGTTTGTACACTAGGACGTGTGGATGTGGCAGAACGGCCACGTCCTCTCCCAGCACCAGAGGGTCCACTAACACCACCACGACCATGTCCACGTCCGCGTCCCTTACTAGATGTTTTCCTCATTGTTATGGTTCACCACAACAACAAAAATATTATTTGGCCCAATGTATTGTATTCAAATTCAGCGGGATATAAATTTTAGGCCTAGTATTTAGGCGCTGGGTGACCGGTATGGATTTAGTGACAGAATTAGACTTGGAAATGCACAGTAGCGTGTGTGTGAAGTTATTCTGAATGACCCTATGTGCACCTTGAATATTATATACCCTTTTAGGGATAGATTTCAAATAGCTCTGATATAGCAGAAACCACTAAATTATGAAATTGCTAAATTGGGAATTGTATTTCAACCCAGAACAAAAAATGTGCTTTGACGGACACTAAATAACTTGCCCAGCCACAACAGTACAGCGGTAACGACAGATGTAGCGGGATATAAATTTGAGGCCTAGTATTTAGGCGCTGGGTGACCGGTATGGATTTACTAACAGAATTAGACTTGGAAATGCACAGTAGCGTGTGTGTGAAGTTATTCTGAATGACCCTATGTGCACCTTGAATATTATATACCCTTTTAGGGATAGATTTCAAATAGCTCTGATATAGCAGAAACCACTAAATTATGAAATTGCTAAATTGGGAATTGTATTTCAACCCAGAACAAAAAATGTGCTTTAACGGACACTAAATAACTTGCCCAGCCACAACAGTACAGCGGTAACGACAGATGTAGCGGGATATAAATTTGAGGCCTAGTATTTAGGCGCTGGGTGACCGGTATGGATTTACTGACAGAATTAGACTTGGAAATGCACAGTAGCGTGTGTGTGAAGTTATTCTGAATGACCCAATGTGCACCTTGAATATTATATACCCTTTTAGGGATAGATTTCAAATAGCTCTGATATAGCAGAAACCACAAAATTATGAAATTGCTAAATTGGGAATTGTATTTCAACCCAGAACAAAAAATGTGCTTTGGCGGACACTAAATAACTTGCCCATCCACAACAGGACAGCGGTAACGACAGATTTAGCAGGATATAAATTTGAGGCCTACTATTTAGGCGCTGGGTGACCGGTATGGATTTAGTGACAGAATTAGACTTGGAAATGCACAGTAGCGTGTGTGTGAAGTTATTCTGAATGACCCTATGTGCACCTTGAATATTATATACCCTTTTAGGGATAGATTTCAAATAGCTCTGATATAGCAGAAACCACTAAATTATGAAATTGCTAAATTGGGAATTGTATTTCAACCCTGAACAAAAAATGTGCTTTGACGGACACTTAATAACTTGCCCAGCCACAACAGTACAGCGGTAACGACAGATTTAGCGGGATATAAATTTGAGGCCTAGTATTTAGGCGCTGGGTGACCGGTATGGATTTAGTGACAGAATTAGACTGGGATATGGCCAAAAAATAACCACACTATTGCTGGTTAAATGCACTTGGTGTGACAGCTTGACCAACCACACTACTGAGGGTTAAATGCACTTGGTGACGGGCGCAGCTTGCCCCTGATGTAGTATATGGCCAAAAAATGAACAGACTATTGCTGGTTAAATGCACTTGGTGTGACAGCTTCACCCTGATGTAGGCTTTAGCCAAAAAACAACCACACCATTGAGGGTTAAATGCACTTGGTGACAGGCGCAGCTTGCCCCTGATGTAGTATATGGCCAAAAAATGAACAGACTATTGCTGGTTAAATGCACTTGGTGTGACAGCTTGACCAACCACACTACTGAGGGTTAAATGCACTTGGTGACGGGCGCAGCTTGCCCCTGATGTAGTATATGGCCAAAAAATGAACAGACTATTGCTGGTTAAATGCACTTGGTGTGACAGCTTGACCAACCACACTACTGAGGGTTAAATGCACTTGGTGACGGGCGCAGCTTGCCCCTGATGTAGTATATGGCCAAAAAATGAACAGACTATTGCTGGTTAAATGCACTTGGTGACGGGCGCAGCTTGCCCCTGATTTAGTATATGGCCAAAAAATTAACAGACTATTGCTGGTTAAATGCACTTGGTGTGACAGCTTCACCCTGATGTAGGCTTTAGCCAAAAAACAACCACACCATTGAGGGTTAAATGCACTTGGTGACAGGCGCAGCTTGCCCCTGATGTAGTATATGGCCAAAAAATAAACAGACTATTGCTGGTTAAATGCACTTGGTGTGACGGCTTCACCCTGATGTAGGCTTTAGCCAAAAAACAACCACACCATTGAGGGTTAAATGCACTTGGTCGCAGCTTGGATGCACTTGGTCGCAGCACCGCACAAGACACAAAATGGCCGCCGATCACCCCAGAAAAAAGTGACTGACAAACGGTCTGGGCAGCCTAAAAACAGTGAGCATTTGAATTTCAGCAGCTCAATGATGCACAGCTGCAGATCGATCGATTAATCAAGTCCTTTGGAGGAGTTAATCTGCCTAATCTCGCCCTACTGTCGCAGCCGCAACCTCTCCCTTTGCTAATCAAAGCAGAGTGACGGGCGGCGCTATGTGACTCCAGCTTAAATAGAGGCTGGGTCACATGGTGCTCTGGCCAATCACAGCCATGCCAATAGTAGGCATGGCTGTGACGGCCTCTTGGGGCAAGTAGTATGACGCTTGTTGATTGGCTGCTTTGCAGCCTTTCAAAAAGCGCCAAGAAAGCGTCACAAAAGCGCCAAGAAAGCGACGAACACCGAACCCGAACCCGGACTTTTACGAAAATGTCCGGGTTCGGGTCCGTGTCACGGACACCCCAAAATTCGGTACGAACCCGAACTATACAGTTCGAGTTCGCTCATCCCTATTTGTCAGTGTGAAAGACAAGCTTGAAATACTTGAATAATTTTCTGGGTTTAAAAAAACACGTATTTTTGGCAATACTCTACATCTGGGGCCTATGCTGCATTTGTTAGTGTGACATACAAGCTAGAAATACTGCAATAATATTCTGGGTTCAAAAAAAACACCCATTTTGAGCAAAATACTAAATTTGCAGCCTTGGCTGCACCTGTCAGTGTGAAATACACGCGTTAGATACTGGTGTTCTATTCTGATATTAATAAAACACACATTTTGAGCAAAATACTAAATTTGCAGCATCTGTCAGTGTGAAATACACGCGTTAGATACTGTTGTTATATTGTGTTATAAAAAAAAACACCTATTTTAGGCAAAATACTAAATTTGCAGCCTTGGCTGCACCTGTCAGTGTGAAATACACGCGTTAGATACTGGTGTTCTATTCTGATATTAATAAAACCCCTATTTTGGGCAAAATACTAAATTTGCTGCATCTGTCAGTGTGAAATACATGCGTTAGATACTGTTGTTATATTATGTTATAAAAAAAACTGTTGTTCTATTCTGTTATTAAAAAAACACCCATTTTGGGCCAAATACTAAATTTGCGGCCTTGGCTGCATCTGTCAGTGTGAGATACAAGTTTGAAATACGGCAATAATATTCTGGGTTTAAAAATAACTCAATTGTTTGGCAATATCCTACATCTGGAGCCTATGCTGCATTTGTTAAAGTGACATACAAGCTAGAAACACTGCAATAATATTCTGGGTTTAAATAAACACCAATTTTGGGCAAAATACTAAATTTGCGGCCTTGGCGTACAACCTGAATGACCAGGCATCTAAGTGCAAAGCATGAGCTGCAGTGGAGTAGACACTTCAAAAACAAAGAAAGGTCTCTGGCTCCTCCTGCTTCCTCTTCTGCTGCAGTCTCAGCCGCTTCATCCACCTCTGGAGTGACAGTGGCACCTGCCACCCCGCAAATAGAGGATCTGCCAGCAACACCACCACCTGGGTCACCAAGCATCTCCACAATGTCCCACAGAAGCGATCAGCTTTCTATCTCCCAAACACTGGAGCGGAAGAGTAAGTACTTCCCTACCCACCCGCGATCCCTGGCCCTGAACACCAGCATTTCAAAATTACTGGCCTTTGAAATGCTGTCATTCCGTCTGGTGCGGACGGAGAGTTTTAAAAGCCTTATGGCGGTGGCTGTCCCACAGTACGTTGTGCCCAGCCGCCACTACTTTTCCAGGCAAGCCATCCCTTCCCTGCACAACCAAGTGTGGGACAAAATCAGGTGTGCACTGTGCAACGCCATCTGTGGCAAGGTCCACCTAACTACGGATACGTGGACAAGTAAGCACGGTCAGGGACGTTATATCTCCCTAACAGCACACTGGGTAAATGCAGTAGCGGCTGGGCCAGAGGCAGCTAGCAGTTTGGCGCATGTCTTTCCACCACTGAGGATTGCAGGGCGCTTTAGTTTTCCCCCTGTTGCATCATCCCCCTACTCCACTTCCTCATCCTCTACCTCCTCCTCATCCGGTCAGCGTAACACCTTCACCACCAACTTCAGCACAGCCAGGGGTAAACGACAGCAGGCTGTTTTGAAACTCATCTGTTTGGGGGGAAAAACCCACACCGCACAGGAGCTGTGGACAGGCATGGAACAACAGACCGATGAGTAGTTGGTTCGGCTGAGCCTCAAGCCTGGCCTAATGGGCGAAATCTCGTAGCAGCTCTGGGGCTAGCTGGTTTGACACACATCCCTTGCCTGGCGCATGTGCTGAATTTGGTGGGGCAGAGGTTCCTTAAAAATTACCTCGATATGTCAGAGCTGCTGCAGAAAGTGCGGGCCATCTGTGCGCGCTTTCGGAGTTCTCACCCTGCTGCTGCTCGACTGTCAGAGCTGCAGCGTAACTTTGGCCTTCCCGCTCACCGCCTCATATGCGACGTGCCCACAAGGTGGAACTCCACTTTGTACATGCTGGCCAGACTGTGCGAGCAGCAGCAGGCGATAGTAGAGTTTCAGCTGCAGCACACACGGGTGAGTTGCTCTGCGGAACAGCACAACTTCACCACCAATGACTAGGCCTCCATGCGAGACTTGTGTTCCTTGTTGCGCTGTTTCAAGTTCTCCACCAACATGGCCAGTGCCGATAACTCCATTCTCAGTGTTACTATCCCACTTCTATGCCTCCTTGAAAAACAGCTTCTGGCGATGATGGTAGAGGATGTGGCACAGGATAATTTTATAGGGTTTCCTGCCAGTCATTCACAAGTGGCTCCGAGGGTGGGTTCCTGCACCCACAAATCCTAGGTACACAATTATCCAGCCAGGGCACAGTTCTGGAGGATTACGAGGTGGAGGATGAGGAGGAGGAGGAGGAGGAACAGTGTTCACAGCAGGGTGTCACCCAAACCAGCTCATGGCCATCACTGGTGCGTGGCTGGCTGGGGATACAGAGGACACAGACGATACATCTACCACAGAGGACAGCTTTTCATTGGCTCTGGGCAGCCTGGCACACATGAGTGATTACATTATGCAGTGTCTCCGCAACGACCGCCAAGTTGCCCACATTCTAACTTGTGCCGATTACTGGGTGGCCACGTTGCTGGATCCCCGTTACAAGGACAACGTACCGTCCTTAATTCCGTCACTAGAGCATGATCGTAAGATGCGCGAGTATAAGCGCGCGCTGGTAGACGCGCTGCTGGTGGCAATCCCACCTGACAGCGGGGGCACAGTGGAAGCACAAGACAAAGGCAGAGGAGGAGGAAGAGGTCGCCAATGCAGCTGGGGCACCACCAGCACCTCAGAAGGCAGGGTTAGCATGGCTGAAATGTGGAAAAGCTTTGTTAGCACACCACAACAGCCAGCACCACCAGATGATATGGAACGTCTTCGCACACGCCTACAGGTACTGAATGACGGGTCTGCCCCCTTCAACTTCTGGGTCTCCAAATTGGGCACATGGCCTGAGCTTGCCCGTTACGCCTTGGAGGTGCTGGCCTGCCCTGCAGCCAGTGTATTGTCTGAACGTGTGTTTAGCACGGCAGCGGGTGTTATCACAGACAAGCGCAGCCGCCTGTCCACAGCCAATGTGGACAAGCTCACGTTCATTAAAATGAACCAGGCATGGATTCCACAGGACTTGACCGTACCTTGTGCAGAATAGACATGTATACCGGCCTTACCCAGCCATTGTTATACTACAGCGCAATTGCTCATTGTTGTATTTTGGATATTTCCACTCTTTTGGAGTGTACTGTAATTAAGAATAATTAAAATAAATAAATTAAAACCAAAAACCCAAAAACACCACTACGTCCACCGCCTCCTCAAACTCCTACTCCATATGGACCTCCACCTCATAAATCAAGATCATTTTTTTTTATTTGTAGTGTATTAGTTCATTTTACTAATTTGTCTGTTACATATTTGGGTGAAATTCACTAATTTTTGGGTGTAATATACCCCTGCTCTACCTAGTAGACAGGTAATTAAATTCACTAATTTGTCTGTTACATATTCGGGTGAAATTCACCACTTTTTGGGTGTGATATACTCCTGCTCTACCTAGTAGACAGGTAAAAAAAATTCACTAATTTGTCTGTTACATATTTGGGTGATATTCACCAATTTTTGGGTGTGATATACCCCTGCTCTACCTAGTAGACAGGTAAAAAAAAATCTAAAATTTGTCTGTTATATATTCGGATGAAATTCACCAATTCTTGATTGTGATATACTACTGCTCTACCTAGTAGACAGGAAAAAAAAAAAATCACTAATTTGTCTGTTACATATTCGGATAAAATTCACAAATTTTTGGGTGTGATATACCCCTGCTCTACCTAGGAGACAGGTAAACAAAATTCTAAAATTTGTCTGTTACATATTCGGATGAAATTCACCAATTCTTGATTGTTATATACTACTGCTCTACCTAGTAGACAGGTAAATAAATTCACTAATTTCTCTGTTACATATTCGGATTAAATTCACCAATTTTTGGGTGTGATATACCCCTGCTTTACCTAGTAGACAGGTAAATAAATTCACTAATTTGTCTGTTACCTATTTGGGTGAAACTCACCAATTTTTGGGTGTGATATACCCCTGCTCTACCTAGTAAACAGGTAAAAAAAAAAAATAATTTGTCTGTTACATATTCGGGTGAAATTCACAAATTTTGGGGTGTGATATACTACTGCTCTACCTAGTAGACAGGTAAAAAAAAATCACTAATTTGTCTGTTGCATATTTGGGTGAAATTCACCAATTTTTGGGTGTGATATACCCCTGCTCTACCTAGTAGACAGGTAAATAAATTCACTAATTTGTCTGCTACATATCTGGGTAAAATTCACCAATTTTTGGGTGTGATATACCCCCGCTCTACCTAGTAGACAAGCAAAATTAAATCACTAATTTGTCTGTTACATATTCGGATGAAATTCACCCATTTTTGGGTGTGATATACCCCTGCTCTAGCTAGTAGACAGGTAAAAAAAAAATACTAACTTGTCTCTTACATATTCGGGTGAAATTCGCCAATTTTTGGGTGTGATATACCCCTGCTCTACCTAGTAGACAGGTAAAAAAAAATTACTAATTTGTCTGTTACATTCTCGGATGAAATTCACAAATCTTTGGCTGTGATATACCCCTGCTATACCTAGTAGACAGGTAAAAAAAAAAAAATCACAAATTTGTCTGTTACATATTCGGGTGAAATTCACCAATTTCTGGCTGTGATATACCCCTGCTATACCTAGTAGACAGGTAAAAACATTTCACTAATTTGTCAGTTACATTTTCGGGTGAAATTCACCAATTTTGGCTGTGATATACCCCTGCTATACCTAGTAGACAGGTAAAAACATTTCAGTAATTTGTCTGTTACATTTTTGGGTGACATTTGACCATTTTTGCCGTGATTAAACCCCTGCTCTGCATAGGTGACGGACATAAATTTCAAAAAAATCGTCTGTTACATTGTCAGGTGACATTTTACCAATTTTGCCGTATACAAACCCCTGCTCTGCATAGGTGACAGGGAATTAAATTTCAGAAATTCTTCTTTAATTGACACGCGCCACCTCCTTTACTTGTAAGCTTTGGCTTTAATAATTTGTCCCACTTTTCCACTCAGTAGACAGGTAAATAAATTCACTAATTTCTCTGTTACATATTCGGATTAAATTCACCAATTTTTGGGTGTGATTAAACCCCTGCTCTGCATAGGTGACAGGGACATAAATTTCCAAAAAATCGTCTGTTACATTGCCAGGTGACATTTTACCAATTTTGCCGTATACAAACCCCTGCTCTGCATAGGTGACAGGGAATTAAATTTCAGAAATTCTTCTTTAATTGACACGCGCCACCTCCTTTACTTGTAAGCTTCGGCTTTAATAATTTGTCCCACTTTTCCACTCAATCAACATTTAATTTCATCCACTGACCTCCCTTGGATGTGGTATCTCTTTCTCACGCTCCCTCTCCGGCGTGGAACCCTGATTCGCTGATAACCGTGATCAACATGGTAGGCGCAGAAAAGAACATCGAAAGTTGATAGAGAAGATATCCAAGTTGATCGTGGACATCACAGGGACGTGCGAACAAGCAGAAGTTATCTAGAGTCAACAAAGTGGCAGCGGGGCCTCTCCTGTCTAAAGTTTCCAAATCCAAAATACCCCAGTGATATTCCCTATAATTTTTTTAATAATCTTTCCAATAACAGGGCATCTTAAGGGTCCTGTATTGTTATTTATCGTCACTACATCCCCGAGTCGGGAGTGGATAATTGCTGCGCGCCCCCTCCTTAACTTAGAAGCTTCTGTTTCAATACTTTGTCCCACATTTCCGCTTGATTACATTGAATTTCATCCATTGACCTCCCTTGGATGTAGTATTGCTTTTTTCTCATGCTCCCTTTCCGGCATGGAACCCTGATTCACCGCTAACCGTGATAAACATGGTAGGCGCAGAAAATAACTTTGAAAGTTGATAGAGAAGATATCCAAGTGGATCGTGAACATCATGGGGACGAGCGACATGGTGGGGCAGTATGTGTGCACACGCCTACATGTTCTGACTGATGGGTCTGCCCCCTTCAACTTCTGGGTCTCCAAATTTGGCACATGGCCTGAGCTTGCCCTTTATGCCTTGGAGGTGCTGGCCTGCCCTGCAGCCAGTGTATTGTCTAAATATTTGTTTAGCATGACTGGTGGGGGTTATCACAGGTTATCACAGGTACCCTAATTTAAACAAAAAAATTAAAAATAAAACCAGAAAACTGTGTAGGCTACCTCCTGCTCCTCCACAGCCACTTCCACTGCCTCCACAACCTACCTCTCCATATGGACCTCATCCTCCTAGATCACGATTATAATTTTTTATTTTTAAAGTAATTTCCCTATCCACATTTGCAGAGTACTTGCCATGCTCTTAACCACATTTTGCTGTCATTTGCAGCCCTCTAGCCCTTTCCATGACATTTTTAGAGCCATTTTAGTGCTCCAAAGTTCGGGTCCCCATTGACTTTAATGTGGTTCAGGTTCAAGTTTGGGTCAAGTTCGGGTCCCGAACTCAAACTTTTTTGTGAATTTCGGCCGAACCCGTCGATCCCGAACATCCAGGTGTCTGCTCAACTCTAATCATGAGTAACTTTTACTGGGATGTTTTTAGTCTGGCTTTAGGAGTCACGGTATACGTTTTTTTTTTTGTTCTTTACTGTATTTGGAAAATTGCAGAACATTATAGAAATCTCAGTAACAGAGTTCACTAGGTGATATAGTGGGGAAGCTCTGAGGAAACTGAGGCTCAGTAACATAGTACACTAGGTGATATAGTGGGGAAGCTCTGAAGGAAACTGAGGGGAAACTGATGTTTGAATTTTGTTACTTTCTATAGTTGTTTTGGTACAGTTGAAGAGCAATGGGGAATCATTTTAGTATACCCAACGGTTATAAGACAGTGAAAACATTGGTGAAGGAAAGAGGAGGTAAGGAGGATCTGAAGAATGCGGACAGTGTGTTGGAAAAGGCAGGGATGAAGTATGGGAATCTTAACCTAGAAGTCTGGGAAAGATTCAGTAGGACACATTGTGGTTTGATAAATGATCATGGATGTGAAGAATTGGTTGATATTTGGATAAAAGTAGCTAGTGAGGTTGAAACTAAGGGATGGAGAGGAGAAGTTGTATGAGGTAGACTGTTGTATACTCAGAAACAGAAAGGCAGTACCATTCCTGGTTGACACGTGGGCAGTCAAAACAGTAGTAGACCAGAGTTTCTTGCAGCCTCATCAGTTAACCCCTTGTTATGTACCGGCTGTGGGATTTACAGGAGAAACTGTTTTTTTCTGTGAATCTGAGCCAGTTAAACTAAAGATAAAAGACAGTACCGCTGTTACCCAATTGTTAGTTAAAGAAAACCTGCCAGAACCTCTTTTAGGGACTGATGTTTTGCATGCTCTCGGAGCCTACATACACTTTTACCCCGATGGCACTACCCGTGTAGATTTTGGGGCCCCAGAGGAGGTATTATGTCCCTTAATAGCAACACTGGCCCTGCCTGAAAACTGAGCCATCAGAATTAACCTCTCTTAGTTGGCTAAATTTAGCTTTTTTGAAGTTTGGTATTTTTGTTCCTCCCTGTAGAAACGCTCTTTTGAATGATAATTGGAAGGTTATAACTTTATGGTCACTATTTCCCAGGTGTCCCCCAACCTGCACGTCTGTTGTTCTGTCAGGCCTATTGGTTAATACTAAGTCCAGTATGGCCGTCCCTTTAGTCGGGTCCTGAACCAGTTGGGAGAGGTAATTGTCTTTGGTTATTGCCAAGAACCTGTTTCCTTTATGAGATATACAAGTTTCAGTTTCCCAGTCTATATCTGGGTAGTTGAAGTCCCCCATAAAAACCACCTCATTATGATTTGCCGCCTTGTCTATCTCGTTTAGTAGTAGATTTTCTGTGGACTCTGGTATATTAGGTGGTTTATAGTAAACTCCTATTAGTAATTTTTTATTGTTTTTAGCTCTATGTATCTCTACCCACAGTGACTCCACATGTTCATGTCCCTTCCTTATATCTTCAGGCTTTAGACAAGACTTTACATAAAGGCATACCCCTTCCCCTCTCCGGTTATGACGATCCTTTCTAAACAGATTGTAACCTTGCACATTAACTGCCCAGTGATAGCTATCATCCAGCCATGTCTCAGTTATTCCCACTATGTCATAGTTCTCCTCACACATCACTAATTCCAGCTCCCCAGTTTTATTAGTCAGGCTTCTGGCATTAGTATACATACATTTGAGAGGTTTATGTATAGTTTTTTACCCTGCACCTTTCCTTCTGAACTGTTCTAGTCCCTCCTTCCATTCCTTCCCCAGTCCCACTACCTTGCCCCCGGTCTCTATATGCACTATCTTCCCCTCCTATAATGTAATTTCCCTCCCCCCCCAGTCCCTAGTTTAAACACTCCTCCAACCTTCTAGACATCTTTCTCCCCAACACAGCTGCCCCTTCCCCATTGAGGTGCAGCCCGTCCCTAAGATAGAGTCTGTAGCCGATAGAGAAGTCGGCCCAGTTCTCCAGGAACCCAAACCCCTCTTTCCTACACCAGTTCTTGAGCCACTTGTTAATCTCCCACTGCCAGCTTGTGTGGCCCATGGTACAGGCAGTATTTCGGAAAATACCTTTGAGGTCCTTGCCCTTAGCTTTTTACCTAAATCCCTGAAATAATTTTTAAGGACTCTCCACCTACCTCTAACTTTGTCATTGGTTCCGATATGGACCATGACCGCTGGATCTTCTCCAGCCCCTCCCAGTAATCTGTCAACTCGACCGGCTATGTGTCGAACTCTAGCGCCAGGAAGACAGCACACTGTTCGGCGATCACGGTCTTTGAGACAGATTGTATGATGTTTATGATTGTCTGTCATCTGACCCATTTCACCTTAGAGAAGAGGCAGTGAATAATTACCATGCATTGAAGCTGTGCATAACCTTGGCCCCAGCCCTGGGTATTCCAAAATATAATGAGGAATTTCAGTTGTTCTGCTCAGAAATGCAGGGTCACAGCACGACTGTACTGACTCAGAAACATGGTGACCGCCAGCAGCCAGTAGCGTACTTTTCAGCCAGATTAGATCCTGTCGCCAGAGGCGCCCCCTCCTGTGTCAGGGCGGTAGCGACAGTGCAGGGAATGATAGAAATTGTGTTAGACTACCCTGTGATTGTCCAAACACCCCATGACATACAGGGCATATTAACACAGGTTTAACCTAAGCATATTTCTATGGCCAGGCAACCCAGACTCCAATGTGCACTCCTCATGCCTGCTAACATTTCTTTCAAAAGATGTACTACTCTGAATTCTGCTACTTTGTTACCAATCACAGATTCAGAAATGGGGAAGGGGGCATAGGAGGTAGAGGCAGCCTCCTAAATGATATGAAGGAACATGACCCCCATGACTGTGTACAATTAATGCAACAAGAAACGTCAGGATTTAATCATGTACATGAAAACCCCCTTGATAACGCTGATTTTGAGTATTTTGTAGTTGAAAGCAGGTTAATGGGAGAGGACGGCCGGTTCCACACTGGATATGCAGTAGTCACACAGCATGAGGTAGGGATAGCTGAACCACAGCGCAAGAGGCGAAGCTGAAGGCACTCACTGAGGCGAGTAAATTGGCCAAGGGGAAGAAGGTGAACTTCTACACGGATTCAAGGTATACTTTGGTATTGCACATGACTATGGACCCATATGGCAGGCTAGAGACTTTCCAACATCAGCAGGCCAGCCAATTAAAAATAAAGACTTTGTACTTGAACTTATGAACTCTCTGTTATTACCAGAGGTGGTTGCTATTATTAAGGTAAAGGCTCATACAAGATATTCCACGGTGGAAGCAAAAGGCAATGATCGAGCAGATAAGGCAGCCAAACAAGCTGCACTCTTGTCCTTGTGTGTGATGATCTCTCTTTTCAGGGTGGCCAGAAGCAGGGGCGTAGCTAGAAATGACTGGGCCCCATAGCAAAAAAAAATATGGGCCCCCCTCCCGGATCTCCCACCCCCACATACCTCTCAGACCTCCCACCCCTTGCAGAGCTCCCACCCAAACACCCCTCCAGTACCTCCCACCCCAGCATCCCCACACTCCTCCAAGACCTCCCACTCCCACACCCATCCTAAATCTCCCACGCCAGTCCCCAGATATAATGGTCCAGACATCAAGTGTCCTGCTCCCCCCACAATTGAATGGTTTAGACCTTGGAGATCCTGCGGCTCCCCCCTCAATAAATTGGTCTAGACCTCCAGGGTCCTGCTTCCCCCTAAATATAATGGTCCAGACCTCCAGGGTCCTGCTCCCCCTGCTCCCAAGATATAATGGTCCAGTGTTGTGTTCCCCCCTATATAATGGTCCAGACCATACCTCCAGGTCCTGCTCCCCCCTTCTCCTTAAATGTACTGGTCCAGACCTCCAGGGTCCTGCTCCCCCCTCCTCCCTATATATAATGGTCCAGGACTGCAGAGTAAATTTTACCAGTCCCAGAGTCAGCCAGCCCTCACCTCACAGCCACTTGAACGTCTGCGCGCCCACACTCCAGCAGTGCTGCCAGGCCCAGCAGCACGCAGCTTCGCTGTACGCTCCGCCTCTTCCACTTCCGGCCAGTAGGACTGCCGCCCAGACTGGGAGAGGGACCACTCCCTCTCCTCACTGCAGGTACCCCTCTCTGCCTCCAGCCGCCCCCTATCGCACTGCCCACAGCCTACAGGCCCTGCAGATAGCGCTTTCTCTGTCTGTCCTGAAGGGGCCTGCGACCCCTGTAGCTATACCACATGAATTAAAAAAATTATAATAATCCTCAGCAGGCAGCCCGGGCCCCCAGCTGCTATGGTGATCCCTACGCCCATGGCCGGAAGCCTTCCCAGTAGCAAAGGCAAATGCAAAAAACACAGCAAAAAAGCTGGTCAGTGAACTGGATTGCAGGTATGGTGTCCCTGAAGTTATTGAATCAGACAGGGGTTCCCACTACACAGGAGAAGTAATGAGGGAAGTGATGCAGGCTTTAGGGGTCACCCAAGCTTTCCACACAGCATACCATCCCCAAAGCAGAGGCTGCGTCGAGCGCCTAAATAGCACGCTCAAATTGAAAATTCAGAAAGCCATGCAGGAAACTCAGCGGCCTTGGCCAGAGTGTTTGCCCTTAACCTTATACGCAGTCAGGACCACTCCAAACACAAAGATAGGATTATCCCCATTTGAGATTCTGTTTGGAAGCACCCCCAAATTAGGATTGTATTTTCAACAACAGTTGCAAATGAACTATGATAGCCTAACAAGCTACATGCGTTCCCTCACAAAGAGGCTTGAGCACACCCCATAAACAAGTGTTTGCTTCCCTTCCAGATTCAGTAGAAGGAACACACAGTCTGCAACCAGGAGACTGGTTGGTGATAAAAAGACATGTGAGTCAAGGCCTGGATCCCAGATTTGATGGTTCTTTCCAAGTCCTGTTGACTACTCATACAACAGTAAAGGTTGAAGGAAAGCCTAACTGGATACACGCTTCTCAATGCAAGAAAGTTCTGACGCCCAAGGACGAGGATCCCCCTGCTGATGGCCGCCCTAATCCTGGGAACAATGGCACTGTACCAACAACTGAAGGATAACTGGGACAATGCACTTATCCGACACCACCAGGTGTTGTTTAGAGGACTCAATGACACTGACAGTAAAATTAAAGACTGTTGGATCTGTACTCATTGTCCCGTGAGTTCAAGAACTATGCCTCATCTAGCAATTCCTTTGACTTTTAAAGAACTTATTCATGTCTTGTTGGCAGTTTGTCTCACAAAGAAGACAAGGGCCTGATCAAAAGTATAACCCTACTGCAGTCCCTCTCCCCACATCATGGTGGTTGGAGGCTCCCTGATGGCAAGACAAACAACAGTACAAGTAGTGTTGATTAAAATAGTAGTATATGCTGTGATTAAGCTTATGTGCACCAACAGGTTCTGTACCAAAAGGAGAAACTACAAAGATTATTGAGAGGTCTTGGGAACTGCATCAATACCTAAGAGCAAATATGTCCTCCAGCTGTCAGTTGGACCTATGCCACCTGAAGTACCTCTGGGTTAAGATGTCAGTTCCAAGATATCTCAAAATGGGAGAATTGTGAGGAATGAGAATCCATTTTGTATAAACATGTCCTCCATCTTGTGCATATGTGGAAAAATTAATGAGCCAGCTGTGAAGACATGGCAGTTTGTGTGTATAGATGGCTACAAGGCCAAGATAGCAGCTCCCTCATTTCCTTATCAGAGTTTGAGAGACTTACACTCACCTAAAGAATTATTAGGAACACCTGTTCTATTTCTCATTAATGCGATTATTTAGTCAACCAATCACATGGCAGTTGCTTCAATGCATGTACGGTTGTGGTCTTGGTCAAGACAATCTCCTGAACTCCAAACTGAATGTCAGAATGGGAAAGAAAGGTGGGCTACAACAGCAGAAGACCCCACCGGGTACCACTCATCTCCACTACAAATAGGAAAAAGAGGCTACAATTTGCCCGAGCTCACCAAAATTGGACTGTTGAAGACTGGAAAAATGTTGCCTGCTCTGCTGAGTCTCGATTTCTGTTGAGACATCCAAATGGTAGAGTCCGAATTTGGCATAAACAGAATGAGAACATGTATCCATCATGCCTTGTTACCACTGTGCAAGCTGCTGGTGGTGGTGGTGTAATGGTGTGGGGAATGTTTTCTGGGCACACTTTAGGCGCCTTAGTGCCAATTGGCCATCGTTTAAATGCCACGGGCTACCTGAGCATTGTTTCTGACCATGTCCATCCCTTCATGACCACCATGTACCCATCCTACTTCCAGCATGATAATGCACCATGTCACAAAGCTCGAATCATTTCAAATTGGTTTCTTGAACATGACAATGAGTTCACTGTACTAAAATGGCCCCCACAGTCACCAGATCTCAACCCAATAGAGCATCTTTGGGATGTGGTGGAACGGGAGCTTCGTGCCCTGGATGTGCATCCCTCAAATCTCCATCAACTGCAAGATGCTATCCTATCAATATGGGCCAACATTTCTAAAGAATGCTATCAGCACCTTGTTGAATCAATGCCACCTAGAATTAAGGCAGCTCTGAAGGCAAAAGGGGGTCCAACACCGTATTAGTATGGTGTTCCTAATAGTTTCAGGATGCGCTGCTAACGAATATTAACCTTGAGATAAGATGCTCCAGAAACTTTTTGAATATTAGAATTCTGTTAGTATGGTGCAGAAGTATTGCCTTTTATGAATAACCAATCAAATAATTAGTTTCGCTTTCCACCCCTTTTGGTGGTGTGCCAGATTTGTCTCTGATTATCTGTGGTGTTATAAAAATGTATGCTTTTGTGGAATAAATTACAGAGAGAATTAAATCCAGCAAGAGTGCCTGTGTCAGATCTCCTAGCGCTCATAAAGGAAACTTCAGTTAGGACCCCGACAATCATAGAGGTGGGGGTTTTCGCCAAAACTTTTTAAGTGACAGGGAAATTAATATAGTTAATCTAACTGTTAGTTCGGCCGGTGACGTATACCCAATTTTGGTGTGAGGTACATCTGCACTGCATACGTGACAGGGAAATTAATATAGTTAATCCGTCTGTTAGTTCGGTGGGTAAAATATTCTAATTTTTGGTGTGAGGTACACCTGCACTGCATACATGACAGGGAAATTAATATAGTTAATCCATCTGTTAGTTTGGTGGGTGACATATACCCATTTTTGGTGTGAGATACACGTACACTTTATACGTGACAGGGAAATTAATATAGTTAATCTGTTAGTTCGGCCGACGACATATACTAATTTTTGGTGTGAGATACACATGCACTTTATAGGTGACAGGGAAATTAATATAGTTATTCCTTCTGATAGTTCGGTGGGTGACATATACCCATTTTTGGTGTGAGATACACGTGCACTGCATATGTGACAGGGAAATTAATATAGTTGATCTGACTGTTAGTTTGGCCGGTAATATATACCCATTTTGGTGTTAGATACACGTGCACTGCATATGTGACAGGGAAATTAATATAGTTAATCTGTCTGTTAGTTCAGTGGGTGACATATACCCATTTTTGGTGTGAGGTACACCTGCACTGCATACAGTACGTGGCAGGGAAAGGAATATAGTTAATCCGTCTGTTAGTTCGGTAAGTGACATATACCCATTTTTGGTGTGAGATACACGTGCACTTTATACCTGACAGGGAAATGAATATAGTTAATCCGTTTGTTAGTTCAGTGGGTAACATATTCCCATTTTTGGTGTGAGGTACACCTGCACTGCATACCTGACAGAGAAATTAATATAGTTAATCTGTTTGTTAGTTCGGTGAATGACATATTCCCATTTTTGGTGTAAAGTACACCTGCACTGCATACATGACAGGGAAATTAATATAGTTAATCCGTCTCTTAGTTCGGTGAAGTACATATTCCCATTTTTGGTGTGAGGTACACCTGCACTGCATACCTGACAGGGAAATTAATATAGTTAATCCGTCTGTTAGTTCGGTGGGTGACATATACCCATTTTTTGTGTGAGATACATGTGCACTTTATATGTGACAGGGAAATTAATATAGTTAATCCGTCTGCTAGTTTGGTGGGTGACATACCCATTTTGGTGTGAGATACAAGTGCACTGCATATGTGACAGGGAAATTAATATAGTTAATCCGTCTGTTAGTTCGGTGAATGACATATTCCCATTTTTGGTGTGAAGTACACCTGCACTGCATACGTGACAGGGAAATTAATATAGTTAATTCGTCTGTTAGTTCAGTGAATGACATATTCCCATTTTTGGTGTAAAGTACACCTGCACTGCATACGTGACAGGGAAATTAATATAGTTAATTCGTCTGTTAGTTCGGTGGGTGACATATTCCCATTTTTGGTGTGAGGTACACCTGCACTGCATATGTGACAGGGAAATTAATATAGTCAAACCATCTGTTAGTTCGGTGGGTGACATATACCCATTTTTGGTGTGAGATACAAGTGCACTGCATATGTGACAGGGAAATTAATATAGTTAATCCTTCTGATAGTTAGGTGGGTGACATATACCCATTTTTGGTGTGAGATACACGTACACTTTATACGTGACAGGGAAATTAATATAGTTAATCTGACTGTTAGTTCGGCCAGTGATATATACCCATTTTGGTGTGAGATACACATGCACTGCATATGTGACAGGGAAATTAATATTGTTAAACCGTCTGTTAGTTCGGAGGGTGACATATACCCATTTTTGGTGTGAGATACACATGCACTGCATATGTGACAGGTAAATTAATATAGTTAATCTGTCTGTTAGTTCAGTGGGTGACATATACCCATTTTTGATGTGAGGTACACCTGCACTGCATACGTGGCAGGGAAATTAATATAGTTAATCCGTATGTTAGTTTGGTGGGTGACATATACCTATTTTTGGTGTGAGATACACGTGTACTTTATACGTGACAGGGAAATTAATATAGTTAATCTGACTGTTAGTTTGACCGGTGACATATACCCATTTTAGGTGTGAGATACAAGTGCACTGCATATGTGACAGGGAAATTAATATAGTTAATTCGTCTGTTAGTTCGGTGAATTATATATTCCCATTTTTGGTGTGGGGTACAGCTGCACAGCATACCTGACAGGGAAATTAATATAGTTAATCCGTTTGTTAGTTCGGTGGGTAACATATTCCCATTTTTGGTGAGAGCTACACCTGCACTGCATACCTGACAGAGAAATGAATATAGTTAATCCGTCTGTTAGTTCGGTAAGTGACATATACCCATTTTTGGTGTGAGATACACGTGCACTTTATACCTGACAGGGAAATGAATATAGTTAATCCGTTTGTTAGTTCAGTGGGTAACATATTCCCATTTTTGGTGTGAGGTACACCTGCACTGCATACCTGACAGAGAAATTAATATAGTTAATCTGTTTGTTAGTTCGGTGAATGACATATTCCCATTTTTGGTGTAAAGTACACCTGCACTGCATACATGACAGGGAAATTAATATAGTTAAGGCTACTTTCACACTAGCGTTCGGCTGTCCGCTCGTGAGCTCCGTTTGAATGGGCTCACGAGCGGACCCGAACGCAGCCGTCCAGCCCTGATGCAGTCTGAATGGATGCGGATCCGCTCAGACTGCATCAGTCTGGCGGCGTTCAGCCTCCGCTCCGCTCGCCTCCGCACGGACAGGCGGACAGCTGAACGCTGCTTGCAGCGTTCGGGTGTCCGCCTGGCCGTGCGGAGGCGTGCGGATCCGTCCAGACTTACAATGTAAGTCAATGGGGACGGATCCGTTTGAAGATGCCACAATATGGCTCAATCTTCAAGCGGATCCGTCCCCCATTGACTTTACATTGAAAGTCTGGACGGATCCGTCCGAGGCTATTTTCACACGTAGCTTTTATATGCCAATATAATGCAGACGGATCCGTTCTGAACGGAGCCTCCGTCTGCATTATTATGATCGGATCCGTTCAGAACGGATCCGATCGAACGCTAGTGTGAAAGTAGCCTAATCCGTCTGTTAGTTAGGTGGGTGACATATTCCCATTTTTTGTGTGAGGTACACCTGCACTGCATACATGACAGGGAAATAATATAGTTAATCCGTCTGTTAGTTCGGTGGGTGACATACCCATTTTTGGTGTGAGATACACGTGCACTTTATACGTGACAGGGAAATTAATATAGTTAATCTGTTAGTTTGGTGGGTGACATATACCCATTTTTGGTGTGAGATACACGTGCACTTTATACGTGACAGGGAAATTAATATAGTTAATCTGACTGTTGGTTCGGCCGGTGACATATACCCATTTTGGTGTGAGATACACGTGCACTTTATACGTCACAGGGCAATTAATATAGTTAATCCGTCTGTTAGTTCAGTGGGTGACCTCAAAGAATGATGAGAGCATCAAATAAGGGACATGGCCCTGGACATGATGCTGCTGGAGTTGGTGGAGCTCCTGCTGCAGGGAGAGGACGTGGTCGATCTGTGCCAAAATGAAACACCTTACTCAGGTGCACGTAGGCAACAGGACATTCAGCGTCATTTTATAAGCTCGAATACTGGTGTACGAATGGTGAGGCCAGAACAAGTAGAGGCGGTAGTATATTGGAGTGCATCCAGTTCCTTCACATTGTCTCCTACCCGGTCCCCTGCTGAAACCGCAGAGTTGGCACCTGCAGTCCATGGGCATCTGTCTTTCATCTCACCCCCCTTGCAAATCAGCCAAGCAGTCTGAGCCCCAAGTCATGCAGCAGTCTCTTCTTTTTGATGACTCTGCTAGTGGGGTTTCCGTGGGCCATCCACCAAGCCCTGCCCCAGAAGTGGAAGAGATTGAATGCAGTGATGCTCAACCACTTATGTTTCAGCATGTGGACATGGGAGGACCCCCTCAGCACGTCTCTGATGATGATGACGAACACAGGTACCAACTTCTGTGGCTTTGTGCCGGGTGCAGAGCTGCAAGGAGGGCAGGGGTGAAGAGTGGGTGGAAGATGATGAGGTCCTAGACCCCACTTGGTCATGTGAGTGATGTGTGCAGTTCGGAGGAAGAGGTGGTGGTCACACAGCGCCAGCCGTACAGCGAAAGAGGGAGCAGGGTGCAAAAGCAGAGTGGCCGTCCCGTAGCCAGTATGTCTACTACTGCCCACTGCACCCAGGGACTGAGCACACCAAAGCCAGCTCCAAGGAGTTCCCTGGCGTGGCAGTTCTACAGACAATGTGCTGACGACAAGACGCAAGCGGTTTGCACGCTCTGCAATCAGAGCCTGAAGCGAGGCATAAATGTTCTAAACCTGAGCACCACCTGCATGACCAGGCATCTAAATGCAAAGCACAAGCTGCAGTGGACTACACACCTGAAAAACCACAAAAGATCTCAGGCTCCTCTTTCTCCCTCTTCTACTGCGGTCTCGGCCTCTTCCTCCCCCTCTGGAGTGACAGTGGCACCTGCCACCCTGCAAACAGAGGATGTGGCAGCAACAGCACCACCTCCACCACCATCACCCAGCATGTCCACACTGGCCCATGGAAGCATTCAGCTGTCCATCCCCCAAACACTGGAGAGAAATAGGAAGTACCCCCCTACCCACCTGCAATCCCAGCCCCTATATGCCAGCATTTCAAAATTCCTGGCCTTTGAAATGCTGTCATTCCGTCTGGTGGAGACAGAGACTTTTAAAAACTTATGGAGGTGGAGGTGGCTGTCCCACAGTATGTGGTTTCCAGCCACCACTACTTTTCCAAGCGAGCCATCCCTGCCCTGCACAACCAAGTGGCAGACAAAATCAGGTGTGCACTGCACAACGCCATCTGTGGCAAGGTCCACATAACTACCTCCTACTCCGCTTCTTCCTCTACCACCTCCTTATCCGGTCAGTGTAACACCTTCACCACCAACTTCAGCACAGCCAGGGGAAAACGAAACTCATCTGTTTGGGGGAAAAACCCCACACCGCTCAGGAGCTGTGGATGGGCATGGAACAATAGACGAGTGAGTGGTTGGTGCGGCTGAGCCTCAAGCCTGGCCTGGTGGTGTGCGATAATGGGTGAAATCTCGTAGCAGCTCTGGGGCTAGCTGATTTGACACACATCCCTTGCCCGGCGCATGTGCTGAATTTGGTGGTGCAGAGGTTCCAGAAAAATTACCACTATATGTCAGAGCTGCTGCAGAAAGTGCGGGCTGTCTGTGCGCGCTTTTGGCGTTCTCACCCTGCTGCTGCTGACCTGTCAAAGCTGCAGCGTAACTTCGGCCTTCCCGCTCACCGCCTCATATGCGACGTACCGATAAAGTGGAACTCCACCTTGCACATGCTGAAGAGACTGTGCGCGCAGCAGCAGGCGATAGTGGAGTTTCAGCTCTAGCACGCACGGGTCAGTCGCACTACAGAACAGCACCACTTCACCACCAATGAATGGCCCTCCATGCGGGACGTGTGTGCCGTGTTGCGCTGTTTCGAGTACTTCACCAACATGGCCAGTGCCGATGATGCAGTCCTCAGCATTACTATCCCACTTCTATGTCTCCTTGAAAAAAAAACACTTTGGGCGATGATGGAAGAGGATGTGGCACAGGAGGAAGAGGAGGAGGAAGAGGGATAATTTCCACGTTTATCAGGCCAGTCATTCACAAGTGGCGCAGAGGGTGAGTTCCTGCACCAACAGAGGCCAGGTACACAACTGTCCAGCCAGGGCACAGGTCTGCAGCATGATAAGGAGGAGGATGATGATGAGGAGGAGGAACAGTGTTCACAGTAGAGTGGCACCCAAAGCAGCTTATGGGCATCAATGGAGCATGGCTGGGGGATACAGAGGACACAGACGATACACCTCCCACAGAGGACAGGTTGTCGTTGCCTCTGGGAAGCATGGCACACATGAGCGACTACATGCTGCAGTGCCTGTGCAACGACTACCGAGTTGCACACATTCTAACCAGTGCTGATTACTGGGTGGCCACCCTGCTGGATCCCCGCTACAAGGAAAACGTGCTGTCCTTAATTCCGTCACTGGAGCGTGATCAGAAGATGCACGACTACAAGTGCACGCTGGTAGATGCGCTACAGATGGCATTCACATCTGACAGCGGGGGCTCAGTGAAAGCACAAGGCAAAGGCAGAGGAGGAAAAGGAAGAAGTCGCCAACGCAGCTGGGGCACCGCCAGCACCTCAGAAAGGAGGATTAGCATGGCCGAAATATGGAAAAGCTTTGTCAGCACACCACAACAACCAGCACCACCAGCTGATATGGAATGTCTTAGCAGGAGGCAGCATTTCACCAACATGGTGGAGCAGTATGTGTGCACATGCCTAAACGTACTGACTGATGGGTCTGCCCCATTCAACTTCTGGGTCTCCAAACTGGGCACATGGCCTGAGCTTGCCCTTTACGCCTTGGAGGTGCTGGCCTGCCCTGCAGCCAGTGTATTATCTGAACGTGTGTTTAGCACGGCAGGAGGGTTAATCACAGAAAAGCGCAGCCGCCTGTCCGCAGCCAACGTGGACAAGCTCTCGTTCATTAACATGAACCAGGCATGGATCCCACAGGACTTTTCCGTACCTTGTCCTGAGTAGACAAGTATACCGGCCGCACCCAGCCATTATTATACTGCAGTGCACTCTCTCTTTGCATTCTCTTTTTTATTTCCCAATGCTTCCCAAATTTATAAAAAAAATACACCGCCATGTCCACCGCCTCCTCAACCTCATACTCCACTGTGACCTCCTCCTCCTAGTTCAAGATTATAATTTTTTTTTTTTCTATTCTATGTTATTTTAAGTCATTTCCTATCCACATTTGTTTGCAGGGCAACTGTCCTGCTCTTACCCCCATTTTGCTTAATTTTGCAGCCCTCTAGCCCTTACTACGACTATTTTACAGCCATTTTAGTGCACCAAAGTTCGGGTCCCCATTGACTTCAATGGGGTTCGGGTTCAGGTTCGAGTTCGGGTCAAGTTCGGTCCCGAACCCGAATTTTGACCGAAGTTCGGCTGAACCCAGCGAACCCGAACATCCACAGGTCCGCTCATCCCTAACAATAATACTTTTTCTTGATATGCTTTTACTTACGGATACTCATTCTTTTGACACTATTTTAGATTTACCATTTATACTGATGCTGACTAGTGATGCTGTCCTTTCCTGCAAACCTATTAATTTTCTAATTGTTTGTGATATGTATAAATAAAATGTACCATTGCTATAATGGTACAGCGTGGCTCTTTTATTGTAGGTTGTGTTTGATTTTCTATACCCTAGACACCTGTTACTTATGGGCTTACTGGGGACACCTTAATTTGGTATATTAGGTATACATACAATATTACATATGAGTGTACCTTTAACTGTATGGTGGTTATACTGTGATTACTTTATATAGACAGTAGCAGTACCAGTCATAGTAGTAGCTTGGTATCTTTTAATTCTGCCTGCAAGGGTAATGCTAATGATTGCGTTTAAAAGTTACTTGAAAATGGATAAAAGATTAAAATAAAAGCTGTCCCAGCACTTTGTTCCTTCATCTCCTCCTACCCCCTGGTCCTATTTTGTCTCGTATAATTAAATCTGAGCAATATATAAAGAAAGAAATGTCTGTGTGTCCCAGGAATACAGCCATGTCCTTCCTCCTCCTCACTGTCCTGTCTGGCAGTAAGACAATTGGCTAAAGCAGAAGCCTCCCCCTCTGCCCTGTCTGCCGTAGTACCAAAGATTTTTGAGCCCCACTCCCTTTGTTAAGCCCACACCTTTAGCTAGCCAGGACTTCTAGAAACTGCTTGTGTCAGGGGTAGAGATGATTGAATTGATTCATAGGAAACAGCAGAGTTCTGCACCTGCAAGAGGGTATCCTCAAAGCTAAGGACACTCCCACTGCCACTTGATTGACACGGCCAAACATCTTGCCCTGACAAACTTGTGCCTGTGCCACTTCTCTGAGTAGCAGCACAAGCGCAGAGGCACTGCTTCCGCTTCCAGAGCAGCAACTTTCCATGCGCAGCTACCAGGAGGTGTAGCATTCTCCAGTAGCGGAAGCAGAGCCTCTGCATTTGCAGCATGCTACAGGGAGAAGCGGTGCAGCTGCAAGATTGTCGATTAAGTGGCAGGAGGAGCACCTTCAGCATCAGGGACACCCCATCATAGGTGCCTAACTGTTTGAGACAAATAGATTCTTATGCATTAATTTGCTCATCTGAAGTCAGGAAATGCTGTAGATTGGCAAGCAGTGAGGGTAACCGTTTCCTTCTTTACTTTCATGGTTCACTTCTAGGTTTAATGTTCCTTTAAGCCAAGAAAAAAAGAGCTTTCAAAAGCTTGCATCTTTATCTCCTTAGCCAATAAAAAGGTATCACATAACTGCATTTCTAGTTTCTATAGATGTCTACCAGTAGGTCGGTACAAAGGTCTGGATCCCAAAGATTCTACATCAATGGACAATTCCAAATCACAATGGCATCCTAGAATATATTTCCAGGATTCCAGAGTTTTGAAAAAATTACAAAGTAATGTTGTCAAAGACATTTCTAAAACATGAAATGTAATGCAAAGGCTTCATTCCTTATTGGTAAGATTAACATTCTGTCTGCTTTCTATGAAGTCTATGAGTCTTGGGAAAGGCTGTGACATTCAATGCAAGACACGTTATTTGAATATATAAATATGATAATTATACATCTCAAGACTTTCTAAGTCGAAATCATATATTCTCCTAACATTTAATGGGCAAATATACTAAGCCTCTAGATGGCGTAAACTTATGGACTGTCAAGACCTGCACTAGATTTATCACAGGGGCTCAGGTTGGATAATAAATGTGGTGGAGGGGTAGACACTTTTGTCTAATTCTGTACCAACTATTGTCTGGCTTACTTTGTGACAGAATTTTACTCCAGAAATGTGGGGCAAATTTTGCCACAAAATGCTGCATCTTAGGCCATGCCGATTTCCATTAATCCATGCCCCCATTGGACTAGGCGCAAATCATTTCTCTAAGCCTAGAGTTGTGTTATCTAATCTAAACAAACACCTTAAATTGGTTTTAAATTGCCTTTGTCTCAAGATAACACAATGAGTTAAGAAATTTGAGTTAAGAGCTGGAGTGCTAACCCTGCTACATCTGTATTCTATTTTGGTGCAATTCATTCCAAAATCTAGGTGCACAAACAATAGTAAATGCGTGCCACAGTGTTCATCATTGTGAAATTATGTTATTAATTTGGGGGCCATGCATTCTTTCAAGCAGACTGGTGTACTACTCTATTTTGCACTAGTTTACTAATGATATATCTAAATAAATTTATCTCCATCAAGATGAGGACTGTTTTTTGCCTAGTGATGTGGTCCCACATCACTAGGGTTGTATACATCAGGCACCTTTTCTATATGTTTGTGTGTCTGTTTTCTTTTGGTAGCCCACCATTGAGCCAGCATCCACCACCTGTCACCATTTTTAGGGAACGACATGAGGTGATAGGCTAGGCTCGAGGACAGGGAGTCCCCACCACCAGGGGACGTCCCTGGGCTGAGGTGTAGCTCAGGGCATCAGTGTAGGGATATCAATCCCCCACTCACGATATTGCTCACCCAGCCATTTGAGGAGCTACCTTGAAAACAGTATAGGTTAGTTTGTCATGTCTTTCATGTTTGATTCCCATTAAAAGTAGTTATATTTTCTTATAAGGGTTTTTCCATTGCTGGACTTGAATAATTATGTAAGTTTTACCCACCATTATCCTTTATTATATTATTGCTGGACTTGTACAAAGTGAAGAACAATCCAAGTCCATGGTTTTGAAATAGATTTATATTAAAGGCTACAAAAGCTTTTACATTTTTTTTATTGTTCATTTGCTTCCAAAATGCACAATTTTTGCTTCTGCAAAGTGTGCGTGTGAATCTTTCACCTAGCAGGTGCTGCTGAATCTGACATAAATCTATTAAAGCAATGCTCCCGTTTCTGACCAGTCTTTCTGCTCTCCCCTTCCCTTCTCTCATTGGTAGGAATAGCAGCAGAGAGCGGGAAGAGGTTATACACAAAAGATGTGTCTACTAGCTAAAAATACATTTTTATAAAATCTTATTTAATGAAATGTAGAACTACTGTTATCTTTCATATTTGTTCTTTTATACTGTAAATACAGAAAAATATTAAATATGAAATTAGTGTAGTTATATAGACCGTTATACTTTTGTACATTCTTGTACATTATGCATAAAACACTTGAGTTGTAACATAGAGAAAAGGTTTGTGCCCAAGTGACTTGTCATTACACTGATAACAGCCAGGCCCCCACAAATTTGTGGTAATAAGTAGCAAGAATTATGTTCAGTTTCAGTCTGCAGAGCAGCTTTTAACCTCACCGATGGGTCTACAAATATTACTTAGGGAACACCATATTCTATGAGATGTAGCATTACTGAGCAGATCAGGGGGATGACCTTATCCATTAAAGGAGATGCACGGTTGATGCTGGCTGTGCGAATATATCCTGGTTCCCAGCTTGCCTTCTGTAAATTACCTATTTAATCATGTGCATCTCCAAGCAAGAAGATGGAAGACCTGCTTATGTATGTTCACTAACAACATACGGGATACTTTCTATACCCTTGCAACAAATATCATCCACCTTATAATGTTATAATGTAACAGAAATACACACAGATACCATTCACCTTCAACCACTGCTTTGTGATCTATATGTCATGTTGACAGGTTCTCCCAAGGCACCTCCTTGAAGGACAAAACAAATTATTTCTACTCTCAACTATATTTTTTTTTTGCACTTTTTTATTATTAAGAATAGCAAAGGAATATAACTTAAAGCGTCATGTCAGGTAACTTTTTTTTCTAGAATAAGCAGCCACGTGGGTATACATGAGGAATAACATGATTTCTAGCCATTACATGACTTGTATCTGATGTTTTTAGCAATATTTCCCTCTGCAATCTGTAATCCTGCTGTTTTTGAGCTAGTGGGCAGAGACTAGCTGGAATCATGTCTACCCATACACAGGACATGTAGAAACATGAGATCCCGCTCCCTCATTCTCTCTAGTTCAACCTTCGAAGCATACGCACCAATTAGAGATGAGAGAAGATTAGAAGAATTAGATTCAGCAGCTTCGCTGAAGTTGGACAAGAACTTCAATTTGTTACGAATAGTGTTGATCGTGAATATTCTAATCGCAAATTTTTATCACGAATATCGGCACTTCGAGAATTTGCGAAGATGTAGAATATAGTGCTATATGTTCGTAATCACAAATATTCTAGATTTTTGTTTTCATCAGTAACCTCCCTTCTTGCTTGTGGGCCAATAATGAGAAGGCTGCAATATCTTTGTCAGAGCTTAGCAACATCCCTAGCAACCAGTAGGAAAGTTGCCTACCCCTTTACTATATAAGAAACTCCCCAGCAGCCATTTTCTGCAGTTTTTTTGCAGTTGTGAAAGAGAGAGCAGTGACATTGCTGTGCTTTGTGCTTTCATCTGGATCCTATTCCTTATCCAATTACATTATTTAGTTAGTTAGTACATATATATAATACAGATAGCTAGTGGGAGATAGTCCGTGTAGGTTAGAAAGCTATATAGTGTAGGGTTCCAGTGCAGAGTGTTAGGTGGTGTGATAGGAATTACTGTTTCTCTGCTGTCCATACATACATGCTGTAGACATAGTGCTGTGATGTCACAACAATACTTCAGAAATATCTACTCAGACCTGATAAAATGTGAAGTTGCATGTATTGCACAAAAAAATATGCGCATCATTAGTGCCGATTTTCATATCACAAAAATAATGACTGGAGATCACGAATTCTAGAATTCGCGAATTTATTGCGAATATTATGCAAAAAAACTTGAAATATCACAAAAAAGAATATTGCCTATGCCGCTCATCACTAGTTAATTTGTCACAAATTGCTGTTAAAACCCTATTCAGCCTACCAATCAATAGGACTGTTTTTAACAGACACTTAGACAGAAGTGCATCTGCTAAAAATGGTAAAATGCTAGTGCAATATGGCGTTTTGGGTTTGACAAAAAAAAAAATCACTCACCTCATCTACTTGCTCGTGCAGAGGCAGTCTGCTCCTCTCTTGATTGAAAAAGACCTGCCAAAGGACCTGCGCTGAGCATAATGATGTCACCACACCCTCCAAGCGTGATCACCATGTGATCATGCTGGGAGCACACGGTGACGTCATCATGCTCAGCGCAGGTCCTTCAGTAAGTCTTTTTCAATCAACAGAGGAGCAGACTGCCTCTGCGCGAGCAAGTAGATGAAGGTTTTTTTTTTTACATTCTTTCTAAGACAACTCCAGCTGCTATTTTAGCAAAAATGATTAATTACCACGAAGCATAAGGAAATTCAGCTTTGTGGCGAATCGAATATCTCATAAAACTAAGACTAAATTCCACTTTGGATACTGAACTTCGCTGAAAACTTCGCTCAAAACTAGTACCAATAATGGAAGACATACAGTAGAACTAAACAGCTTAGATGTAAATCCAGTAGTGAAATGAAACAGTAAATCACAAACCAACAGCAGTCTCTGTGTCTCTGCCTCTGCCTGTCTCCACCAGTCCCTCCTTTTTCCTTCTCCGCCCCCTTCCCTGACTATAGACTTCTCTGTAATGTGATCCTTCAATGAGCAGACAGCCCTCTGTAGAGGGATCTGAGCAATGAATTCGGAGTTAGTGAAAAGGGGGGAAAGGAGGAGAGTAGTCTAATAAGAGGAGCACAAGGTCAGAATATAAGAGATGGCACTCAACCTCTAAGTCCAATCTTTACTTTATTGAGGTACAAAATACATGCGGGCAGGCAATCAATGCGCAGAATGCCACACAGGAACCATGAGGCGACGGACGTTTCTCGTGAATTACGCTTCTTCTGGCCTCCTAACGTGGTGACGTCAAATACGTCACTTTTATATACAAGCACCGCCTTAACAGACATGCGCAGAGGCAGTTAAGGCGGTGCTTGTGTATAAAAATCACGTATTTGACGTCACCACGTTAGGAGGCCAGAAGAAGCGTAATTCACTCGAAACGGCCATCGCCTCATGAGTGCCGTCTCTTATCTTCTTACCTTGTGCAGATCTGTCTGTGTTGAGACTGAGCACCACCGAAGTCGATTGTGAGTCCCGGTGTCACCACTGAGAAAAAAAAGGGAGCGTCCTCCCGGAATCAGAAGGGAAGCTGAAGCAGTGCCGTCCTGTCTGTTTGTCTCCTTGTGTTTATTTTTAGTCTAATAAGAGGAGACAGAAGCAGCTTTCTCTGATGAGACCTATTACAAAGTTTCTTATAATCGTCTGTACTATTCATTTATGAAAAATTAAACAACAGATAGTCTTTAAAAAGTATTATTATTACCTTTATTTAACAAATCAAATTATCCAAAGTGGATTTCGATCCGAATTTCAGAAAAAATTGGATTCGCCACAAAGCCGAATTTCTCACCTCATCCATATCTCGCAGACGGTCATGTATGAAGTCACCATGCCAGCCGGGGTGATAATGTCTTCAAGTCACAGCATGAGATTTTGCATGGTGTCTTCAATCAAGATGGCCACGGCGGGTTCTTTGCAATCAAATGGATATCAAATGGAATGTTTTAACGGATTACCCCTGAAAGCCCTAATTTTTTTATCTTAGATCCCACAATCAGCTGTGAACACAGCATCTGAAGGGTTCAATGATGGGGGTCAGCACAATCGCCATTCCCCATCATTGTGCCCACTACATACAAAGAAATTAACTTTGTCACAAATTTCTTTGTGAAATTTGGCAAAGCAGTCAAATCAAATTCTCCATAACCTCGCTAATCAGAGATAAGGTATAATGAAAAGATCTGCAACAGTTCTGCATTTATAACCCACACCTGGTTTTGGCTCACAATAACTGATGGAAATAACTGATCAAAAAACTGATGCGTGAACAAGGCCTAAATGGTGGTTTTTAAAGTATCTCTCTATTAAAATATAAAAGCTGTGCAGTGTTCTTAGATGATCATACACGGTTTCAATATCAACCTACTTCTTCAAAGCTCAACAGTTTGTGCTGAAGACCTCTACTTTCTAGTTCACTAGCACAGAGCTGTTATCATTGTTTGCTATGCTATAATTAGAGTAAAGCTGCAGCCCGGTCATGGTCCTTTTTTATCTTTTGTAAGCCTGAAAGCTCACATTATACTTATATCTTTTTTTTTATCCTTTCTCCTGCACATGTATCTATATTCTCCTACAGCTGATATCAGTATGAAGTAAGTAAATGGCTGCACTAATTCAGGTCTCCCATTTTGAATTTAAAAGAAAAGAAGTGTTCAGCCTGCAAGTGAATTAAGTCACCAAACCGAACAGAGAACTTCTTATTTAATTCTGGATGTTGATAATTTAATGTTGTGTATATCATACAAAGTTTTTACTGGACCTTTAGAAGCACATTCTAGGGAGGATCAATGACAATTGTTATAATAGATACTTTTTTTTATTATTTCATTGTAATGTATGTGTCACCTATAGTTTTCATTGTTTTCTCAGGTAGAATGTTTGCAGACCCGATAGATGTTTGTTCCACAATGCATAAAACAGTGAAACAAACAGCTTGAATAACATTGTAAAAAACATATTTAGGCCGAATGCACACGGCCGTTGTTCACGGCCGTGAGCGGTCCGTGGAACCGCAGCCTGGATTCCTGCTGAGTGCAGGAGCGCACTGCGTCATGGGTTGCTATGACGCCGTGCGCTCCCTGCTGCCGCCGCAGTACAGTATTACACTGGTATAGATCATACCAGTGCATTACTGTACTGCGGCGGCAGCAGGGAGCGCACGGCGTCATAGCAACCCATGACGCAGTGCGCTCCTGCACTCAGCAGGAATCCAGGCCGCGGTTCCACGGACCGCTCACGGCCGTGAACAACGGCCGTGTGCATTCGGCCTTATACAGTATATATCTAACATATCACACTTGTTCCTATATATTGTGAGAGTACAGGACTGCAGAGAATATCCCTAGTCATGTTGTATAATAATCTGGCGATCCATGTAATCAAACAATTTACGGGTTCATTTTTCATTTTAAAGCTTGAGGATCAGATTAGCTTTTCAGGATTATACTCACTACCTCTCCATATGCTATCCCCTGCACCAAACAGAATAGAATTATAAATTTGGTGAAACGAGAAATTATGTTATGGCTAATTGTGCATTAATATAAAATATTTAAAAAAATAGTACCGATGAAGAAGAGAAGATAAACAGCGGCACTCACCCAAGTACTCACCCGACTATCAGCGCTGATCCTCTGCGTGGTTGTGCCGCCCTCTACCTCATCTGTGTATATTTTAAAAAATTGTGTAGGATAAATTATACAGTGTTCTGTAAAACAATTGTGATCTTTACATTGTACGTGGGAACAAGGACTCTTTGGGCAATATAGCTGTAGTTGAAAATGCTTTAAAGGGCATCTGTCAGCAAATTTGTACCTATGAAACTGGCTGACCTGTCTCATGCCCTTTTGGTAGCTGAAGGCATCTGTGATGATCCCATGTTCATATGTGCCCGCATGGCTGAGCAAAATAATGTTTTAATATAAGAAAATGAGCCACTAGGAGCAACGGGAGCATTGCTGGTCCTCCTACAGGCTCAGCTCGCTCTGCAACTGCTGCGTCCTTTCCACGTTGTTTGACAGGAAGAAGCGGGGGAGAAAAAGGCTAAGCATCACTTATTTTGTTATCTTTGCACATGTACAGGGGCTAGTAACATAGTAACATAGTATATAAGGCCGAAAAAATACATCTGTCCATCCAGTTCGGCCTGTTATCCTGCAAGTTGATCCACAGGAAGGAAAAAAAAGACCCTGTGAGGTAGAAGTCAATTTTCCCCACTTAAGGGGAAAAAAAATCCTTTCCGACTCCAATCAGGCAATCAGAATAACTCCCTAGATCAACAACCCCTCTCTAGTAGCTATAGCCTGTAATATTATTACACTCCAGAAATACATCCAGGCCCCTCCTGTACTCACCATCACCACCTCCTCAGGCAGAGAGTTCCATAGTCTCACTGCTCTTACCGTAAAGAATCCTCTTCTATGATTGTGTACAAACCTTCTTTCCTCCAGACGCAGAGGATGTCCCCTCATCACAGTCCTGCGGATAAATAGATGATGGGATAGATCTCTGTACTGACCCCTGATATATTTATACAAACTTAGGAAAGCAGCCGGCACTCCTCTTAGCGTCGTGGTGCTCGCGTCAAGGGCATGAAAAACCCGCTTCAATATTCAGGAAAAGACCGGCACTCACTGTTTGGTAATTCAGTTGGCTTTATTCAAAGCATTCAAAGGAAGCGACACGTGTTTCGACTCAACACTGAGCCTTTGTCAAGCAAAGTGAAATCAATTACAAGGAAATTTAAATGCAGCGCCATATCCGGCGTTCAGACGTGGTGACGTCACACACTCACGGTTACAATGTATACACAAAATAAATACAAAATGAACAAATAGTAACAACCAAAGACAGATCACCTCAACCTATGGTCAGTGGTAAGTAGATACTTGTAAATGTTCATATATGCAAAACAAGATGAAGGAAAAAACGAAAAGGGAAAAAAAGGAGGAATGGCAGACATGTAGTGCAGCCCAATATATTGAAGCCAATACACAATTTAAATATTCAAAAAACAAAATCTTGAGATATCTTCATCTCTTACAAAACTAAATCTAATTACATAATTTTTATTTTTATATTTCATATTAATAGCAATATATTCCACATTTTTCACATTATTTTCAATATTTTCACTTTTCATTTTTTCTGTGACTGAAAAAGAAATGAAATTGATCAAAACCGTAAAAGATGTTTGAAAATATTAAACATACAACATCTGATACCCTATAGGAAAGAACTCACTTCATAGTCTCGATTGAGACCTTTTGGTTCCAGAGTCTGCAGAGTGTGAATCCAGTAGCTTTCCCGTTTTTTTAACATTAATAACCTGTTGCCCCCTCTACGTGGTTGCTGTATCTGTTCAATAATTTGAAACCTTAGTTGTGATATATTGTGGGAGCAGCTGTCAAAATGAAAGGGGACAGGTAATAGCAAATTTTTCTTCCGTATACTGGATTTATGATTACTGAACCTATCTTTCATTCTGACAGATGTCTCACCCACATATATCAAACCACAGGGGCATTTCAACAGGTAAACCACATAGTTGCTGTCACAAGTGAAAAATCCCTTAATCGGGAATTTTTTACCTGTGTGTGGGTGGGAAAAGGTTTCACCTTTAAATACTGCTGAGCAATGGACACACTGCAGACACGGAAAGGTGCCCTTCTTTGGAGTAGACAAAAACAATTGACGTGACATCTTACTGCCTCCTATGTCAGCCTTAACAATCGTATCCCTAATGTTTCTGGTTCGTTTGTAACAAATCATAGGTACATCTCTGAATTCCACAACATCAGGGTAGGCTACACGCATAATCCCCCAGTGTTTATTGATCACATGTCGAAATTTATTGATCCATGGATGATACTTGACAATAAATGGTAACCGTTTTTTATCACTGTCAGGTCTTTTTTTATATACTTCGCCACTACACTTCTTTAGCTCATCATCCAATAAGGGTTTCGGATAACCCCTAGATGAAAATTTGTCAGCCATCTCTTGCAATCTCGTTTTCTTTAAGGCTTCATCTGACACAATTCTTTCTACACGCCTGAATTGTGAGAGTGGCAGAGATTTTTTTACCGATGGTGAATGATTGCTAGAGAAGTGGAGTAGACCATTTTTATCAGTTTTTTTTGTATACAAGTCAGTCTGTATTAAATTATCTGGTCCTTTTATTACCCAAGTATCCAAAAAATTCATTTTATTTAAATCACTTTGAACTGTGAAGGATAGTTCAGGCCATACATTGTTCAAATATGTAGTAAACAGATTCAATGATTCGATGCCGCCCCGCCATACGCAAAAAATATCGTCTATAAATCGACGCCAAAAAATGCAAGATTGCGTATATAATGAATTGCTGGTTATTAATGTTAAAAAAACGGGAAAGCTACTGGATTCACACTCTGCAGACTCTGGAACCAAAAGGTCTCAATCGAGACTATGAAGTGAGTTCTTTCCTATAGGGTATCAGATGTTGTATGTTTAATATTTTCAAACATCTTTTACGGTTTTGATATTTCATTTCTTTTTCAGTCACAGAAAAAATGAAAAGTGAAAATATTGAAAATAATGTGAAAAATGTGGAATATATTGCTATTAATATGAAATATAAAAATAAAAATTATGTAATTAGATTTAGTTTTGTAAGAGATGAAGATATCTCAAGATTTTGTTTTTTGAATATTTAAATTGTGTATTGGCTTCAATATATTGGGCTGCACTACATGTCTGCCATCCCTCCTTTTTTTCCCTTTTTTTCCCTTTTCGTTTTTTCCTTCATCTTGTTTTGCATATATGAACATTTACAAATATCTACTTACCACTGACCATAGGTTGAGGTGATCTGTCTTTGGTTGTTACTATTTGTTCATTTTGTATTTATTTTGTGTATACATTGTAACCGTGAGTGTGTGACGTCACCACGTCTGAACGCCGGATATGGCGCTGCATTTAAATTTCCTTGTAATTGATTTCACTTTGCTTGACAAAGGCTCAGTGTTGAGTCGAAACACGTGTCGCTTCCTTTGAATGCTTTGAATAAAGCCAACTGAATTACCAAACAGTGAGTGCCGGTCTTTTCCTGATATATTTATACATAGTAATTAGATCTCCCCTCAGTCGTCTTTTTTCTAAAGTGAATAACCCTAATTTTGATAATCTTTCAGGGTACTGTAGTCCACCCATTCCAGTTATTACTTTAGTTGCCCTCCTCTGAATCCTCCCCAGCTCTGCTATGTCTACCTTGTTCACAGGAGCCCAGAACTCTACACAGTACTCCATGTGTGGTCTGACTAGTGATTTGTAAAATGGTAGGACTATGTTCTCATCATGGACATCTATGCCCCTTTTAATGCAACTCATTATCTTATTGGCCTTGGCAGCAGCTGCCTTACACTGGTTTCTACAGCTTACTTTTCTATTCACTAAAATTCCTAGGTCCTTTTCCATGTCAGTGTTACCCAGTGTTTTATCATCTAGTATGTACTGGTGACTTGCATTATTCCTTCCCAAGTGCATATCCTTACATTTGTCAGTGTTAAACCTCATCTGCCACTTCTCTGCCCAAGCCTCTAATCTATCCAGATCCCTCTGTAGTAGTATACTGTCCTCTAATTACTTTACACAGTTTAGTGTCATCTGCAAAAATTGATATTTTACTGTGCAAGCCTTCTACAAGATCATGAATAAATATATTGAAGCGAATAGGACCCAGTACTGACCCCTGAGGTACTCCACTAGTGACAGTGACCCAATCTGAGTGTGTACCATTAATAACCACCCTCTGTTTTCTATCACTGAGCCAGTTACTTACCCACATACAGACATTTTCTCCCAGTCCGAGCATTCTCATCTTATATACTAACCTTTCATGCGGTACAGTGTCAAATGCTTTGGAGAAGTCCAGATATACGATATCCATTGATTCAAGTCTAGAACTTACCGCCTCAAAGAAACTGATTAAATTAGTTTGACATGACCATTCCTTCATGAAGCCATGCTGATATGGCGTTATTTGCTTATTTTCATTGAGGTACTCTAACACTATGGTGTGGGAGGAAAACACCACAACGAGCATAGGATGGAAGGGGGAAACAGGGAATCAGGCGTGAGAACTAGGGAAGGAAGATAGACACCTCCTAGTAAAAACCCTAACCAAAATTCTGACTGACTACCAGTATGAACAGACCCCAAAGGTAGGTGAATTCATACGCAGGAATACCTAGAGTCCTATCTAGTCCTATAGGACCCTGGTACTAATGGCAGGGATGAGACTACCTGTTCCTCCAAAAGGAAGGACGAACAGGAGTCTACTTCAGGCCTAATACAAACAATAGGGAAATGCAACACACAGAACCCAAACAAAATATAAAAAAGGAAAGGAAATACTTAACTTCAAAGAGGCTATGGAAGTACTAGGAACTCAGCTGAGATCCAACCAAAAAACAAACCACAGGCACAGAAGCTTTAAACCGCACAGCATAGTGGGAGAAGCAACTATAAATAAGGAAGGTTAAATGACCACATAGGCAACACCTGGAGGTAAGGGATGTTGCCATTACCAGAAACAACACAGACACCTATTGACGTGTTGCCAGTCTCACAGATCTCCTGCCACTCACTGTCGCCGGGACAGCCGTATGTCTCGGTACGTCAGTGACAGGTACTCTGTGATAGCATCTCTTAGAAAACCTTCAGACAGCTAACCCACGACTGATGTTAAACTTACCGGCCTATAGTTTCCGGGCTCTGTTTTTGGACCCTTTTTGAAAATTGGCACCACATTTGCTATGCGCCAATCAGGACTGGTGCAAGGATTTTTGCCACCCTAGGCAAAAGCTAATTTTGCCGCCCCCTTGACTCTGCCCATTGACCCGCCCCTTTATATATCATTGATAATACACTCCTCAGCTGCTGCAGAACCTCATTGAGCTCAATGTCTGTTCATCAATGGTGGACATTTACCTCGCAGCCCCTATTCAAAAAGTTCTGCAGCAGCTGAGGCGTACATTGTAAATCACATTATCACCGCTGCGCCAGAACCTTCTAGAGCATACCACAGCCGCTGCAGAACCTCTTTTTGAAGAGGGCCTGGGAGCTAAATGTCCATCACTGATGAACAGACATAAAGCTCAAAGAGGTTCTGCAGCAGCTGAGGCTTGTATTAGGAGGTCTCGGAGCTGTGCTGGGAATATAACTGATAATACATGCCTCAGCTGTTGCAGAACCTCTTTTGGAAGACGAATTGTGAGATAAATGTCCATCACTGACATAAAGCTAAAAGAGGTTCTGCAGCTGCTGAGCCATGCATTATGAGATGTGGAGGCAACGTGACTTATAATACACACCTCAGCTGCTGCAGAACCTCTTTGAGCTCAGTGTCTGCTCATCAATGATGGACATTTAGCTCCAAGGCTCTATTCAAAAAGAGGTTCTGCAGCAGCTGAGCCATGCATTAGGAGGTCTCAGAGCTGTGCTGGGAATATAATTGATAATACATGCCTCAGCTGCTGCAGAACCCCTTTGAGCTCAACGTCTGTTCATGAGTGATGGACATTTAGCTCACAATTCGCCTTCCAAAAGACGTTCTGTGGCAGCGCACTGTGAGGTCTGGATGTGATGTGACCTCAGCTACTGCAGAAGCTTTTTTACCCTGTAAATAATGCCAGCAGGGCTGTGTAAGGTGCCGGGATGCGGTACCGCAGCGGTATCCTGAGCAGACGGACAGTTTGGCAGGCAGAGGAAACACAACAATGGCTCCACACTGTGCATGGCAGCAGCAATCAGTGCAGTGGTCAGAAGCTGGCCGGGGAGGGGGGCGGGAGGTGGAGGCGGGTGAGGAAGGGGGGGGGAGTAATGAAGGTGGGCAGGGTCACTGCCCCCTTGGAGGGAGGAGGGACCAGGGGTAAGGAGCGGGGTGGTGTCACTCTTCACAGGGCAGGAGGGGGAGGCAGTTAGGAGTGGAACGTTCCTCTGGTGAGAGAGAAAGGAAGACCAGGCAGATAAGCTGGGCGTGGTTTGTCATCAGTGGGCGTCTCTGATTTCTCACAAAAGTCTTTAGTGTGGAATTGAGGAGGCGTGGTCGCACTCATTGAGGTAAGGGTGTTTCCAGTGTCATACGAAGCAGTGGTAAGTGTTGGGAATGTTACCCCACAATGTCTTGTTGGACATCCAGGATTGGCTGCCCAGTGACAGTGGTGGTGCTCCGACTTGATGCCAGGTGTAACCAGCACACAACATACATGTTGGACTCCTCATATGACTAGGGGGCAAGATGCTATCAGCGATGGAAGACATCTCTTTTTAATTTATTATTTATACTGTTCTATGGATCATTTTTGATCCTTTGCATGATCTGGAGAAATACTTATTGCCAACATGGATTCAGTCTCTCAACAGATAATGTGATACGTTATATGTGGTACTTCCGCTTTGCTTTTTAGTCCCATACAGATTTTTCGAACTGACTGACCTTCATTTCTTAAAGTAATGATGGCCACTCGTTTTTCTTTACTTAGCTGCTTTTTTCTTGCCATAATACAAATTCTAACAGTCTATTCAGTAGGACTATCAGCTGTGTATCCACCTGACTTCTCCACAACGCAACTGATGGTCCCAACCCCATTTATAAGGCAAGAAATCCCCCTTATTAAACCTGACAGGGCACACCTGTGAAGTAAAAAACATTTCAGGTGACTACCTCTTGAAGCTAATCAAGAGAATGCCAAGAGTGTGCAAAGCAGTAATCAAAGCAAAAGGTGGCTACTTTGAAGAACCTATAATATTATATATTTTCAGTTGTTTCACACTTTTTTGTTATGTATATAACTCGTGTAGGTGAGATATATAGACCACCTAGCCAAGTCAAAGAAATAGATGATCTACTAGTTGAGAAAATAGCTAAAATGACATTGAAGTGGGAAGTTATCATTATGGGAGACTTCAATCTTCCAGATGTAAACTGGAAAACCAAAATAGCTAGTTCTGCCAGGAGTACAGATATTCTAAATTCCCTACTGGGATTATCTCTACAGCAAGTAGTGGAGGAGCCAACCCGGAAGGAGGCCTTTTTAGATTTAGTATTCACAAATGGGAATTTGGTATCTGATATTACTGTAGGGCATGGGTGTCAAACATGCGGCCCGTGGGCCGCATGCGGCCCGCAATGAATATCTTTGCGGCCCGGCAAGTATTTCTGAACATAAGCGCACTGCTATCGGCGCGCTCATGTTCTCTCAGCAGCACGGGGAGAAGAAAGCTGTCCTCCCTCCCCCTGTGCTGCTGCCACCAATGAGAAGAGAGGGGGGGGGGAGGAGGGGCGGGCGCACTGTGCCACCAATGAGAATAGAGGGGGGGAGGAGGGGCGGGCGCACTGCGCCACCAATGAGAATAGGGGGGGGGGAGGGGGAGGCGCACTGCGCCACCAATGATTGGACTATTTCCACACAGAGCGGCGCCCAGCACTCACCATTAGTCCTGGGCGCCGCTCCGTTCGCCCGCAGTGCTCCATTACTGTCTCCTCTCCTGCTCCACATGCTGCTTTCTATCGGAGCGATGGGAGGAGACATCAGCTTCACTAGTGGGCGTTCCTTCTCCCTGCGCTGCGATTGGACAGCGCTACAGCCAGGAAGAAGGAACGCCCACTAGTGAAGCTGATGTCTCCTCCCATCGCTCCGATAGTAATCAGCAGCATGTGGAGCAATAGAGGAGACAGTAATGGAGCACTGCAGTCGAACGAGCGGCGCCTAGGACTAATGGTGAGTGCTGAGACATCGCTGGGCGCCGCTCTGTGTGGCCTGATAGTGAAAGAAGTTTAACACAATACAGGAGGCGGGTGCCGGCAGCAGAATCGCATTGCCGGCACCCTGCCCCTGACAGGGAGCTGCGATCAGAGGCAGTTAACACCTTAGGTGCCGCACCTGAGGGGTTAACTGCTGATCTGCCAGTACCCGCCTCCTGTATAAAGGGGTAATTTATCATTGGTGGTGCAGTGTGCCCCCCCCCCCTCAACCCCCCATCCCATTAAAATCATTGGTGGCACAGTGCGCCAGCCCCTCTCAACCCCCCCAGTATTGAAATCATTGGTGGCAGTGGCCACAGGGACCTCTCCCCTCCCCCTCATTGGTGGTGCAGTGGCAGCTTCTGATCGGAGCCCCAGCTGTGTAAGCCTGGGGCTCCGATCAGTTACCATGGCAGCCAGGACGCTACAGAAGCCCTGGTTGCCATGGTAACATCCCTGATGCTGTGTGCACAAGGCACAGAGCAGTAGGGACAGTGTGAAGTCCTATTCACCCTGATAGAGCTGAATAGGACAAGGGATGAAAGATCCCAGGTTCTCGCCCCTAAGGCTACTTTCACACTTGCGTTCAGAGCGGATCCGTCTGAGACGGATCCGCTCATATAATGCAGACGGTGGATCCGTTCAGAACGGATCCGTCTGCATTATATTGTAAAAAAAATTCTAACTGTGAAAGTAGCCTGAACGGATCCGTCCAGACTTTTATATTGAAAGTCAATGGGGGACGGATCCGTTTGAAGATTGAGCCATATTGTGTCATCTTCAAACGGATCCGTCCCCATTGACTTCCATTGTAAGTCTGGACGGATCCGCACGCCTCCGCACGGCCAGGCGTTTTTTTTTTATGCGGCCCACATAAACTTAAATTTTGTTTTTTTGGCCCATGTTAGCCTTTGAGTTTGACATGCTTGCTGTAGGGGAAAGCTTGGGATCTAGTGATCACCAGTCAGTGTGGTTTACTATAAGTCACACCACACAAAAACAAAAGTTTTAGATTTTAGAAAAACAGACTTTTCTAAAATTAGATTAGTGGTATACGAGTCCCTATCAGACTGGAACAGTTTCATTGGAGTCCAGGAGAAATGGGACTACTTAAAAGTGGCACTATTGAAGGCAACAGAAAATTGCATTAGGCTTGTCAGTAAAAGCAAAAAAAGGAAGAGACCACTGTGGTACTCAGCAGAAGTGGCCAAAATCATTAAAAACAAAAAGATAGTATTTAGGAATTATATAAAAATAAAAAAAAACGAGGATGACAGACAAATTTATAAGATTAGGCAGAGAGAGGCCAAACAAGTTATAAGAGCTTCTAAAGCACAGGCAGAAGAGAAATTAGCTCAGTCAGGGAAAAAAGGCGATAAGGCATTCTTCAGATACATAAATGAAAAAAGGAAACTAAAACAAGGAATTACCAAATTAAAAACTAAAGAAGGAAGGTATATGGAAGAAGATAAAGAACTAGCTGACTGCCTCAATGAATACTTCTGTTCAGTTTTTACAAAGGAAAATGAAGGAGAAGGACCTCAGTTAGGAAAGAAGACTAATGAATCTTTTGACGCCTGTGTCTTTACAGAGGAAGAGGTTCTAAGTCAGCTGTCTAAAATTAATACAAATAAGTCACAGGGGCCTGATGGGATACACCCAAAGCTATTAAAAGAGCTCAGCGGTGAACTAGCAAAACCATTAACAGATTTATTTAACCAATCACTGGCAACAGGAGTCGTCCCAGAAGATTGGAAATTAGCAAATGTTGTGCCCATTCACAAGTAAGGTAGTAGGGAGGAATCGGGCAACTATAGGCCAGTAAGCCTGACATCAATAATGGGGAAATTAATAGAAACCATACTTAAGGAGAGGATTGTGGACCATCTAAAATCCCATGAATTGAAAGATCAAAAGCCCACTGCACACAATTACATGGGGTGATGTGGAGAGTAACCTGGATCAAAGATTTGATTGTACATTTTATGCTGCCATTGCTATCATCAATTTAAAGCTATTGTCCTGGTGGAACTATCAATGTCCCAGTGATCATAAGACAAATTTGTGTTAGTGTATGTTCACACGCAGAAGATTTGTTACAGACGTTTCTGCGGCTGTAAATCTGTTTTATTTATCTAAATGGGGTTGTTTCCAAAACATTTAGATATTTTATATTGATGACCTATGCTCAGGATAGGTCATTAATATCAGATTGGCAGAGGTCCAACTGCCCTTGCTTCAAGCGCTGTTTGCTGTTGCCTTCTGTTCGAGCGCTGCTTGGTGTCGACATCGCAGGGATGAGCAGTATAATTACAACTCCGCCATCATGTTCACTTCAATGGGACAGCTCCTTCCTCTTTAAATGGATAGGACGGAGTTGTCCCATTGAAGTAAATAAGGATGGCATATTCGTAATTACACCTGCTTACCGCTGGAGTTGCAACGGCAAGCAGGTAAACAGTGAAGAGAAAGCAGCACTCATATGAGAGACGTGGTCTCCTCAAACAGCTGATCAGCAGGGGTGCCAGGACATGGAAACTCAACGTGGTCAAGCATGCATGTGTTCTAAATGGGGAGGGTGGAGTAATCCATAGACAGACACCCCTGGTGCTTATCTCCCGTTAAGATCAGGTGTTCAAATTCAACATACCTGTTCCCTTTTTTCCCCAAAATTATCTCACTTTGGAAAAGTTGAAATTTACACATAAGATAGTTAAACACTCCCCCATCCAAAATCAACAAGTTTGGTCGAATTTACCCGTGTATATATATGGGAACCTTGAAGGCCACTTAAAGGGGTTGTCTTCTTATTTTTTATATTGATCATCTATCCTTAGAACTCAAGATTTTATAAAGTCCAGATACATTAAGGTACAGGACATCTCTTCATTCATCACAATGGAGAACACTGCTTAGTCTTAGATCACTATTAACAGGAAATAACGTCTTGTCCTTTTTCAAGTGGCCATGGTTCACTTAATAGAGATAACATGCATGGGGAAATCAAATTCCCTGTGGCTTCACTACCCAGGGTAGTCATCAGGGCCAGTGCTGACCTGCTTCTGAGGGGGTGGAAGATAATGTAAAGCCTCATGTGCCACAGGCCACTAGGCTTTGAGCCTATGAAGCAGTAGAAGAGCGCAGGTGGTCACAATTACATAATCGCGCCCTACTGCGCCAGGTCTCAGACGATGCCATGATGTGGTCACAAATGCCTGCATCCTAGCACAGGCATTCATGATCAAGTCATCGCGCTGCATGAGAACTGGTACAAGGGGTAACATGATGTCATCGCAACTGCCTGCGCCGGAATGCAGCAACTTAAGCAGCAGGACAGAAGAGGCCTTTGGTCTGCATCACAGACGGTGGCATGGAGGGAGAGTCAGATGAATATTTTGGCTTTTCATATATATATATATGATGACACTACAGGGGAGGGGCATTATACATACGGGCACTACAGGGGGGCATCATCATAATCCATACTGGCAACAGGGAGCCTTATATAACACAAGAACTACAGGAGGCACTACAGGGGGGATTAGAAGTACAAGGGGCATAAGAACTACAGCAGGCACTTCCAGGGGCAGCACATTTTAAATGCTAACTACAGGGAGCATTATAAATACTGGGGTCACTACAGGCGGGATTATAACTAGAGATGAGCGAATCGAAGTTGAAAAAGTGGAATTCGATCCGAAATCTTTTATTTTGCTGTATAGAAGTTCAGGGAAAGGATAGGGAAGAATCATTCCACAGTATTGAAGTAGAACAGGGTTCAGTAGGGAAATTTACGGCATGGTTAATAGGAACAATCCTCTTACACCTTGCTGCACTGACTGCGGATCCAAATTGCTATTATACAGCTCTGTACTTCCAGCAATCCGTTCTTGTTACTGGGGTGCAAGTGCTGTTGATACAGCCATTAACAGGGTTTATTACAAGGAAATATGTATTTGTCTTATTTGCCCTTGTGCGGTGCGGTGCAATTATATGTTCTAAAGCATGTTTTGGCTTGTATTAGTGTGGGGGGGAAAGGGTTTATTAGCTGTTGTGTGGTGGAGAGAGAAAATTACAGGACATCAGTGACGTGCAGACAGTGGCGTACCACCAATGGTGGCAGACCACGCGATCTCTATGAGGCCCATGAGGTTAGGGGGCCCAGCAGGGCTGAATGGCCTTGCCCCCTCACTTTCTAGTCTTACGGCTTACAAGCCGGTTTACACATCAGCAGAGGAAAGGAGCATCAGTGGCGTACTAGGGGGGGGGGGGATGTCTGCCCCGGGTGCCAGTTCTCAGGGGGTTGCCAGAAGCAAGGAGCGCTTCCATCAATACAGATGGAAGCGCTCATTGCTGGAGCACTCAGAGCTGCGGTCCTGTCACTCCCAGCGCTCCACTCCTCCTTCAGGCCGGAGGCGCTCTGAATGGTGAAGCAGGAAGACTTCTCCCCGCTCCACCATTTAGCCTGCAGGCGTAGATCGCGGTGGTAGCCTGTGTGGGCAAAGCCTGAAGCCTGGAAATCTGCATAAGCTCCGCCCACACAGTGCTGCAGAGCATTCTGTACCTGCAGGGAAGAGAGGTATGTGAGCATCAGGAACGGGACAAGGTGAGTAGGTACTGTGTTTTTTTGTTTTTTAAAACAGAGGGGGCACAGAGGGCTTTATTACTATGAAGGGGGCACAGAGAACTTTATTACTATAGAGGGGGCACAGAGGACTTTATTACTATGGAGGGGGCACAGAGGGCATTACTACAATGGAGGAGGCACAGAGGGCATTACTAATGTGAAGGGGGCACAGAGCCAGAGGGCATTTCTACAATGAAGGGGCACAGAGGGCATTATTACTGTGAAGGGGCACAGTGGCATTATTACTGTGAAGGGGGGCAGTGGGCATTATTACTGTGAAGGGGGCACAATAGGGATTTCTACTATAGAGGGGGCACAGAGGGCATTACTAGCACAGTAGCCATTACTACTATTAACCACTTCAGCCCCGCTAGGTGAAACCCCCTTCATGACCAGAGCACTTTTTACACTTCGGCACTACACTCCTTTCACCGTTTATCGCTCGGTCATGCAACTTACCACCCAAATGAATTTTACCTCCTTTTCTTCTCACTAATGGAGCTTTCATTTGGTGGTATTTTATTGCTGCTGACATTTTTACTTTTTTTGTTATTAATCAAAATGTAACGATTTTTTTTGCAAAAAAATGACATTTTTCACTTTCAGCTGTAAAATTTTGCAAAAAAAACGACATCCATATATAAATTTTTCACCAAATTTATTGTTCTACATGTCTTTGATAAAAAAAAAATGTTTGGGCAAAAAAAAAATGGTTTGGGTAAAAGTTATAGCGTTTACAAACTATGGTACAAAAATGTGAATTTCCGCTTTTTGAAACAGCTCTGATTTTCTGAGCACCTGTCATGATTCCTGAGGTTCTACAATGCCCAAACAGTAGAAAAACCCCACAAATGACACCCTAAGGTATTCACTGATGGGCATAGTGAGTTCATAGAACTTTTTATTTTTTGTCACAAGTTAGCGGAAAATTATGATGATTTTTTATTTTTATTTTTTTCTTACAAAGTCTCATATTCCGCTAACTTGTGACAAAAAATAAAAAATTCTAGGAACTCACCATGCCCCTCACAGAATACCTTGGGGTGTCTTCTTTCCAAAATGGGGTCACTTGTGGCGTAGTTATACTGCCCTGGCAATTTAGGGGCCCTAATGTGTGAGAAGAACTTTGCAATCAAAATGTGTAAAAAATGACCGGTGAAATCCGAAAGGTGCACTTTGGAATATGTGCCCCTTTGCCCACCTTGGCATCAAAAAAGTGTCACACATCTGGTATCGCCGTACTCAGGAGAAGTTGGGGAATGTGTTTTGGGGTGTCATTTTACATATACCCATGCTGGGTGAGAGAAATATCTTGGCAAAAGACAACTTTTCCCATTTTTTTATACAAAGTTGGCATTTGACCAAGATATTTATCTCACCCAGCATGGGTATATGTAAAATGACACCCCAAAACACATTCCCCAACTTCTCCTGAGTACGGTGATACCAGATGTGTCACACTTTTTTGCTGCCAAGGTGGTCAAAGGGGCACATATTCCAAAGTGCACCTTTCGGGTTTCGCAGGCCATTTTTTACACATTTTGATTGCAAGGTACTTCTCACACATTTGGGCCCCTAAATTGCCAGGGCAGTATAACTACGCCACAAGTGACCCCATTTTGGAAAGAAGACACCCCAAGGTATTCCGTGAGGGGCATGGCGAGTTCCTAGAATTTATTTATTTTTGTCACAAGTTAGCGGAAAATGATGATTTTTTTTTTTCTTCTCTTTTTTCCTTACAAAGTCTCATATTCCACTAACTTGCGACAAAAAATAAAAAATTCTAGGAACTCGCCATGCCCCTCACGGAATACCTTGGGGTGTCTTCTTTCCAAAATGGGGTCACTTGTGGCGTAGTTATACTGCCCTGGCAATTTAGGGGCCCAAATGTGTGAGAAGTACTTTGCAATCAAAATCTGGAAAAAATAACCGGTGAAATCCGAAAGGTGCACTTTGGAATATGTGCCCCTTTGCCCACCTTGGCATCAAAAAAGTGTCACACATCTGGTATCGCCGTACTCAGGAGAAGTTGGGAAGAGAAATATCTTGGCAAAAGACAACTTTTCCAATTTTTTTACACAAAGTTGGCATTTGACCAAGATATTTATCTCACCCAGCATGGGTATATGTAAAATGACACCCCAAAACACATTCCCCAACTTCTCCTGAGTACGGCGATACCAGATGTGTGACACTTTTTTGCAGCCTAGATGCGCAAAGGTGCCCACATTCCTTTTAGGAGGGCATTTTTAGACATTTGGATCCCAGACTTCTTCTCACGCTTTAGGGCCCCTAAAAAGCCAGGGCAGTATAAATACCCCACATGTGACCCCACTTTGGAAAGAAGACACCCCAAGGTATCCAATGAGGGGCCTGGCAATTTCATAGAAATTTTTTTTTTTTCGCATAAGTTAGCGGAAATTGATTTTTTTTTTTGTTTTTTCTCACAAAGTCTCACTTTCCGCTAACTTAGGACAAAAATTTAAATCTTTCATGGACTCAATATGCCCCTCAGCAAATACCTTGGGGTGTCTTCTTTCCAAAATGAGGTCAGTTGTGGGGTGTTTGTACTGCCCTGGCATTTGAGGGTCTCCGCAATCATTACATGTATGGCCAGCATTAGGAGCTTCTGCTATTCTCCTTATATTGAGCATACAGGTAATGAGATTTTTTTTTCCGTTCAGCCTCTGGGCTGAAAGAAAAAAATGAACGGCACAGATTTCTTCATTCGCATTGATCAATGTGGATGAAAAAATCTCTGCCAAAAAAAAAAAAATGGAGGGGAAAGGCGTCTGCCAGGACATAGGAGCTCCGCCCTACATCCATACCCACTTAGCTCGTATGCCCTGGCAAACCAGATTTCTCCATTCGCATCAATCGATGTGGATGAATAAATCATTGCCGGGATTTTTTTTTTTTTTTTTATATATATATACAAAGTGTTTGCCAAAGCATAGGAACGCCGCCTCCTCCTCAGCTCGTATGCCTTGGCAAACGTATCTGTCACTGCAGAGAAGAAAATCCCGTCTTGCAGCGCCGCATACACCGACTTGCGTGTAATCTGACAGCAGCACAATGCTTCTGTCAGAATGCACATCGGTGCTGCAGCTAGTAGATCGGTTGGTCCACCTGGAAGGTAAAAAGACAAAAAAAAAAAAAAAAAGAAAAAACCAGGCCACAACGCAATAATTTTATTAACTTTGGAACAGAACATGTAACTTTAACTTTTTGAACTAAACATTAACGTGTTTGCTTACTGGTGTTTTTTTTTTGTTTTTTTTTTACCTTTATAGAACAAACCTCTCCTTCCCCATGGGTCAATGTGCAAAGCGCAAATCGCCCAAAGATGTGGCGAAGTGCGTTATGCACTTTGTCCCATGTGAAAGGAGACGTTTGCAGCAGCTGTGAGTGAATGGGCCCTAATAGCCCTGTGTGCCTATCCTGGTGAGATGATCCCTATGCTAATAGTGTACCTGTGAGTGGTACTTCCGGAAACACTCTCCAAAGCATAGGGCAGGGTGGTCCGGACAGTCAGGACAGAAATAGCGGGTGTCACGCCTTATTCCACTCCTGCTACAGACACAACATTTTTTTCGGGGTGGCGGTCGGTTTGAGGTACCAGGAACGACACTGGGGAAGTGTCGCTCGTGTAGACGGCTAACTACACTGGTGGATGGGGCCACGGAACCTCCTGGATACAGGAGGTTCGCGATGATCTCTTCCTGAAATTTGAGGAAGGATCCAGTTCTCCCAGCCTTACTGTAGAGAACAAAACTATTGTACAGAGCCAATTGAATTAAATATACAGACACCTTCTTATACCAGCAGTCTGGTGCGTCGGGAAACTAAATACTGGAGCCAACATCTGGTCATTGAAGTCGACCCCTCCCATGTGGAGGTTATAGTCGTGGACTGAGAGGGGCTTTTCAATGACACGGGTTGCTCGCTCAATTTGGATTGTCGTGTCTGCGTGAATGGAGGAGAGCATGTAAACGTCACGCTTGTCTCTCCATTTCACCGCGAGCAGTTCTTCGTTACACAGTGCGGCCCTCTGCCCCCTTGCAAGACGGGTGGTAACGAGCCGTTGGGGGAAGCCCGCGTGACTAGTTCGCGCGGTACCACAGGCGCCAATCCGTTCTAGAAACAAATGCCTAAAGAGGGCCACACTTGTGTAAAAATTGTCCACATAAAGATGGTACCCCTTGCCGAATAAGGGTGACACCAAGTCCCAAACTGTCTTCCCACTGCTCCCCAGGTAGTCAGGGCAACCGACCGGCTCCAGGGTCTGATCTTTTCCCTCATAGATCCGAAATTTGTGGGTATAGCCTGTGGCCCTTTCACAGAGCTTATACAATTTGACCCCATACCGGGCGCGCTTGCTTGGGATGTATTGTTTGAAGCCAAGGCGCCCGGTAAAATGTATCAGGGACTCGTCTACGCAGATGTTTTGCTCTGGGGTATAAATATCTGCAAATTTCAGGTTGAAATGGTCTATGAGGGGCCGAATTTTGTGGAGCCGGTCAAAAGCAGGGTGGCCTCTGGGACGGGAGGTGCTGTTATCACTAAAGTGCAGGAAACGCAGGATGGTCTCAAATCGTGTCCTGGACATAGCAGCAGAGAACATGGGCATGTGATGAATTGGGTTCGTGGACCAATATGACCGCAATTCATGCTTTTTTGTCAGGCCCATGTTGAGGAGGAGGCCCAGAAAAGTTTTAATTTCGGAAACTTGGACTGGTTTCCACCGGAAAGACTGGGCATAAGAGCTTCCCGGGTTAGCGGTTATAAATTGTGTGGCATATCTGTTTGTTTCGGCCACAACTAAGTCTAAAAGCTCCGCAGTCAAGAACAGCTCAAAAAATCCCAGGGCCGAACCGATCTGAGCTGTCTCAACCCGAACTCCAGACTGGGCAGTGAAAGGGAAAACTACGGGTGCGGCGGAAGTTGGGGACTGCCAATCAGGGTTTGCCAGCACCTCTGGGATTCTAGGGGCTCTACGGGCACGTCTTTGCGGTGGCTGCGACGGGGTCACTACTGCACGTGCCACCGTACCAGCTTCAACTGCCCTTCTGGTGCTCGCTACTTCACCAGGTTGTACGGCAGTGCTGGTACTAGGTCCAGGAAGGGCTGGGCTGCTGGTGTATGCCTCACCACGTAATCCGACAGCACCAGCCCCACTCTGCTGCTCTTGAAGCGGATCCTGCGCAACCTGCGGTCTAGCGACACGGGGCCGGGTACGCCTGCTGCTATCAGGGACCTCAACCTCCTCGTCCGAACTTTGGGTCAGAGAGCCACTGCTTTCTACAGGTTCGTATTCTGACCCGCTGGATTCATCAGATGAGGGTTCCCACTCCTCATCCGACTGGGTCAGAAGCCTGTAGGCCTCTTCAGAGGAATACCCCCTGTTAGACATGTGGGCAACTAAATTTAGGGGTATTCCCTGAGACTACCCAAGAAAAAAAAAGCAAGCCTGTCTTACAAAGGGGAGGCTAGCGAAGTACCGGAGGCCGCTGCGGTTGATAAAAAATATCAAAACTGATTTTTTTATCGCCGCAGTGCGTGTAAAGTGAATGTGCAGTGATCAAAAAAAATAATTTTTTTTGTCACTGCGGTGGGGCGGGCGTGGGCGAACGCACGTGTGGGCGACCGATCAGGCCTGATCGGGCAAACACTGCGTTTTGGGTGGAGGGCGAACTAAAGTGACACTAGTACTATTATAGATCTGACCGTGATCAGTTTTGATCACTTTCAGATACTATAAAAGTACAAATGCTGATTAGCGATACGCTAATCAGCGAATAACGGACTGCGGTGCGGTGGGCTGGGCGCTAACTGATCGCTAACTACCTAACCAAGGGACCTAAACTATACCTAAAACCTAACGGTCAATACCAGTGAAAAAAAAAAAAGTGACAGTTTGCACTGATCACTTTTTTTCCTTTTCACTAGTGATTGACAGGGGCAAGAAGGGGTGATCAAAGGGTTAATTGGGTGCTGGAGGTGATCTGGGGGCTAAGTGTACTGTAGTGGGTACTCACAGTGATGATGTGCTCCTCTGCTCCTCTCCTGGAACCAACCGACCAAAAGAAGGAGCAGAGGAGCACAGCAGCCATATAACCCCATCATATTTACTAATATGTGGGGTTAAATGGCTGCTGATTGGATTTTTTGAAAATCATCAACCTGCCAGCCAATGATCGTGGCCGGCAGGTTGATGACGAACTTCTTCTTTGAATTTTGCCGGCCCACGATGCGCATGCGCGGGCCGGCATACCCGGAAATCTCGCGTCTCGCGAGAGGACGCACCGGCGCGTCCACCCAGAGCAGCACGACCGCCGCGAAGACGCAATCCTGCGTACGGCGGTCGTGAGGAGGTTAATGGGGCACAATTGGCATTATTACTGTGAAGGGGGCACAATGGGCATTATTACTGTAAAGGGGCACAATGGGCACTATTACTGTGAAGGGGGAACAATTGGCATTATTACTATAAAAGGGGCACAAAGGGGATTGTTAATATGAAGGGGACACAATGGGGATTATTATTATGAAGGGGGAACAATGGGGATTATTACTTAGAAGGAGGCACAATAGGGATTATTACTGTGAAGGGACCGACATCTGTACAAAACTATAGTGACTTTATTACACATCCAGAGCACTTATAGTTACTGTGTTACACATCCATGTTACACATCCATGACACATCCATGTGTCTCATGTTAGCTCTCGTTTGAATGGAAAAGAACTGTATAAGAAAGATGGTTTGCATCTTTCTCTCAAGGGAACGAATGTCCTCAGTGAACAGTTCAAAGTATTTGCTAAAGAGCATTTAAACTAGGAAAGCGGGGCAAAAGAGTGATAATCCAGCAGTCTGACTGCCCCCCGGAACAATGCTAGAAGATGCCAGTAGCATATAGGTTAAGAAATGACAAGCTCAGAGTCTTGTCTACAAATGCTCGCAGTTTAGGGAATAAGATCAACTTGAGTCTGTAATTGCATCTGAGAATATAGATTTAGTGGCTGTTACTGAGACATGGTTCAATGGGAGTAATGACTGGGATATAACAATACCAGGGTTCTCTCTATATAGGAAAGACAGAGAAGGCAAGAAAGGGGAGGGGTGGCCCTGTATGTGAAAGATAGCATAAAATCTAATTTAATACAAATTAGCTAGACCAATTTAGAGTCAGGTGGGTTACGTTGCAGCTTGATAATCATAAGGTAACTTGTGTAGGTGTGATATATAAACCACCTAGCCAAGTCGAAGAATTAGATGATCTACTAGTTGAGGAAATAGCTAAAATGACATTGAAAGGGGAAGTTATCACAATGGGAGACTTTAATCTTCCTGATGTAAACTGGAAAATCAAAATAGCTAGTTCTGCCAGGAGTACAGATATTCTAAATTCCCTACTGGGATTGTCTCTACAGCAAGTAGTTGAAGAGCCAACCCGGAAGGAGGCCATTTCAGATTTAGTATTCACAAATGGGAATTTGGTATCTGATATTACTGTAGGGGAAAGCTTGGGATCTAGTGATCACCAGTCAGTGTGGTTTACTATAAGTACAGTGACTGAGTCACACCACACAAAAACAAAAGTTTTAGATTTTAGAAAAACTGACTTTTCTACAATTAGATTAGTGATATACAAGTCCCTATCAGATTGGAACAGTTTCAATGGAGTCCAGGAGAAATGGGACTACTTAAAAGTGGCACTATTGAAGGCAACAGATAATTGCATTAGGCTTAGTCAGATTAGTCGGTAAAAGCAAAAAAAAAAGGAAGAGACCACTGTGGTACTCAGCAGAAGTGGCCAAAATCATTAAAAACAAAAAGATAGCATTTAGTAATTATAGGGGGGAAAAAAAAACAAGGATGACAGGCAAATTTATAAGATTAGGCAGACAGAGGCCAAGCAAGTTATAAGAGCTTCTAAAGCACAGGCAGAAGAGAAATTAGCCCAGTCAGTGAGAAAAAAAAGGTGATAAGACATTTTTCAGATACATAAATGAGAAAAAGAAACTAAAACAAGGAATTACCAGACTAATGAATCTTTTGATGCATGTGTCTTTACAGAGGAAGAGGTTCTAAGTCAGCTGTCTAAAATTTATACAAATAAGTCACGGGGACCTGATGGGATACACCCAAAGCTATTAAAAGAGCTTAACGGTGAACTAGCAAAAACATTAACAGATTTATTTAACCAATCACTGGTAACAGGAGTCGTCCCAAAATATTGGAAATTAGCTAATGTTGTGCCCATTCACAAGAAAGGTAGGCGGGAGGAATCGGGCAACCATAGGCCAGTCAGCCTGACATCAATAGTGGGGAAATTAATGGAAACCATACTTAAGGAGAGGATTGTGGAACATCTAAAATCCCATGGATTGAAAGATGAAAAACAGCATGGGTTTACTACTGATTTGGTGACTAAAATAATAGATGGCGGAGGTGCAGTAGATATCGCTTATCTAGACTTTAGTAAGGCTTTTGATACTGTCCCACATAGAAGGCTTATCAATAAATTGCAGTCTTTGTGCTTGGACTCCCATATTGTTGAATAGATAAGGCAGTGGCTGAGGTACAGACAACAGAGGGTTGTAGTCAATGGAGTATATTCAGACTATGGTCTTGTTACCAGTGGGGTACCTCAGGGATCTGTTATGGGACCCATATTGTTTAATATCTTAATCATCGAAATTGCAGAAGGCCTCGATGGTAAGGTGTGTCTTTTTGCTGATGGCACAAAGATTTGTAACAGGGTTGATGTTCCTGGAGGGATACACCAAATGGAAAAGGATTTAGGAAAACTAGAGGAATGGTCAAAAATCTGGCAACTAAAATTTAATGTTGATAAGTGCAAGATAATGCACCTGGGGCGTAAAAACCCAAGAGCAGAATATAAAATCAGTGATACAGTCCTAACCTCAGTATCTGAGGACAGGGATTTAGGGGGGGTCATCATTTCAGAAGACTTAAAGGTAGGCAGACAATGTCATAGAGCAGCAGGAAATGCTAGCAGAATGCTTGGGTGTATAGAGAGAGGCATTACCAGTAGAAAGAGGGAGGTGCTCATGCCGCTCTACAGAGTGATAGTGAGACCTCATTTGGAGTATTGTGTGCAGTACTGGAGACCATATCTCCAGAAGGATATTGATACTTTAGAGAGAGTTCAGAGAAGAGCTACTTGCAGGATAAAACTTACCAGGAAATGTTAAAGGACCTTAACATGTATAGCTTGGAAGAAAGACGAGACAGAGGGGATATGATAGAAACTTTTAAATACATAAAGGAAATCAACACGGTAAAAGAGGAGAGAATATTTAAAAGAAGAAAAACTGCTACAAGATGACATAGTTTAAAATTAGAGGGGCAAAGGTTTAAAAGTAGTATCAGGAAGTATTACTTTACTGAGAGAGTAGTGGATGCATGGAATAGCCTTCCTGCAGAAGTAGTAGCTGCAAATACTGTGAAGGAGTTTAAGCATGCATGGGATAGGTATAAGGCCATCCTTCATATAAGATAGGGCTAGGGGCTATTAATAGTATTCAGTATATTGGGCAGACTAGATGGGCCAAATGGTTCTTATCTGCCAACAAATTCTATGTTTCTATGTTTCTAAGGGGCACAGTGGGCATTATTACTGTGAAGGGGGCCAGTGGGCATTATTACTGTGAAGGGGGCACAATGGGATTTCTACTATAGAGGGGGCACAGAGGGCATTACTAGCACAGTGGGCATTACTACTATTAAGGGGACACAATGGGCATTATTACTGTGAATGGCGCACAATGTGCATTATTACTATAAAAAGCACACAATAGGGATCATTACTATGAAGGGGACACAATGGGGATTATTATTATGAAGGGGACACAATGGGGATTTTTACTTATAAGGAGGCACAATCAGGATTATTACTGTGAAGGGACAGACATCTGTACAAAACTACTGTGACGGTTGTACAATGGGGGCAATACTACTGTGAGGGGGTACAAAGCCCCCACCCCCCCCCCCCCCCGTATGCCAAACACCCTAGGCACACCACTGGAAATCATCATCCTATCTGAACTCTGGTGCGGCAGGCGCGTGATTGCTGGTTGCCAGCGCCACTGCAGGGATGTCAAGCAGGTGGCAAGAGAAGTTTCTATATTGTCCTCCCAGTGTCTGCCTCTGTGACCGCCACGTTGATGAACTCAGTGAGTAGCAAAGGCTGGTCTACTGCAGCAATCTTGATCACATTGTGTGTGAGTGACTGACTCTTAGTGTAATAATCACTCAGTCATTCACACACTGTACAGCAATGTCTTAGGTGAGGGAGCTGTGAACCTATATATATATATATATATATATATACACACACACACACACCTAAAGAATTATTAGGAACACCATACTAATACGGTGTTGGACCCCCTTTTGCCTTCAGAACTGCCTTAATTCTACTTAGCATCGATTCAACAAGGTGCTGATAGCATTCTTTAGAAATGTTGGCCCATATTGATAGGATAGCATCTTGCAGTTGATGGAGATTTGAGGGATGCACATCCAGGGCACGAAGCTCCCGTTCCACCACATCCCAAAGATGCTCTATTGGGTTGAGATCTGGTGACTGTGGGGGCCATTCTAGTACAGTGAACTCATTGTCATGTTCAAGAAACCTATTTGAAATGATTCGAGCTTTGTGACATGGTGCATTATCCTGCTGGAAGTAGCCATCAGAGGATGGGTACATGGTGGTCATGAAGGGATGGACATGGTCAGAAACAATGCTCAGGTAGCCCGTGGCATTTAAACGATGGCCAATTGGCACTAAGGGGCCTAAAGTGTGCCCAGAAAACATCCCCCACACCATTACACCACCACCACCAGCCTGCACAGTGGTAACAAGGCATGACGGATACATGTTCTCATTCTGTTTACGCCAAATTCGGACTCTACCATTTGAATGTCTCAACAGAAATCGAGACTCATCAGACCAGGCAACATTTTTCCAGTCTATAACAGTTCCATTTTGGTGAGCTCGTGCAAACTGTAGCCTCTTTTTCCTATTTCTAGTGGAGATGAGTGGTACCCGGTGGGGTCTTCTGCTGTTGTAGCCCACCTTTCTTTCCCATTCTGACATTCAGTTTGGAGTTCAGGAGATTGTCTTGACCAGGACCACAACCCTACATGCATTGAAGCAACTACCATGTGATTGGTTGACTAGTTAATCGCATTAATGAGAAATAGAACAGGTGTTCCTAATAATTATTTAGGTTAGTGTATATATATATAAAATCGAAAAACGGGCAGCACTCCAGAAAATAAAATTAAAAAAGAAATGTATTCACCTATTAGGCAGTGCGACGTTTCGGCTCAGTGCTAAAGCCTTCCTCAAGCAATGTGTTAAGACAAAGATAGGGTGCAGACGCATAGACACGCCTGTCATATTGTTATGATGAAAGCAGCATACGTCATCCTGACATGCGCACTGCCGCATGGGGCACGCCGAAGCAGGTGATGGCTAACTGGACTCTGCTATACTCCTGGTTTCTCCTCCCTCTTTCCTCCGTTCGATACATCATGCAGTAAGCACTTTATTTAATTGAGCACACATGGCACACAATCATGTTATTTATAATAATTTATGAATTTGCATTTAGAATCATGGTTGTTTTAACAGTTTTTTTGCACATGAAATAGATTTTCATCATGTATTGTAATCACTTTTATATCCGATATGTATCATGTTGGTATATTTATTGTATGTTATTGTTTTTCTTTATGATTGTTTGATACTTGATTGTAATTTGGCACAATGATTGAGTTTGCTATATATACTGAGCACTTTGTCTTAACACATTGCTTGAGGAAGGCTCTAGCACTGAGCCGAAACGTCGCACTGCCTAATGGGTGAATACATTTATTTTTTCATTTTATTTTCTGGAGTGCTACACGTTTTTTGATTTTCTTATTTGCTTATTCCCAGTTGGGCTTTCTGCACCCACCTGATCTTCTACCTGGTGGTCCTGCCACCACTTTTCTTCATATATATATATATATATATATATATATATTTATTTATTTATTTACAAAGATTACAGCAGATAAAAAGGTTTTCTCTGTGTTTTATTTTTTATTTTGTTTTCAACAGAAGCAGAGTAACATACGGCAGTGCGTGTGAACGTTTTCGGCTATGCAAAGCCTTCTTCAGACACTGAGAGATTACAAAAAATAATAAAGCCATATGTAAATACTATATTTCAAATAACAACATATTGTTATAGAAAAAAATTATAATAATAATCTACGAAAACAATATAAATTACAGATGTCGACACGATAAAATCTAGATAATATAGAAAGTATAGATGTTTGCTTGTCCGGATCTCGATGTCATTTGGAGCAATATCCACTTTTCCATATACTGTAGGATGAAATATGCGCCGTAGCCTCCTACATATCTCACAGTGACATAAGATCAACTAAGAACCATGTGTTAAGGATCAGACATCCAGTAAAAAACCCAATACCATAGGTCTACTGTATACATCAATTTAATAAAGCTGCATTCAATAGTTATAAAGACTAAAATTCCCTGTACTGTTAGTGGCATGAATGACCCCTTCTATCTCAGGTCATCAGAAATAAATATATCCTTCCATTACATGATTTTTAAGACACCAATAGTTCTCTATTATGAACAGGAGACCTTCCATCCCTTACCTGTGCTGCAGTGGGTGTAGTCAGAAAAAGAAAAAAAAGTGTGGTCACGCCAGGGGTATGGGAGCTGTGCTTCAAAAGCTTAAGTGGGTGTACACCCCTGTCTCCACCAGGTACTGTTTTAAAGAGGAAGCAGGATCGCGCCATAGACGTTGGGCGGATCCTGCTCTGAGCACATGGGACGCCGTGTAATCCACTGGCCGGATGTGCATCGGCCGGTGGAACGCATTGGGCCCAGAAGTGACCCGAACGGACTCACAGGAGAATAGAATATAATTGAGAATAGGATTCCTATGTGTTCTAAAGTATGATGAACTATCTGATTCTATAGATATGTGAAATGTAACACTTATCATTGATACTATATACGATATATACGTGGAGAGATAAGAGGAGAGGAGGAGATGTCAGAACAGAAAGGGGAGATAGATCAGAGATAAGGGGGTGAGAAGATATATAGGACTGAAAAATAGAAATAAAATTAAAGATAAAAGTAAAATAAAAAAGGAGGGGACAGGAGAGAATATATAGAACTGAAAATAAGAGGGACAGAATGTTACAAAGAAGGATACTAGATTCGGCACTTGGGTCCAGAGGGAGGTTTAAAGGGCCAATGGAGAGAAAAGCAGATATACATATTAGTATATATGAAAATACAATTGTTTACATATTGTTAAATTCAGTGGGACATCAATCCAGGTAATATATCTTAAAGAAAACTCTGAATTTCATACTCTTTGTTCATACCCTTTGGACTTAGGGTCTGTAATAAATTAATCCAATATGCTTCTCTAAGCTTTAAAATTTTACTTGTTTCCTCCCCTGCGTGGTGGGGAAACGTGCTCAATCACCTGGAACCTAAGTTGCGAAATGGAGTGTCCGTGACTATGAAAGTGTACAGGAACCGGAAATAACAGATTTTCCCGTCGTATGGTCGATTTGTGCTGACAGATCCACATATCCAAAAAGGTTCCACCGCCACACATCCACATTCCGTCAAAGCCATCGATATTAGGGGCTTTTACACATGTGACTCGGAATACGTGGTCTATATCATCAAATGTCCATGCGGACTGGCATACGTTGGAGAAACTTCACAAAAAATACGTGACAGGATCTGTCAGCACAAATCGACCACACAATGGGAAAATCTGTTATTGCCGATTCATGTACACTTTCATAGTCACGGACACTCCATTTCGCAACTTAGGTTCCAGGTGATTGAGCACCAATAATGATGAGGGGTTCATCATTATTGGAAGAAGAGGGTGGAAGCTTGCCCGTGAGGCAGCGGCGGAGCCAGCAAGTCGCTAGCGTGGCCGGGAGTCAGCAGGGTGGCAGCAGTGGAAGGTCAGGAGTCAAACGTGCCCGGGGTAGACCACCCATTTCGCAGGAGCCTACCTGCCCGGAAAGTAGTGGTGCAGGGGTTCACAGAAGTAGCGGCGGTAGCAGTCAGTCAGTGCGAACTGTTGGGGGTAAAATCACCTACTTGGCGGTGTGGCAGTCTTTTGTTAAGCCGCCATTTGTAGAATCTGTGGGCAGAAGATGAAGTGTGGCCAGGGTTCCAATGTTGGTATCACGGCCCTGCGTCAACATATGCAGCGTCACCATAAAGTGGCCTGGGAGAACCGTGGCTCTGATGTGGTGGTCCAGCCTGCCGCAGCAACCGATGCATCACCCAGTGGCACTCACCCCCCAATTTCAGGCAGTCAAGACTCCACCACCTCAGCCAAAGGTAGCTGTCTGTCCTTCCCATCATCTGCTGGTCCTGATGCTCCTTCTTCTACTCCTCAACAGTCATTCCATCAGCAATCGATCACCGAAGCGATTGCCAAGAGACAACAGTATGCGTACACTCCTCCAACGGCGCATTAGCTGAATGTGCTCTTAGCCAAGTTGCTGGTGCTGCAGTCCCTCCCTTTGCAAGTGGTGGACTCTGCACCTTTCAGAGAACTAATGGCTTGTGCAAAGCCAAGGTGGAGAGTACCAATCCATCATTTCTTTGCTAAAAAGGCAGTGCCAGCCTTGCAGACGTATGTAGAACAGAAGGTGGGCCAGTCCTTAGCCTCTCTGTGTCTGCCAAAGTGCACGGCAGCACCGACGTGTGGAGCTGTAACTATAGTCAGGGACAATACATGTCCTTTATGGCCCACTGGGTGAATGTGGTTCCTGCACAGCCACACCAGCAACTTGGCCAGATGATGCCATTTCCGCCTCCACGTTCTCACGCCATTGGTCCTGCGACAATGTTTGCCTCTGCCTCCTCATCCTGCACCTGTCCTCAGCTTTCACTGCAGGGACAATTCACAGTGCCCCTCCAGCATATCACATGTGCAGGGCACTGCGGTGTCACGCTGTTCTGCACCTCGTTTGCCCGGGCGAACTGAGTCCTTCATCAAGAAATTGAATCCTGGCTGCGGTGTCACGCTGTTCTGCACCTCGTTTGCCCGGGCGAACTGGCTGCGGTGTCACGCTGTTCTGCACCTCGTTTGCCCGGGCGAACTGAGTCCTTCATCAAGAAATTGAATCCTGGCTGTCTCCGCAACAACTCAAAATCGGAACCATAGTGACAGACAACGGGAAGAACATGCACTGTGTCAAGGAAGGCTGAGCCATGCGCCATGCATAGCACACGTGTTCAATGTGGTTGTCAAGTGGTTCCTGAAGTCTTCCACCCATCTGCAAGACATCCTAAAAATGGCCAGGAAACTTTGCATGCACTTAAGACACTCGTACACACACCCTCCTTGAGCTGCAGCGGCAGAACGGCATCCCCCAACATAATATGCTGATATGCGACGTTTCCACTCATTGGAATTCCACCCTCCATATGTTGGACCGACTATACGAACAGAGAAAGGCCATAAACGATTTCTTGATGATCCAAGCAGACAGGAGTACTCCCTGTATAACTTCGATGTCACTCAGTGGCAGCTCATGCGTGACACAATGTCAGTCAGTGGCAGCTCATGCGTGACAACTGCCGTTTGCTCAGGCCCTTTCAGGAGGCCACGTTATTTGTCAGCCGCCGGGAATACGGATTAAACAACGTGAATCCACTGATTCATGTCCTGGAACAGATGCTGGTAAATATGGCTGGTCAGGGGGCTGGAGATGTGGCACCTAGATCTCACGGCCACATGAGCCCTGTGGGGGCTGAACTGGAGGAGCAGAAGGAGGAGGAAAAGGATATTGGAGCACAAGCAATGTGTAGTAAAATGGGTGGTTTTTATACGGTGATAGGAGAGAAGATGCAGGAGCAGCCAGAGGAGCTACAGGGTGATGAGGAAGACGAGGCAGAGGACCCAGACACACTGTGGCGGTATAAAGTGGAGATGGAGGGAGGGAGTCCCTCCGAGTCACTTGCACAAATGGCCCGATGCATGCTCACTTAATTGCGTAGTGACAGCCGAATTGTCACCATTCGGCAGGGGGATGACTTCTGGCTCTCCACCTTGTTGGACCCACGCAACCGGTCCAAAATAGGGGCAATTTTTACACCCGCTAAAAGGGAGGACAAACTGAACTACTATAGATACATCCTATGTAGTCGGTTGGCAGCTGCCTATCTGTGCCATTGTCCATCCTCTTGCAGATCTGACCGGGGGGGCTCTGGGCTCACTCTCCTCTGCCATGGCTGCTGTGGCAGGGTGGGGGGTAGGAGCAGTTCCAGCTACATCAGCAGCAAATTGAGTCTAGAGTCGCTGGTGAACAGCTTTCTTCACCCGCCTAGTGAAGAAACTACTCACCAGCAGCAGCAGCTAGACCTAGAGCAGGACCTGAACCAGCAGGTGATGGCATACTTGCACCAGTCAGCCATCATTGAACATCCGCTAAACTACTAGGCAGCCAAACTGGATTTGTGGCCGTAACTGGCAGAGTTTTCCCTGGAAAAGCTGTCCTGCCCAGTTAGTAGTGTGGCATCAGAGCGGGTGTTTAGTACGGCAGGGGCCATAGTTACGCCAAGAAAAACTCGCCTGTCCACCCAAAATGTGGAGAGACTGACCTTTCTAAAGATGAAATGCGTGGATCAGCCGTGATTTCCACCCACCAATGCCTGATGCATCAGACTAGATCATCCATGGTGCCACACCAAAACTTTGACAAAAGAGACCGGTTTCTTCTGGCTACCTGCCTCAGCTACTATTCTGATGCTGCCACCCACCTGATGCCACACATCTGATGCCAAGTGTTCCTTTTTTCACCCACCATCTTCAGTTGGTACTGGTATTGCCACCCATCTCCCCACTCTGTCACAGGTCACTCTGTGATCTCCTGATGCTGCTGCCAACTCCACACTATGTCACCTTGCCACTCTGTGACCTCCTTATGCTGCTGCTACCTCCACACTGTCATTGTGCCACCCTGTGGCCTCCCCCTGATGCTGCTGCCGCCACCTCCACACTCTTTTATTGTGCGCTCTGTGGTCTCCTCCTGATGCTGCCGCCACCTCCACACTGTAATTGTTCCACTCTGTGGCCTCCTCCTGATGCTGCTGCCACCTCCAGACTGTCATTGGGCCACTCTGTGGTCTCCTCATGCTGCTTCCACCTCACCACTATGTCTTAGGGCCACTCTGTGGACTTCTCATGCTGTTCCCACCCTCCCCAATTCATGACTGGGCCACTATTTTGTCTTTGCCTTTCGGTCTGACTGACATTATCATTTATTTGACCCTTCATCTGATCTGTCAGAAGGAAGGGAAAATTAAACACACAACGGATCCTGTCTATGTAACAGCTGTAAGGCCTGCATGACATGGTCCCTATTTTACATCACAATTGGCTTATGATTTGGTAGCCAAAACCAGGAGTGGGTACAAAACACAGAAGACATGCAAATATTCCATTCACGTGTCATCTCTATTTTGGATCCACTCCTGTTTTTTTGGGGGGGCTTTAGCAATACGGATGGATTACTGACCAAATGCTGACCGAGTGAAGACAGATGCTCCAAAGCCAGGATCTGTTTTTTGGTGGTTATTGTTCTGACGGATCAGAGGAATTGCAAAATAATCTGTGACATCAACACAAACTTACTGCTGACACCCTCTCCACTCTGTCGGGGGGGGCTCTACTTGTATAAGCTTTCAATAGAACAGGCTCTGTAGACATCTATGTGGAAGCAGATGCCGACAGTGTAAAAGGAGTACACTTCTTCTTGACGCTAACATTGACCTGTAAGGCTGAGTTCACAGTTGAATTATTTGGTCAGTTTTGGCCCCGTAACTGCCCAAATAAGTGAAGTGTGCAGCGACGCCTGTTATCTGCATGTCGAACTGACTCACTGTATTGTTTCACTACCAAAGCAGACTCCCTATGCGTGTTACTGCAAGGCACAGTGTTCTACACCACTATAAAGGCTCTCTGCAACCAGGAAATTAAAGTTTTTTTTAACGCGATTGGCTCATCTCTAATTATAACTACATGAACAACTGCAGGGGTCATTAGAAATACTGGGGGCACTGCACAGGGAATTATAAATAATGAGAACACCACAGGGGAGCATTAAAACTACTGAGAACTCTACAAGCAAGCATTATAACTATTGGGGGCACTACAGGGGGCATTATAAATACTGTGGCTACTGCAGAGAACATTATAACTACTGGGGTCACTATAGGAGCATTATAATTAATACGGACATTATATGGGGCCTTATTACTACTGTGGGCTCCATAGGGAACAAAAATTTAAACACAACACTTTTGGTTTTGCTCCCATTTTGCATGAGCTGAACTCATGCAAACATTAGAGAGCATGAATATTGCACAGCTGTGCCTTAGACTGCCCACAACAAAAGACCACTCTGAAATGTGCAGTTTGATTACACAGCACAATGCCACAGATGTCGCAATGTTTCAGGGAGTGTGCAATTGGCATGCTGACTGCAGGAATGTCTACCAGAGTGATTGCCCATGCAATAAATGTTCATTTCTTGACCATAAGCAGTCTCAAAAGGCATTTCAGAGAATTTGGCAGTAAATCCAACCAGCCTCACAACCGCAGACCATACACCAGCCCAGGACCTCCACATCCAGCATGTTCACCTCCATGATCATCTGAGACCAGCCCCTTGGACAGCTGCAGCAATCGGTTTGTATAACCAAAGAATTTCTGCACAACCTGTCAGAAACCGTCTGAGGGAAGCTCATCTGCATGCTCGTCGTCCTCATCGGGGTCTGGATCTGACTGCAGTTAGTTGTCGTAACCGACTTGAGTGGGCAAATGCTCATATTCTATGGCGTCTAGCACATTGTAGAGGTGTTCTGTTCAGGGATGAGTCCAGGTTTTCACTGTTCATGGCAGATGGCAGACAGCGTGTGTGGCGTCGTGTGGGTAAACGGTTTGCTGACGTCAACGTTGTGGATGGAGTGGCCCTCTGCGGCGGTGGGGTCATGGTATCGGCAGGTGTATGTTATGGACAATGAACACAGGTGCATTTTATTGATGGCATTTTGAATGCACAGAGATACCGTGACGGGATCCTGAGGCCCATTGTTGTGCCGTTCATCCACGACCATCACCTCATGTTGGAGCATTATAATGCACAGCCTCATATTGTAAGGATCTGGACACAATTCCTGGAAGCTAAAACATCCCAGTTCTTGCATGGCCAGCATACTCACCAGACATGTCACCCATTGAGCATGTTTGGGATGCTCTGGATCGGCGTATACGACAGCGTGTTCCAGTTCCTGCCAATATTCTGCAACTTTGCACAGCTATTGAAGAGGAGTCGACCAACATTTCACAGGCCACAATCAACAACCTGATCAACTCTATGCGACAGAGATGCGTTGCACTGCGTGAGGCAAATGGTGGCCACACCAGATACTGACTGGTTTTCTGACCCCCTCCAATAAGGCAAAACTGTGCACATTTCAGAGTGAAATTTTATTGTGTGAAGTCTAAAGGGACACCTGTGCAATATTCATGCTGTCTAATCAGCACCTTGATATGCCACACCTGTGAGGTGGGATGGATTATCTCGGCAAAGGAGAAGTGCTCACTAACACAGATTTAGACAGATTTGTGAACAATATTTGAGAGTAATGGGTCTTTTGTGTATGTAGAAAATGTTTCAGATCTTTGAGTTCAGCTCATGCAAAATGGGAGCAAAACCTAAAGTGTTGCGTTTATATTTTTGTTCAGTGTAGGTTGGACTTATTACTACTGGGGGCATTATAGGGGCCCTGTAGCACTCCATATATTGTCCATCCAAATAAGTCTTTAGTAGTATGTCTAGAGGGAGGTGTTGGATTGAGAATTTGGCAGAAAGCAGAGAAGCTAAAAACAGTCCTGGTCATCATCAGGATTCTTTTTCACCTACAGTAATGATGAAGAAAAGAGAAGGCTACGGAATTGTGCTGATGGTCACCACAGTGTCCCCACTTTAATCCCCACAGACAATGGCACCTGGGAAGAGAAGATGCGAGGAGTTTGATTTCCTTACATCTGCTCTGCCCACTGCCTGAAACATTTCTCCTTGTAAACGGAGTAATTTGAGTAATAGCTATATATTAGGGAATTGTTGTTATTCTGTGAAGCTTAACTTGTTTTGTGAAATATTGCATGCCGGGCTGTAATTATCCCGAATACTACAAACTGCAAACATTTCATATGTATACCAATAAAAATTATGACAATTATACAAAACTACTGCACATAAAAACATAGTTGTCAGCCACAGCACTAAATTTTTTATTTTTTTTTCAAAGCCTAAACCAAACCAAGAGCATTGAGCAGTTTTCTTTTGTGTTTGTTTTCATAAATCTGCCTTATGCTATGGTATCTGCAGTCAAAAGATTTGTGGACGTGGACAAAAAAAGGCTATCTAATACCAAAAACCTATGAAGGTAACGGAGAAAGATCTGACACTTTTGGCTTGTTGAGGAACAGATGGCTGCTGTGTGATCAGAGAAACCCTCTGAGCTGATGCACCTGTTCTATGGTTGTAAAAAAATATACTGAGAAAAAACACTCAAAGTTTGAACTAAAAGAAGCCAAGAAGATATGGACGCCATAACCTGCACAAAGGAGGAGATGCTAATGATGTTTACAAAGCTAGGACACAAGATGGTTGAGGAGCTCCTTACATTTAGGGTTCATGCACACAGCAGGGCCTGCTTGGAATGGAGCCATACAGTTTTCTCTCACAATAAGGCTCCAATGGTCTCCATTTTTATGGTGCTGTTCTCCCCAACAATAGATGCTTAAAATACATATATGCCTATAAGCAATCCGAGGCATATGCAGGTTCAGTAGAGGGTTAATCAACTATAGAAGTCCTATTACAACTTTGTACAAAAATGAGCTATAATATGGTCATTTGCATGAGCGCTTAAAGGGGTTGTCCCATTAAAAAAAAAAAAATACTGCATCTGACTGATATTGTAATTATTTATAGTTAAACATTTTGTATAGCCACTGCGTTATTCAATAAGATAGATTTATATCGGCATAGTACCACCTGCTGTTTGTTATTTTCCTTTTCTGGCCACCTCATTAATATTGCTGAGGTGGTCGCATATGCTCAGCTTTATCCTTCAACAGCAACCAGCTATATATACTTTTAGAAGCTGTGACAGTTACAGGGAGATAGTTGCAGCAGAAAGGATACAACCTCTGAAAAGAACACACCCCCTTAGGCTACTTTCACACTAGCATTTTTGCTGGATCTGGCAGGGTTCAGCAAAAACGCTTCCGTTACTGATAATACAACCATCTGTATCCGTTATGAACTGATCCAGTTGTATTATCTTCAACATAGCCAAGACGGATCCGTCATGAACTCCATTGAAAGTCAATGGGGGACGGATCCATTTTCTATTGTGTCAGAGAAAACAGATCCGTCCCCATTGACTTGCACTGTGGGTCATTGTGGGCCTCCCAGGACGGAAAGCAAACCGCAGCATTCAATGTAGGCATTCACCGGACAGAAAAGATCAAGTGATTATGTGGCTGGAGGTATATTACACGGTCATTGAATTTCATTTTACTGCAGGCCAGTACAAATACAGGTCAAATACATATGTTTAAAAGAACTAAAAATATAAAATTGGATTTAAAATATGGCTAATGAAATCCCTCCTCTTGAAAAAAAAACTAATGATAATAGTTGAAATTCACGTGGTCGTCACTGATGTTGAATTCCTCCGAGGCCGCAACAATAATTCATTCAGCGTACATAAAAGAACAAGTAAGTATGTGGCTGGAGGTAGACTACACGGTCATTGGATATCAATTTTACAGCAGGCCAGTGTACTACAGGTCCCAAAAATTATGCATTCAGCATACATAAAATGAATTATTTGTTCCAATAGCGTTTGTCACTCTGTGTAGCTGCGGTAATGCAGCAAAACCGAAAACAAATGCTGCACTACCCAAATGCACTATATAGAAAGTATATAATTGGTATATAACACCCCTGCTTCAACCAGTTTTTTTGGGGGGGCAACTGGTATATCACACCAGTAGAAATTATTTGTTATAATGGCATTTGTCACTCTGTGTAGCTGCAGTATCGCAGCAGAACCTAACACAACTGCTGCACAATACAAATGCACTATAATATACTTTCTATGTCAGAAAGTATAAGTATATTGCACCCCTCAGTAAGTCACACCTATTGTCATGCCTTCAGCAAGTTTATTGTTAATTTATGTATAACTTCATACATAGTTAATATGTTTTCTGCATAATTATCTGTTGATTGTGTAATAGCACCATTTACAAGTTTGGTCTACTGCAGCTTCCATATCTTAGTGACATCATCATCCCTGCACATAGCAGCTATTTTCTTCATTCGCAGTCATCACTGCCTAAGGATAGCACATGGCTTGGAAGCCTCTTGAGTAGGGATGAGCGAACTCGTACTGTATAGTTCGGGTTCGTACCGAATTTTGGGGTGTCCGTGACACGGACCCGAACCCGGACATTTTCGTAAAAGTCCGGGTTCGGGTTCGGTGTTCGTTGCTTTCTTGGCGCTTTTGTGACGCTTTCTTGGCGCTTTTTGAAAGGCTGCAAAGCAGCCAATCAACAAGCGTCATACTACTTGCCCCAAGAGGCTGTCACAGCCATGCCTACTATTGGCATGGCTGTGATTGGCCAGAGCACCATGTGACCCAGCCTCTATTTAAGCTGGAGTCACATAGCGCCGCCCGTCACTCTGCTCTGATTAGCGTAGGGAGAGGTTGCGGCTGCGACAGTAGGGCGAGATTAGGCAGATTAACTCCTCCAAAGGACTTGATTAATCGATCGATCTGCAGCTGTGCATCATTGAGCTGCTGAAATTCAAATGCTCACTGTTTTTAGGCTGCCCAGACCGTTTGTCAGTCACTTTTTTCTGGGGTGATCGGCGGCCATTTTGTGTCTTGTGCGGTGCTGCGACCAAGTGTATCCAAGCTGCGACCAAGTGCATTTAACCCTCAATGGTGTGGTTGTTTTTTGGCTAAAGCCTACATCAGGGTGAAGCTGTCACACCAAGTGCATTTAACCAGCAATAGTCTGTTTATTTTTTGGCCATATACTACATCAGGGGCAAGCTGCGCCTGTCACCAAGTGCATTTAACCCTCAATGGTGTGGTTGTTTTTTGGCTAAAGCCTACATCAGGGTGAAGCTGTCACACCAAGTGCATTTAACCAGCAATAGTCTGTTAATTTTTTGGCCATATACTAAATCAGGGGCAAGCTGCGCCCGTCACCAAGTGCATTTAACCAGCAATAGTCTGTTCATTTTTTGGCCATATACTACATCAGGGGCAAGCTGCGCCCGTCACCAAGTGCATTTAACCCTCAGTAGTGTGGTTGGTCAAGCTGTCACACCAAGTGCATTTAACCAGCAATAGTCTATTCATTTTTTGGCCATATACTACATCAGGGGCAAGCTGCGCCCGTCACCAAGTGCATTTAACCCTCAGTAGTGTGGTTGGTCAAGCTGTCACACCAAGTGCATTTTACCAGCAATAGTCTGTTGATTTTTTGGCCATATACTACATCAGGGGCAAGCTGCGCCTGTCACCAAGTGCATTTAACCCTCAATGGTGTGGTTGTTTTTTGGCTAAAGCCTACATCAGGGTGAAGCTGTCACACCAAGTGCATTTAACCAGCAATAGTCTGTTCATTTTTTGGCCATATACTACATCAGGGGCAAGCTGCGCCCGTCACCAAGTGCATTTAACCCTCAGTAGTGTGGTTGGTCAAGCTGTCACACCAAGTGCATTTAACCAGCAATAGTGTGGTTATTTTTTGGCCATATCCCAGTCTAATTCTGTCACTAAATCCATACCGGTCACCCAGCGCCTAAATACTAGGCCTCAAATTTATATCCCGCTAAATCTGTCGTTACCGCTGTACTGTTGTGGCTGGGCAAGTTATTTAGTGTCCGTCAAAGCACATTTTTTGTTCAGGGTTGAAATACAATTCCCAATTTAGCAATTTCATAATTTAGTGGTTTCTGCTATATCAGAGCTATTTGAAATCTATCCCTAAAAGGGTATATAATATTCAAGGTGCACATAGGGTCATTCAGAATAACTTCACACACACGCTACTGTGCATTTCCAAGTCTAATTCTGTCACTAAATCCATACCGGTCACCCAGCGCCTAAATAGTAGGCCTCAAATTTATATCCCGCTAAATCTGTCGTTACCGCTGTCCTGTTGTGGATGGGCAAGTTATTTAGTGTCCGTCAAAGCACATTTTTTGTTCTGGGTTGAAATACAAATTCCCAATTTAGCAATTTCATAATTTAGTGGTTTCTGCTATATCAGAGCTATTTGAAATCTATCCCTAAAAGGGTATATAATATTCAAGGTGCACATAGGGTCATTCAGAATAACTTCACACACACGCTACTGTGCATTTCCAAGTCTAATTCTGTCACTAAATCCATACCGGTCACCCAGCGCCTAAATACTAGGCCTCAAATTTATATCCCGCTAAATCTGTCGTTACCGCTGTCCTGTTGTGGATGGGCAAGTTATTTAGTGTCCGCCAAAGCACATTTTTTGTTCTGGGTTGAAATACAATTCCCAATTTAGCAATTTCATAATTTAGTGGTTTCTGCTATATCAGAGCTATTTGAAATCTATCCCTAAAAGGGTATATAATATTCAAGGTGCACATAGGGTCATTCAGAATAACTTCACACACACGCTACTGTGCATTTCCAAGTCTAATTCTGTCACTAAATCCATACCGGTCACCCAGCGCCTAAATACTAGGCCTCAAATTTATATCCCGCTAAATCTGTCGTTACCGCTGTCCTGTTGTGGATGGGCAAGTTATTTAGTGTCCGCCAAAGCACATTTTTTGTTCTGGGTTGAAATACAATTCCCAATTTAGCAATTTCATAATTTAGTGGTTTCTGCTATATCAGAGCTATTTGAAATCTATCCCTAAAAGGGTATATAATATTCAAGGTGCACATAGGGTCATTCAGAATAACTTCACACACACGCTACTGTGCATTTCCAAGTCTAATTCTGTTAGTAAATCCATACCGGTCACCCAGCGCCTAAATACTAGGCCTCAAATTTATATCCCGCTACATCTGTCGTTACCGCTGTCCTGTTGTGGCTGGGAAAGTTATTTAGTGTCCGTCAAAGCACATTTTTTGTTCTGGGTTGAAATACAATTCCCAATTTAGCAATTTCATAATTTAGTGGTTTCTGCTATATCAGAGCTATTTGAAATCTATCCCTAAAAGGGTATATAATATTCAAGGTGCACATAGGGTCATTCAGAATAACTTCACACACACGCTACTGTGCATTTCCAAGTCTAATTCTGTCACTAAATCCATACCGGTCACCCAGCGCCTAAATACTAGGCCTCAAATTTATATCCCGCTAAATCTGTCGTTACCGCTGTCCTGTTGTGGATGGGCAAGTTATTTAGTGTCCGCCAAAGCACATTTTTTGTTCTGGGTTGAAATACAATTCCCAATTTAGCAATTTCATAATTTAGTGGTTTCTGCTATATCAGAGCTATTTGAAATCTATCCCTAAAAGGGTATATAATATACAAGGTGCACATAGGGTCATTCAGAATAACTTCACACACACGCTACTGTGCATTTCCAAGTCTAATTCTGTCACTAAATCCATACCGGTCACCCAGCGCCTAAATACTAGGCCTCAAATTTATATCCCGCTGAATTTGAATACAATACATTGGGCCAAATAATATTTTTGTTGTTGTGGTGAACCATAACAATGAGGAAAACATCTAGTAAGGGACGCGGACGTGGACATGGTCGTGGTGGTGTTAGTGGACCCTCTGGTGCTGGGAGAGGACGTGGCCGTTCTGCCACATCCACACGTCCTAGTGTACCAACTACCTCAGGTCCCAGTAGCCGCCAGAATTTACAGCGATATATGGTGGGGCCCAATGCCGTTCTAAGGATGGTAAGGCCTGAGCAGGTACAGGCATTAGTCAATTGGGTGGCCGACAGTGGATCCAGCACGTTCACATTATCTCCCACCCAGTCTTCTGCAGAAAGCGCACAGATGGCGCCTGAAAACCAACCCCATCAGTCTGTCACATCACCCCCATGCATACCAGGGAAACTGTCTCAGCCTCAAGTTATGCAGCAGTCTCTTATGCTGTTTGAAGACTCCGCTGGCAGGGTTTCCCAAGGGCATCCACCTAGCCCTTCCCCAGCGGTGAAAGACATAGAATGCACTGACGCACAACCACTTATGTTTCCTGATGATGAGGACATGGGAATACCACCTCAGCATGTCTCTGATGATGACGAAACACAGGTGCCAACTGCTGCGTCTTTCTGCAGTGTGCAGACTGAACAGGAGGTCAGGGATCAAGACTGGGTGGAAGACGATGCAGGGGACGATGAGGTCCTAGACCCCACATGGAATGAAGGTCGTGCCACTGACTTTCACAGTTCGGAGGAAGAGGCAGTGGTGAGACCGAGCCAACAGCGTAGCAAAAGAGGGAGCAGTGGGCAAAAGCAGAACACCCGCCGCCAAGAGACTCCGCCTGCTACTGACCGCCGCCATCTGGGACCGAGCACCCCAAAGGCAGCTTCAAGGAGTTCCCTGGCATGGCACTTCTTCAAACAATGTGCTGACGACAAGACCCGAGTGGTTTGCACGCTGTGCCATCAGAGCCTGAAGCGAGGCATTAACGTTCTGAACCTGAGCACAACCTGCATGACCAGGCACCTGCATGCAAAGCATGAACTGCAGTGGAGTAAACACCTTAAAACCAAGGAAGTCACTCAGGCTCCCCCTGCTACCTCTTCTGCTGCTGCCGCCTCGGCCTCTTCCTCTGCCTCTGGAGGAACGTTGGCACCTGCCGCCCAGCAAACAGGGGATGTACCACCAACACCACCACCACCTCCGTCACCAAGCGTCTCAACCATGTCACACGGCAGCGTTCAGCTCTCCATCTCACAAACATTTGAGAGAAAGCGTAAATTCCCACCTAGCCACCCTCGATCCCTGGCCCTGAATGCCAGCATTTCTAAACTACTGGCCTATGAAATGCTGTCATTTAGGCTGGTGGACACAGACAGCTTCAAACAGCTCATGTCGCTTGCTGTCCCACAGTATGTTGTTCCCAGCCGCCACTACTTCTCCAAGAGAGCCGTGCCTTCCCTGCACAACCAAGTATCCGATAAAATCAAGTGTGCACTGCGCAACGCCATCTGTAGCAAGGTCCACCTAACCACAGATACGTGGACCAGTAAGCACGGCCAGGGACGCTATATCTCCCTAACTGCACACTGGGTAAATGTAGTGGCAGCTGGGCCCCAGGCGGAGAGCTGTTTAGCGCACGTCCTTCCGCCGACAAGGATTGCAGGGCAACATTCTTTGCCTCCTGTTGCCACCTCCTCCTTCTCGGCTTCCTCCTCCTCTTCTTCCACCTGCTCATCCAGTCAGCCACACACCTTCACCACCAACTTCAGCACAGCCCGGGGTAAACGTCAGCAGGCCATTCTGAAACTCATATGTTTGGGGGACAGGCCCCACACCGCACAGGAGTTGTGGCGGGGTATAGAACAACAGACCGACGAGTGGTTGCTGCCGGTGAGCCTCAAGCCCGGCCTGGTGGTGTGTGATAATGGGCGAAATCTCGTTGCAGCTCTGGGACTAGCCAATTTGACGCACATCCCTTGCTTGGCACATGTGCTGAATTTGGTGGTGCAGAAGTTCATTCACAACTACCCCGACATGTCAGAGCTGCTGCATAAAGTGCGGGCCGTCTGTTCGCGCTTCCGGCGTTCACATCCTGCTGCTGCTCGCCTGTCTGCGCTACAGCGTAACTTCGGCCTTCCCGCTCACCGCCTCATATGCGACGTGCCCACCAGGTGGAACTCCACCTTGCACATGCTGGACAGACTGTGCGAGCAGCAGCAGGCCATAGTGGAGTTTCAGCTGCAGCACGCACGGGTCAGTCGCACTACAGAACAGCACCACTTCACCACCAATGACTGGGCCTCCATGCGAGACCTGTGTGCCCTGTTGCGCTGTTTCGAGTACTCCACCAACATGGCCAGTGGCGATGACGCCGTTATCAGCGTTACAATACCACTTCTATGTCTCCTTGAGAAAACACTTAGGGCGATGATGGAAGAGGAGGTGGCCCAGGAGGAGGAGGAGGAGGAGGAAGAGGGGTCATTTTTAGCACTTTCAGGCCAGTCTCTTCGAAGTGACTCAGAGGGAGGTTTTTGGCAACAGCAGAGGCCAGGTACAAATGTGGCCAGACAGGGCCCACTACTGGAGGACGAGGAGGACAAGGATGAGGAGGAGGTGGAGGAGGATGAGGATTAAGCATGGTCACAGCGGGGTGGCACCCAACGCAGCTCGGGTCCATCACTGGTGCGTGGCTGGGGGGAAAGGCAGGACAATGACGATACGCCTCCCACAGAGGACAGCTTGTCCTTACCCCTGGGCAGCCTGGCACACATGAGCGACTACATGCTGCAGTGCCTGCGCAACGACAGCAGAGTTGCCCACATTTTAACCTGTGCGGACTACTGGGTTGCCACCCTGCTGGATCCACGCTACAAAGACAATGTGCCCACCTTACTTCCTGCACTAAAGCGTGATAGGAAGATGCGCGAGTACAAGCGCACGTTGGTAGACGCGCTACTGAGAGCATTCCCAAATGTCACAGGGGAACAAGTGGAAGCCCAAGGCCAAGGCAGAGGAGGAGCAAGAGGTCGCCAAGGCAGCTGTGTCACGGCCAGCTCCTCTGAGGGCAGGGTTAGCATGGCAGAGATGTGGAAAACTTTTGTCAACACGCCACAGCTAACTGCACCACCACCTGATACGCAACGTGTTAGCAGGAGGCAACATTTCACTAACATGGTGGAACAGTACGTGTGCACACCCCTCCACGTACTGACTGATGGTTCGGCCCCATTCAACTTCTGGGTCTCTAAATTGTCCACGTGGCCAGAGCTAGCCTTTTATGCCTTGGAGGTGCTGGCCTGCCCGGCGGCCAGCGTTTTGTCTGAACGTGTATTCAGCACGGCAGGGGGCGTCATTACAGACAAACGCAGCCGCCTGTCTACAGCCAATGTGGACAAGCTGACGTTCATAAAAATGAACCAGGCATGGATCCCACAGGACCTGTCCATCCCTTGTGCAGATTAGACATTAACTACCTCCCCATAACCATATATTATTGGACTCCAGGGCACTTCCTCATTCAATCCTATTTTTATTTTTATTTTACCATTATATTGCGAGGCTACCCAAAGTTGAATGAACCTCTCCTCTGTCTGGGTGCCGGGGCCTAACATTTGGACTGTTCCAATGTTGGGTGACGTGAAGCCTGATTCTCTGCTATGACATGCAGACTAATTCTCTGCTGACATAAAGACAGATTCTCTGTTACGGGACCTCTCTCCTCTGCCTGGGTGCTGGGCCTAAATATCTGACAATGGACTGTTGCATTGGTGGCTGACGTGAAGCCTGATTCTCTGCTATGACATGCAGACTAATTCTCTGCTGACATGAAGCCAGATTGTCTGTTACGGGACCTCTCTCCTCTGCCAGGGTGCTGGGCCTAAATTTATGAAAATGGACTCTTACAGTGGTGGCTGACGTGAAGCCTGATTTTCTGCTATGACATGCAGACTGATTCTCTGCTGACATGAAGCCAGATCCTCTGTTACGGGACCTCTCTCCTCTGCCTGTGTGCTGGGCCTAAATATATGCCAATGGACTGTTGCAGTGGTGGCTGACGTGAAGCCTCATTCTCTGCTATGACATGCAGACTAATTCTCTGCTGACATGAAGCCAGATTGTCTGTTACGGGACCTCTCTCCTCTGCCTGGGTGCTGGGCCTAAATTTATGAAAATGGACTCTTACAGTGCTGGGTGACGTGAAGCCTGATTTTCTGCTATGACATGCAGACTGATTCTCTGCTGACATGAAGCCAGATCCTCTGTTACGGGACCTCTCTCCTCTGCCTGTGTGCTGGGCCTAAATATATGCCAATGGACTGTTGCAGTGGTGGCTGACGTGAAGCCTCATTCTCTGCTATGACATGCAGACTTTTTCACTGCTGACATGAAGCCAGATTGTCTGTTACGGGACCTCTCTCCTCTGCCTGGGTGCTGGGCCTAAATTTATGAAAATGGACTCTTACAGTGGTGGGTGACGTGAAGCCTGATTCTCTGCTATGACATGAAGACTGATTCTCTGCTATGACATGAAGACTGATTCTCTGCTGACATGAAGCCAGATTGTCTGTTACGGGACCTCTCTCCTCTGCCTGGGTGCTGGGCCTAAATATCTGACAATGGACAGTTGCATTGGTGGCTGACGTGAAGCCTGATTCTCTGCTATGACATGCAGACTAATTCTCTGCTGACATGAAGCCAGATTGTCTGTTACGGGACCTCTCTCCTCTGCCAGGGTGCTGGGCCTAAATTTATGAAAATGGACTGTTGCAGTGGTGGGTGACGTGAAGCCTGATTCTCTGCTATGACATGCAGACTAATTCTCTGCTGACATGAAGCCAGATTGTCTGTTACGGGACCTCTCTCCTCTGCCTGGGTGCTGGGCCTAAATTTATGAAAATGGACTCTTACAGTGGTGGGTGACGTGAAGCCTGATTCTCTGCTATGACATGAAGACTGATTCTCTGCTATGACATGAAGACTGATTCTCTGCTGACATGAAGCCAGATTGTCTGTTACGGGACCTCTCTCCTCTGCCTGGGTGCTGGGCCTAAATATCTGACAATGGACTGTTGCAGTGGTGGGTGACGTGAAGCCTGATTCTCTGCTATGACATGAAGACTGATTCTCTGCTGACATGAAGCCAGATTGTCTGTTACGGGACCTCTCTCCTCTGCCTGGGTGTTGGGCCTAAATTTATGAAAATGGACTGTTGCAGTGGTGGGTGACGTGAAGCCTGATTCTCTGCTATGATATGAAGACTGATTCTCTGCTGACATGAAGCCAGATCCTCTGTTACGGGACCTCTCTCCTCTGCCTGTGTGCTGGGCCTAAATATATGCCAATGGACTGTTGCGTTGGTGGCTGACGTGAAGCCTGATTCTCTGCTATGACATGCAGACTAATTCTCTGCTGACATGAAGCCAGATTGTCTGTTACGGGACCTCTCTCCTCTGCCAGGGTGCTGGGCCTAAATTTATGAAAATGGACTGTTGCAGTGGTGGGTGACGTGAAGCCTGATTCTCTGCTATGACATGAAGACTGATTCTCTGCTGACATGAAGCCAGATTGTCTGTTACGGGACCTCTCTCCTCTGCCTGGGTGTTGGGCCTAAATTTATGAAAATGGACTGTTGCAGTGGTGGGTGACGTGAAGCCTGATTCTCTGCTATGATATGAAGACTGATTCTCTGCTGACATGAAGCCAGATCCTCTGTTACGGGACCTCTCTCCTCTGCCTGGGTGCTGGGCCTAAATATCTGACAATGGACTGTTGCGTTGGTGGCTGACGTGAAGCCTGATTCTCTGCTATGACATGCAGACTAATTCTCTGCTGACATGAAGCCAGATTGTCTGTTACGGGACCTCTCTCCTCTGCCAGGGTGCTGGGCCTAAATTTATGAAAATGGACTGTTGCAGTGGTGGGTGACGTGAAGCCTGATTCTCTGCTATGACATGAAGACTGATTCTCTGCTGACATGAAGCCAGATTGTCTGTTACGGGACCTCTCTCCTCTGCCTGGGTGCCGGGGCCTAAATATCTGAGAATGGACTGTTCCAGTGGTGGGTGACGGGAAGCCAGATTCTCTGCTATGGGACCTCTCTCCAATTGATTTTGGTTAATTTTTATTTATTTAATTTTTATTTTAATTCATTTCCCTATCCACATTTGTTTGCAGGGGATTTACCTACATGTTGCTGCCTTTTGCAGCCCTCTAGCCCTTTCCTGGGCTGTTTTACAGCCGTTTTAGTGCCGAAAAGTTCGGGTCCCCATTGACTTCAATGGGGTTCGGGTTCGGGACGAAGTTCGGATCGGGTTCGGATCCCGAACCCGAACATTTTCGGGAAGTTCGGCCGAACTTCTCGAACCCGAACATCCAGGTGTTCGCTCAACTCTACTCTTGAGACATCCTCTACATCTAAGCTCACAGTAGCATCGCTGGTATGTCACATTGCCACATTACAGCCTGTTTTGCATCTGTTTTCATATGTATTTTGCATATCTCTTTCCTTCCCTTTATAGCAGCTTATAGTTAGCAGGTAGGGACCTGTTATGCAGATAGTAGGGACCTGTTATGCAGATAGGTACATGCTCTGCTTAGATATGCATCTGTGTTTGTATATGCATTACTATATGTCAGACCCCATTAGTAAGCGCATAGTTTTTTCTGTTCCCCAGTTTTACCACTGATTTACATCCTTGCAATAAAGATAAAGTTGGACGTTACTCCATTGTCAATTCATTGCCGGGATAAGGTTTAGCTGTCTGTCAAGCTATGTACCTTCACACATAAGGAGGACAGAACAGTAAAACAGCGGCTGCTTACGAGCTAGATATGAGGAACTGCGACTCCCTGACCCCAGTGAAACAACGGCTTCTTACAAGCTAGATACTAGAACTGTGATTCCTCAAACCCTGCGAGTCAACAACCTCTAACAGGCTGGACCACATGGTACTGAACCCTGCAAAGTGCAGCATCGTCATCCACGACAGTTGCAAGTGTGCAAACCTGTTCGCAGTGTCATTATGTCATCAAGAGAATCCGAACTGTACGAGACGAGGTCTCGCATCTCGGCTAGCTCCAGAAGTTCAAAGAGATCAGTGAGCAGCTCCACGGTCGCCATTGCCCGAGCAAAAGCTGAAGCCGCCAAAACCCGCGCGACATTTGCCGAGCAAGAAAGACAGTTAAAGGTGTAGAAAGCACGCATGGAAGCAAACATGCAAGCAGCCCTGGCCAAGCAACAAGCAGCTCTGGAAAAACTAACTGTAGAAAAGGGATCTGCAGCTGCTGTAGCAGAGGCAGAAGCGTTAGAAGAATCAGCGAACTCCGCAAGTGATAGATCCAGCAGCATAGTTGGGCCTGAGCTTGATCATAACGATAACTTGCAATGTACTTGAGATTACGTCATGCAGCATGCGGAGTCAGATGACAGCCTAAATTCAAGTCCAAAAGCAGTGTCAACCCCTGCTGAAGAACCCCGCTTTGAACAAGACAACAGTTTCATAGGACATCAACCCCCAACGCAACCTGCATTCAGACCTATAAATAATTGCAGTATAGTCAAATCCTTTAGGAAAGAACAAGTATATGGTGACTACTACAGCAACAATCCACCAAACAAAGAACCAGGTATGTCAGAGTTGCTAAAATTCCTTGCCCAACGTGAGTTAATAACCAAGGGTCTCTCCAAGTTTGATGACAGACCTGAAAGCTATAGGTCATGGCGATCATCATTCAGAAATACAATAAGAGACCTAGATCTGTCTGCATGTGAAGAAATTGATCTTCTTGTCAAGTGGCTAGGAAATGAATCGGCAAAACGGATTAGAGCCATTAATATTAACTACCCAAGCACTGGGGTAAACATGATATGGGAAGAGACTTGAGGACTGTTACGGCTTCACCAGAAGTAATAGAGAACGCACTCTTCAAAAGAATTGAGGATTTCCCCAAAATCCAGAACAAAGGGTTCCAGAAACTGAGAGAACTGAGTGATCTGTTGACAGAGCTCCAAGTTGCCAAAGCTGAAGGAGATTTACAAGGTCTGGCATTTTTAGATACTAGCACGTGGTGTAAAGCCCATTAGTACAAAAACTACCTTATAACCTGCAAGAGAAGTGGATTGCTCAAGGTTCCAGGTACAAGCAACAGCACAACGTCCCATTTCCTCCATTCTCTTTCTTTGTGAACTTCGTGCACCAGCAAGCAAAGACTAGGAATGATCCCAGCTTTGACCTCTCAATGTTTGACACCACTTACCCCAAACCAGGTAGGCCTGTCTTACTCCGTAACATGAAAGGTACACCTGTTGCAGTACACAAGACCAGTGTATCTTCCAAAGTACCCCTCAAACAAAACCTACAGTACCTCATAGACTGAGAAGATCTCAACAAAAGACCCATACAGAGAATGTCCCCTACATAAGAAACCACACTCATTGCTGAAATGCAGAGGATTAGAGAAAAACTTCTCAGGGACCGCAAAACTTTCCTCAAGGAGAACCACATTTGTACAGGTGTTGGGCATCAACCTCTCATCTTGCAAAAGACTGTACCGTAAACATCAAATGCTCTGAATGCAACAGTGAAGAGCACAATACAGCCTTACACCCTGGGCCAGCTCCATGGACTTTCACACCCTCAGAACAGGCTGTAGAGCACGGCAGGGAGGAGAGAGACACAGTACCTCCTGAAGTGACACCCCAGTGCACCGAAGTCTGCAGGAAAAGGTCTTAGTAACAAATCTTGCTCCAAGATCTGTCTTGTCACAGTTTATCCTATTGGACATAAAGAGAAAGCGGTAAGGTTGTATGCCATCCTTGATGATCAGAGTAATAGATCTCTTGCTAATTCGACTTTCTTTGATATCTTCAATATTAAAGGACACAGCTCTCCATATTCACTTAAAACTTGCACAGGTGTGAGTGAAGAAAAAGGCAGAAGAGCTACTGGCTTCCAAATCGAATCCATAAATGGTGAAGCATCCCTACCTTTACCTACCTTGATTGAATGCAATCGGATGCCAAACAATAGAGAAGAGATTCCTACACCTGAGGCAGCATTACATCATGGACATCTAAAATCCATAGCACATCTCATACCTGCACTCGACCCAGAGGCCCAAATAATACTTCTGCTAGGAAGAGATATCATAAGAGTCCACAAGGTGAGGAAACAAATAAACGGTCCTCACGATTCTCCATATGCCCAGAAGCTTGACCTGGGGTGGGTCATTATAGGTGATGTCTGCTTAGGAAATGTTCACAAGCCTACCACAGTGAATTCTCTTTACACGAATACCTTGGCGAACGGACGTCCACCCCTCTTTCAGCCTTGTCCTAACAGATTCCTTGTAAGAGAGAAGCCGACAAGTGTGCTGTATGATGACTTTTTAGAAATCAAGAACCATCCTTCTGGTGAAGACCAATACCACTTGGGGTGCAAGGTGTTCCAGAGGACAAAGGAAGACTACAAGATAGCTCCCTCTATTGAAGAGGAGGCCTTCTTAAACATAATGGAGCAAGGATTCTTCAAGGATAAAAACTAACACCTGGGTTGCACCACTACCTTTCAAAACACAGAGACGCCATCTTCCCAACAACAGAGATCAAGCCTTTAAACGCTTCTGTTCACTCCAACACAACTTTCAGAAAAGACCAGAAATGATATAAATTTTTTTCCCATTCATGGACAAGATATTGGAGAATAGTCATGCAGAAGTAGCTCAACCCCTAAAAGAAAAGGAAGAATGCTGGTACTTACCAAACTCTTTGGCGTTTACCACCCCAAGAAGCCAGGACAAATCTGAGTCGTATTTGACTCTAGTTCACCATATGAGGGAGTCTCCCTCAATGATGTTCTTTTGACAGGACCATACCTCAACAACACACCTCTCGGTGTCCTCATCAGATTCCGCAAAGAACCCATTGCTGTAGTCGCCGACATACAACAAATGTTCTATTGTTTCCTAGTTAAAGAAGAGCACAGAAACTTCTTAAGATTCTTTTGGTTCAAGGATAACGACCCTACCCAAGACATCATCGAATATCGCATGAAGGTGCATGTTTTTGGCAACAGCCCATCTCCTGCAGTCGCTATTTATGGACTCTCTTTCTGCCCAAGAAGGTGAAATAGTCTATGGAGAGGACGTTAAGAAGTTTGTTGAAAGAAACTTCTATGTAGATGATGGCTTAAAGTCGCTTCCCTCACCAGAGGCCGCAATCGGTCTACTCAAAAGGACTCAAAGTATGCTTTCCTGTTCAAACCTCAGGCTGCATAAGATAGCTTTAAACAGCAAAGTTGTTATGGAGGCCTTTCCTACTCAAGATCATGCCAGTGATTTGAAGGATCTATACTTGGCAACAGACCCATTTCCCATGCAGCGCAGCCTAGGGCTCAACTGGGACCTCAAGTCTGACACCTTTACCTTTCAGGTCGACCAAGAACAGAAACCCTTCACACGATGTGGAGTCCTGCCACCATCAACAGTCTATACGATCCACTTGGATTTGCAGCTCCTGTGATCATCCAAGGTAAGACTCTGCTCAGGGAGCTAACCACTGATATATGTGATTGGGATTCGCAACTTTTCCTTACTGAAAGAGGCACTATGGGTAACATGGAGAGACTCTCTAAAAGCATTATCTAACGTGCGCATACATAGGCCATATGCCCACTTCTCTCCTGCTGAGGTTCAGTCCAAGCAGCTGTGCGTGTTTTGTGATGCCTCAGTAAAAGCAATCGCTGCAGTCGTTTACCTTAAAACTATAAACATTAAAGGCCAGGTCCAAATTAGCTTTACAATGGGCAAAGCAAAGCTGGCACCAAGTCCTGAGCTTACCATACCAAGATTGGAACTTTGTGCTGCTGTTCTAGATCTTGTTGTGTCTGAAATAGATGTAAATCTTCATAGTACAGTATTTTATACGGACAGCAAAGTAGTGTTGGGCTACATTTACAGAGAGACTAGGAGAGTTTATGTTTATGTTCATAACAGAGTTCAAAGAATCAAGAGGTCTACACAGCCTACCCAGTGGCACTATGTACCAACTGACCTCAACCCTGCAGACCATGCTACAAGAGCCATTCCTGCAGCCCACCTTAATGATACCACATGGCTTACAGGACCACAATTCCTTTACAGACCTGTCCTTGGCACTCTTCAGAAAGCCAAATTTGAACTACTGGAATCAAATGTTGATGCAGAGATTCGTCCTCATGTTTCTGTACTCACCACAAAAGTTTCTAACAAAGAGCTTGGATCCAAACGATTCAACAATTTTTCTACATGGAGATCACTGAGCAGAGCTATAGCTGGCTTGATCCACATAGCCAAATCTTTCAGAACCACACCCACAGGATCAGAGCACTGAAAAGGTTGGCATTACTGTCACAAGGCTCATACAGTGGACGAGCTCACACAGGCACGAGACGTTATCATCCGTTGTATCCAACACAAAGTTTTGCTCCAGAACTGGGACTCATTCGAAATCAAACAGGTGTTCCTAAAGACAGCTCCCTCAGGAGACTTGACCCCTTTACAGGTGCCTTCTGAAATAAATGGAGGAAACAATACCTCTCTACACTATATGTCCGGAAAAAATGGCAAACCAGCAAACCCAACATGGAAGTTGGTAATGTTGTCCTTGTTAAAGACCCTCAGTCAAAAAGAAATGACTGGCCTTTGGGACTGATAACCAAGGTGTTGCCAAATGAAGAGGGGAAGGTCAGAAAGGTGGAAGTTAAAGTCTGCAGGCAAAATGAGCCGAAACTCTTCCTCAGATCCATTACTAAACTGATTTTGTTGCTCTCTCCAGAAGTGACTTAATGTGGTATCCTATAGATACCAGGTGGGGAGTGTCATGCCTTCAGCAAGTTTATTGTTAATTTATGCATAACTTTCATACATAGTGTGAGACAGTAACAGGTCTCACGCAGGTTGGAGGCAAGAAAGGGGTGTATAGTGTGGTCCACACCCCTGTTCCACCACAGGTGAGACAAGCTGGATGCAATCAGGCTGGCATAAAGCACCTCCCAGGGTGTCAGCAAGGGGGGAGTGTGTCACCTGTGCATAGAGGCTTGGAGGCTCTGTCAGTGTGCTATCAGCTGGGCAAGGCTGAGGGACCACAAGGCTGGGAGATAGCCTGGAGGTGGGGGGCAAAGTGATGCCTGGGAGGGTCGCAGGGCTGTAGTCAGGCGGACTACTAAGCCCCAATCCCCCACAAGAGACACTAGTCTGGTGGACAGAGGCCTGGAGGCTCTGCCTGGGTGGTCTCAGCTGGGCAAGGCTGAGGGACCATGAGGCTGGGAGATAGCCTGGAGTTGGGTGAAGAAGCAACGCCTGGGAGGGTCGCAGGGCTATAGTCATGCGGACTACTAAGCCCAAATCCCCCACAAGAAATACTGAACTGGAGACAGTGGGCGTACTGTGCTCTGTACAACCAGGAGGCTGTGGGACATTGGCTGACAAAGCCGCATGGGTTCACAGGGTGTGAACTGTGACTTAGGTGAGTCAGGAAACTCTGTGTTAGTTAGAGCCTAGCCGGACAAGTGTTTATTATTTAATGTGCATGTCACATGTGTTTAGGTGAAGCTGCGACTTCATGGTGACCTGTATTGGTTGGAGTGTGTAAAATAAAGCACGAGTTTGGACATTATATCCGTGTCTGGATAAGTAACCTGTGAGAATGACCCCCAGATAAGAGCTAACCCCCCACAATAGTTAATATGTTTTCTGTATAATTCTCTGTTGATTGTGTAACAGCACCATCTAGTGGCTGTTTTACATACATCTGTAGCTATTTCACATTACAAGTTTGGTCTACTTCAGCTTCCATATCTTAGTGAAATCATCATCCCTGCACATAGCGGCCATTTTCTTCATTCACAGTCATCACTGCATGATGATAGCACATGACTTGAAAGCCTCTTGAGACATCCTCTACATCTAAGCTCACAGTAGCATCGCTGGTATGTCACATAGCCACATTACAGCCTGTTTTGCATCTGTTTTCATATGTATTTTGCATATCTATTTTCTTCCCTTTATAGCAGCTTATAGTTAGCAGCTAGGGACTATGCTTGTTATGCAGATAGGTACATGCTCTGCTTAGATATGCATCTGTCTTTGTATATACATTACTATATGTCAGACCCCATTAGTAAGCGCATAGTTTTTTCTGTTCCCCAGTTTTACCACTGATTTACATCCTTGCAATAAAGATAAAGTTGGCCGTTACTCCATTGTCAATTCATTGCCGGGATAAGGTTTAGCTGTCTGTCAAGCTATGTACCTTCACACATAAGGATGACAGAACACCTATTGATAGCACGCCTATACCAGTTCTTAAAAGGCTCTATTAGCTAGCGTTTGGTGTCCCTAACAGTCTGTCCCTGCTCCACACAGCAACCTCTCCCTACACTGGCAAAATACTGAATGTAAAATGGCGGCCAGATCAGGTTTATTTATAAGGTAGGGGGTATGTCCATGTGCTGAAATGTCTCAATTGGCTGTCCTGTACCACCTGATGGATGTGTCATGGGTCAAAGTTCTGCTCAGTGCAAAGAATATGGCACTGGCGGGCATTGCCATATAGTCGCTTGTTCGGCCAACAGCAAACGAGCAAAGTTCGCCGCGAAAGGACCGCCGGACGAGCTGCAAGGCCATCTCTACCTAAAGCCTATAAGGACATTTAGGAGGTCGCGTATCACTTCCTCCTTCACTGGGTCTTAGGCGGCACAATGACGTTGTCATGTCTGCACGTGCTACTGGGGGACATTATACTAATGCACGGAACTGTGGGGCTTATTATACTAATTAAAGAGGCACTACTTGGGGACATTAAACTGATGCAGAGGGGCATTGGGGTACTGCTGGGGAGCACTATACTAATTTAAGGGGCACCTTTTGGGGGACATGATACTATATGCAGGGGCTACTACTGGGGGCATTATAATGATGCATGAGGAACATACTAATGCAAGAGGAATGGCTGAGGGCATTATTCTTCACAATATAAAAGAATATGGCACCGGTGGACATCGCCATATGTTTGCCCGTTCGGCGAATCGCGAACGAGCAAAGTTAGTCGCGAAACGACCGCCGGGCGACCTGCAAGGCCATCTCTAATTGGATATAAATTTTACTGCAGACCAGTACAAATAGATGTCAAATACATATGTTTAAAAGAACAAAAAATATTGAAATTCGATAACACGTGGTCGTCACAGGTGTTGAATTCCTCTGAGGTCCCAAACATTAGGCATTCACCGGACAGAAAAGGCCTTTTATGCCGCTGTATTTACCTAAGACAGGGACCATTATTTGTTCTGGGTGTTGGTGGATATTTGTGGGCTGTTATGCAAAATTCAATTGAATGTGGTCGTCACAGGTGTAGTCCATACTGTTGTGAGCTAGGCGAATGCGCTTTTCGGTCCCCCCTGCTGAGCTGAACGTCCTTTCGGACAGGACACTGGATGAGGGGAAAGCCAAGAATTCCATGGGAAATTGTGCCAGCTCTGGCTACAGGTCAAGCCTGCACACCCAGTAGCCAACGGGTTCTTCGCTTCTCAGAGCGTCCACATCGGCCGTTAACCTGATGTACTCGGACACCTGTAGGTCTAGGCATTCCCGGAGGTTGGATGCAAGAATAATCTCATATCCAAAGTGACCAACACATCTTCAAACTGCCTTCTTCTTGCATGCGCTGTAGAATTGGTACTCGCAACTGTTTCTCTGTGGGTAAAAATTCCTCTGCCAGCGCCCGCAACAGCAGAATGCAGCATCTCTCACAGCTAGGCCTGGAAATGTTGAATTCTGACAGCCCTCTGTGATGCTGGTATCATGTCCGCCATTTTGCGTTTGTACCGGGGGTGTAAGTACGTTGCCACCCAGTACAGATCCTTGACCTTTATGCTTTTTATACGGGGGTCTCTCTTCAAACACTGGAGCATGAAGGCCCCCATTTACATTAAATTGGAAGTGGTGAAGCGGCCTGGCTCCTGCTCATCACCCAGGAGAATGTCATCCTCGGTCTTCTCCCCCCATCCACGGACAACACCAGGGATCCCAGAAAAGTTTAAAGCCTGCTCTTCTTGCTCCTCCTCCTCATCCCCCCAGCCACCATCCTCCTCTGACTGCTCTTCAGACTCCTGCTGACTTGTCTCAGATGGACTAGCCCCCCCCCCCCCCCGGAATTCATTCAGCATTGCGACTTCCTCATCTTCCTGTTCCTTGACGGCTTGATCAATGACACAACGCAATGCACGCTCCAGAAAGAAGGCATAAGGTACGATGTCACTGATGGCGCCCTGGCTGCGACGGACCAGTTTGGTGATATCATCAAGTGACCGCAGAAGTCTTTATGCGTCGTGCATGAGCAGCCACTGGCGCGGTGAAAAAAAACAAGCTCCCCAGAACCTGTCCTGCCGCAGAGTTTGTGCAGGTAGTCGTTAACGGCACCTTTCTGCTGGAGAAGCCTATCGAGCTTATACAAGTTGGAGTTCCAGCGCTTCGGGCAGTCACAAATCAGACATCTGACGGGCAAGTGGTGTCGCCGCTGAAAGTCAGGAAAGCGAGCCATGGCAGTGTAAAATCTTCTAAAATGGCCAGAGATTTTCCTGGCCTGCCGCAAGACGTATTTGGCAACGAATCGCTATACGACTAAGTTCAGGACGTGTGCCATGCACGGCACGTGTGTCATTTTGCCCTGTTTCAGCACGCTCAGGAGATTGGCACCGTTGTCACACACCACTTTACTAACTGTCAAATTGAGCGGGGTTAGCCACTGATCTGCCTGTGACCGCAGAGCTGAAAGGAGTGCAGAACTGGTGTGGCTCTTGGCTTCCAGGCACAACAGCCGCAGCACAGCATGGCAATGTCTCACCTGGCACGTCAAATAGGTTCTGGGGAGCTTGGGAAGTGCAGCGGAAGAGGCAGTAGCAGTGGAAAAGTAGGAGTCAGCCGAAGAGGAGACAGAGGATGGAGTAGGACGAGGAGGAGGAGAAGAGGCAGGCCTGCATGCAATCCGTGTGGTGGTAACAGAAAATCCACACGGGTGCCATGGGTTACATGCTTGATGGCCGTCAGAAGGTTCACCCAGTGGTCAGTAAAAGTTATGTACCTTCCCTGCCCGTGTTTGCTAGACCATGTGTCTGTGGTCAGATGTATCTTGGCACTGACACTGTGTGCCAGAGATATATTAACTTGCCGCTGAACGTGGCCATACAATTCAGGGATGCCCTTCTGGGGAAAATATCCTTCCGGGGGACCTTTCATTGCGGTGTGCCTATGGCCACAAACTTTCTATAGGCCTCCGAGACCACAAATTTATATGGTAGATGGTGGGCTAGCAGTTCCGACAAGCCAGCGGTCAGCCGTTGGCCAAGAGGATTATCCGGCGTCATCATGTTTTTACGCTTGAACATTTGGGCCACGGAAGCCTGCCTTGTGCTAGATGAACGCGACGATGGCATGGTGGAAGGTGGAGTGGAGGAAAAATGGGAGGAGAGAGGGGAAGGAGAAGAGGCAGGACGTGGAGCACCAGGAGTGTGGCTTTGTGGGTTCTGACGGTGTTGCTCCCACTGGGCTCGGTAATGGGAGGCCAGGTGCCTTCTTAAGGAGGTCGTCCCTAGGTGAGAGTTGGGCTTACTGCAACTTATGCGTTGACAGTACAGGCCGCAGATGGCAACACGATAATCAGCAGTTGACACGTTAAAAAAAGCCCACACTGCAGAGCCATGTGCCGGCGTCCTGGGAGAGCCAGATGTGACCGTGCGTGGTGGATGGCTTGCTCCAGATACATTTGCAGTCTGCTTTTTGCCTCCTGTGCACTGCGAGTTCTGCCTGCTTCTCCTCCCTCGCCACCCTATCTGCTGCTTCGTCTCTCCCTCTGAACTCCCCTACTCTCCCTCTCTTGTGGGCACCCACGTGACGTCCATTGACACGTCATCATCGTCACCTTCACCAACACTGACATTAGAGATCTCGGAGTAGGCAGCAACAGCGGGGACCAGCCTCCTTGGGCTGATCTGGGTACTGTCGTCAGACTGCTGGGTGGCGGCCGTTACTACCTCCTCTTCCTCGTCCAATGCCAGGAATGGCTGCGCATCGGTACGGTCTGGAAATTGATGGGAAGATAATTCCTCTAACTCGAGTGGAGGGGCTATGGTGGTGGTGTCTTTGGGGGTGCACACAGCATAGAGTCAGGAAGATGCTGATACAGAGGATGAGGAGGGTGCAGAAGCGGAAGGCTGAGTGAGCCACTCAACCAACACTGGTGCGTCCTTTGACATAATGGCAAAATCCCTAGAGAAGAGCAGTATTTTTGGAAGCAGGTATATAGAACCCCTAATCAGTTTTTTTTTGGGGGGGGGGGAACTGGTAAATCACACCAGTTGCAATTAGTTGTTCCAATGGCATTTGCCCCTCTGTATAGCTGCGGTATCTCAGCAGAACTGCACACAAATGCTGCACTATACAAATGCACTATATAGAAATTATATTCTAGGTATATCACACCCTTGCCTCAATCAGATTTTTTGGGGGCAACTTTTATATCACACTAGTTGCAATTAGTTGTTCCAATGAAGTTTGTCTCTCTGTATAGCTGTGATATCTCAGCAGAACCTCACACAAATGCAGCACAATACAAATGCACTATATAGAAATTATATTATAGGTATATCGTACCCCTGCCTCAATCCGATTTTTTGGGGGGCAACTGGTATATCACACCAGTTGCAATTATTCGTTCCAATGGCGTTTGTCCCTCTGTATAGCTGCGGTATCTCAGCAGAACCGCACACAATTGCTGCACTATACAAATGCACTATATAGAAATTATCTTATAGGTATATCACACCTCTGCCTCAATCAGATTTTTTTGGAGGCAACTGTTATATCACACCAGTTGCAATTAGTTGTTCCAATGGCGTTTGTCCCTCTGTATAGCTGCGGTATCTCAGCAGTACCGCATACAAAAGCACTATATAGAAATCATATTTTAGGTATATCACACCCCTGCCTCAATCTGATTTTTTGGGGGGCAACTGATATATCACACCAGTTGCAATTAGCTGTTCCAATAGCGTTTGTCCCTCTGTATAGCTGCGGTATCTCAGCAGAACCGCACTCAAATACTGCACAATACAAATGCACTATATAAAAATTATATTATAGGTATATCACATCCCTGCCTCAATCAGATTTTTTGGGGGGGCAACTGGTATAGCACACCAATTGCAATTAGTTGTTCCAATAGCGTTTGTTCCTCTGTATAGCTGCAGCATTGTATACACAACTGCTGCACAATACAAATGCACTGTAATATACTTTCTATGTTACAAAGTATATTATAAGTATATCACACCCCTCAGTATGTCACACCTATTAAAAGCACACCTATACCAGTCCTTAAAAGGACTTTTGTTGCCCTATTAGCTAGTGTTTGGTGTCTCTATACTCTCTAACAGTCTGTCCCTGCTCCACACAGCAACTTCTCCCTACACGGGCAAAAAACAGAATGTAAAATGGCTGCCAGATCGGGTTTATTTATATGGTAGGGGGTGTGTCCATGTGCTGAAACGTTGGCTGTCCTGTCCCACCTGATGGATGTGTCATGGGTCAAAGTTCTGCACAATGCAAAGAATATGTCACTGACGGACATCGCCATATGTTCGCCTGTTCGGCGAACAAGCAAAGTTCGCCGCGAAAACGACTGCCGGGTGAACCGCAACGCCATCTCTACCTGAGGCCTATGAGGACGTTTACCGGCGCAGGTGGTCGCATACCACTTCCTCCTTCACTGGATCTTAGGCGGCACAATGAAGTTATCCCGTCTGCACGTGCTACTGGGGGACATTATACTAATGCACGGAACAGTGGGGCTTATTATACTAATTAAAGAGGCACTACTTTGGGGACATTAAACTGATGCATAGGGGCATTGGGGTACTGCTGGGGAGCACTATACTAATTCAAGGGGCACCTTTTGGGGGACATGATACTATATGCAGGGGCTACTACTAGGGGAATTATAATGATGCATGAGGAACATACTAATGCAAGAGGAATGGCTGAGGGCATTATTATAATGCAGGGGGCACTGCTGGGGACATAATACAAGAAGAACTGATGGGGGCATTATAATAATACAAGGGGCCTGGCTTAATTTTTTCCAGTTTTTTCTATCCCATACATATTTTGATTTGAAATAGATCTGCAGTGCGCACCTCCATCTGTTCCAGGCTGCTTTTGGACGTTGTTTCTGGGCTTGACAAGAAAAATAGTGCAGGAAAACAAACACAGAAAAAGAGATAGCTAAAATAAATGGCCTCATTAAAAAGTGTGCTACTGCTAATGGGCGCCCTTAGCCATTGCTCACGTCTCAACCAAAACATAATATAAAGCTTTTCAGACCTGATCCTTTGGAGGGGCAAGAACATATATACAGCATCAGGTACAGGTTACAATAGATAACACTGTTTTTGACCCAGAGAGCTGTCAAGAAATCTGAGTAGAGTGCACACATTGCTCAAATTTTGATTTAAAGGATGGTTTGACAGCTGAAGGTCAATGTAAATGAAGGGAATACAATGAATACAATTGTTCAGTTTTCCTTGGCAGTAGAGAGGTGAGGGGTCCTAACATGTGCGGTTGGTTTCCCAAGTGTATGGTTGGGTTGGTACGGCAAAAATAGCGTCATCAATCAGAGGCACAGCAGTGTGTCAATTCTAATATGCTCTGCAGAGGGGAGGGAATGAGGACTGATGAGGAGGCCTCCAACTATTAACCCTGTTAGGGTCTTGAAAAACTATTATTGCAGCATGTGCGAACATAGATGGAAACAGATTATATAAAATAAAAATTAAAAAGAGAGTCTGTAGAGGGTTATAAATCTTAATGTCTGTCCTAAGCATGTCACTGACATTAATGCCCAGAATGACCAAGATCATGGCATATAATGCATCCCATCTGCTCTGTGAAATGTTATTTTCTGTGGATCTTCCACAGATCTCTGTGTCATGGTAAAGCAGGGCACTTCTGGAGTAGAATTTCTTCACTGTTGATTAAATATTTGCAGCAGTCAAATGAATAAAATACACTGCTCAAACACTTAACACACTGTAACTCCAAATGAATCACACTTCGGTGAAATCAACCTGTCCAGTTATGAAGCAACACTGATTGTGAACCTGTTTCTCCTGCTTTTGCGCAAATTGAATAGACAACAGGTAGAAATGACAGGCAATTAGCAAGACAACCCCTATAAAGGAGTGGTTCTGCAGGTGGTGACCACAGACCATTTCTCTGTTCTATCCTTTCTGGCTGTTGTTTTGGTCACTTTTGCATTTTGTCATTTGTAATGACCCAGAGTGGGCATTACCACCTCCTTAGTACCCCCACTATCTTGGTTGGTGCATCCTGCGTCATTTCTGATATTTATTGTCATTTCCTGCAATGTGTGTATATGAATTTTCCTTGCAAACCACTGTTCAAGTGTAATGTGCCTGGTTCACCAGCAGGTGGCATAGACAGTGTTAGTTTCTCTGGAGAGGAACCTTCTGGTTCTCTTCCAGCCCTCTCTAGAGAGGGAGGAGTTAATTAGTTAGTGTGCAGTCTAGCCTACCCCCTCCTGGAAAAGGTTGTGTGTTGGCTAGCAGAGCACCGTCTGCTCTGCTAGGCCCAGAGGCCCAGGCTTTGAAGTCTACATGGTTGCGTCCCCTCCTGGGCTTGCATTGCCTTCATCCAAGCTGAAGCTAGACCTTGAGGTACTCAAAGCCAGGACAAGAAGTTCCTAGGATTAAAGTAAGAGACAGACTATAGACAGCTAAACTAAGTTCCAGCAGAAGAGGGAAAGTTCCTATGTACTCCAGCTAGCATAGCAGGCTCAGATTGTCGCAGAGAAGCGTTTGCCTGCCATTTAAGCCAATACCTGCTGATGACCAAGATAAAGTTTGGAAACTGTTTGGATTACCGTTTATGTCAAGTAAAGCCGTGTTCAACGTTAATACAAGTCTGGACTCCATTTATTCTACTTATTTATCATCCAAGTACAACTACGCTTTTTGCACTGCTTTGGACTACTTCACGTCTGGGATCCAAGGATATTAACTCCTTAAGGACACAGCCTTATTTCACCTTAAGGACCAGACCATTTTTTGCAAATCTGACCAGTGTCACTTTAATTGGTGATAACTTTAAAACACTTTGACTTATCCAGGCCATTCTGAGAATGTGTTTTCGTCACATATTGAACTTCATGACACTGGTAAAATGGAGTAAAACATATTTTTTTTGTTTATAAAAAAAATACCATATTTGCCTAAAATTTTGAAAAATTAGCAAATTTCCAAGTTTCAATTTCTCTACTTCTATAATACATAGTAATACCTACAAAAATAGTTATTACTTTACATTCCCCATATGTCTACTTCATGTTAGGATCATTTTGGGAATGACATTTTATTTTTGGTGACGTTACAAGGCTTAGAAGTTTAGAAGTAAATCTTTAAATTTCTCCGAAATAAAAAAAAATATAAAATTTTTAAGGACCAGTTCAGGTCTAAAGTCACTTTGTGAGGCTTACATAATAGAAACCACCCAAAAATTACCCCATTCTAGAAACTACACCCCTCAAGGTATTCAAAACTGATTTTACAAACGTTAACCCTTTAGGTGTTCCACAAGAATTAATGGAAAATAGAGATACAATTTCAAAATTTCACTTTTTTGGCAGATTTCCATTTGAATATTTTTTTCCAGTTACAAAGCAAGGGTTAACAGCCAAACAAAACTCATTATTTATGGCCCTGATTCTGTAGTTTACAGAAACACCCCATATGTGGTCGTAAACCGCTGTTTGGGCACACGGCAGGGCGCAGAAGGAAAGGAATGCCATACGGTTTTTGGAAGGCAGATTTTGCTGGACTGATTTTTTTACACCATGTCCCATTTGAAGCCCCCCTGATGCACCCCTAAAGTAGAAACTCCAAAAAAGTGACCCCATTTTAGAAACTATGGGATAGGGTGGAAGTTTTGTTGGTACTAGTTTAGGGTACATATGATTTTTGGTTGCTCTATATTACACTTTTTGTGAGGCAAGGTAATAACAAATAGCTGTTTTGGCAGCGTTTTTTTGTTTTTTACAATATTCATCTGACAGGTTAGATCATGTGGTATTTTTATAGAGCAGGTTGTCACAGACGCGGCGATACCTAATATGTATACAGTTTGTTTATTTATGTAAGTTTTACACAATGATTTCATTTTTGAAACAAAAAAAACATGTTTTAGTGTCTCCATAGCCATAGTTTTTTCAATTTTTGGGCGATTATCTTAGGTAGGGTCTCATTTCTTGCGAGATGAGATGACTGTTTGATTTGCACTAATTTGGGGTGCATATGACTTTTTGATCGCTTGCTATTACACTTTTTGTGATGTAAGGTGACAAAAAATAGTTTATTTAGCACAGTTTTTTTTTACGGTGTTTATCTGAGGGGTTAGGTCATGTAATATTTTTATAGAGTCGGTCGATGCGGACACGGTGATACCTAATATTTATACTTTTTTTTATTTATGTAAGTTTTACACAATAATATCATTTTTGAAACAAAAAAAAATCATGTTTTAGTGTCTCCATATTCTGAGAGCCATAGTTTTTTCCGTTTTTGGGCGATTATCTTGCGTAGGGTATGATTTTTGCGGGATGAGATGACGGTTTGATTGCCACTATTTTGGGGTGCATATGAATTTTTGATTGCTTGCAATACACTTTTTGTGATGTAAGGTGACAAAAAATAGTTTATTTAGCATAGTTTTTATTTTTACATTTTTTACGGTGTTCATCTGAGGGGTTAGGTTATGTAATATTTTTATAGAGCCGGTCGATGCGGACGCGGCGATACCTAATATGTATACATTTTATTTATTTATGTAAGTTCTACACATTAACAGCTTTTTTAAAACAAAAAACAAAAATGTTTTAGTGTTCCATATTCTGAGCCATAGTTTTTTTAATTTTTTTTGTGATTGTCTCAGGTAGGGGCTCATTTTTTATGGGATGAGGTGACGGTTAGATTGTTTATCTGAGGGGTTAGGTCATGTGATATGTTTATAGAGCCGGTCGATACGCTCGTGGTGATACCTAATATGTCTATTTATTTTTTTCCCTATTTTTAACCAATTTTTTTAAATCTTTATTTGGGGGAAAATTATGTTTTGTTTTTTTTTTACTTCAAACTTTTAATTTTGGGGGGGGGGGGACTTTATTTTTTCAACTTTTCTTTTTCACTTTATTTTTTGTCCCACTTTGGGACTGCAGCTTTTGGGGATGTGATCCTTTACAATGCATTCCAATACTTCTGTATTAGAATGCATTGGCTGTATGAGTAATACTGTGTGAATTACTCATACAGCTTCTGGCCTGTGAGATCAGCCTACAGCAGGGCATGATGATATTTGTAGTTTTACAACAGCTGGAGAGCCGCAGTTTGCCCATTCCTGGCCTAGGTAAATATGCCCACAGAAGAGAATTGCATTCATTATTGTGATGTGTGATGCTGTAATTGAGTCATACAGGGATGCTCTATCTGGTCACAGTGATGGTCCGACTGCTACAAGCCAGTACAGGAAGCAAAAAACACGGAGTAACACCTGTTTTTCATTATTATTTTTTATGTATACAATTTTTACATATAAGATTTTAATTTGTGATATAAAAAAACTATGATACCTTTAAATAGTGTCCATTTAAAAATTGTAACAGTAGATTAGAAGAGACAAAATGCAATAAATACAAAAGTAAAAAAAAAAAAATCAATAAAAGGGTGCCAGGGGAATATTTATGTTTATAAAGTTTGAGTTGTCTTTTTGTAAAGTGACATACTGTTGATGGAACATTATTGTTACAGTCAAGGAGTCCAAAAATACCCTTTTTGTGACATAGCAAAATCATTATATTATTATTGCACCAATATAATTTTAAAATTATTGAAGAATATGTCAGAATTTAAATAGTCAATGTACACATGCAATTGTATGGAGTTGTGTGCAGTTATTTTATCCAAAAGTATCGAGAATGATCTAAAAGGAAGAAAAAGTATAGAAGAAAGACTGAAACTTCTACTTTTGTTTTGTATATACTTCTGGTTTTGGTGTGAAAACTGCATCAACATGGAATTTTAAATGTCCCTTATGAGAAAAGTGCATTAAGAATGTTTTTTGTTATTTTTGTTGTTTAAATGCAGACAGAAGATGTTTTCTGAATGTGATATGCCATCAATTTATATTCAGTCGTGCTTGAATCAATGAAAACAGCATAACTATAAGAACAAAATGACCACATCTGTCCTGTCCATTTTTTAATAACCAACAACACTTATCTAGTCATTCCAGTGAATGGACTTGACATGAGATGTACCTTGATAGTGGATCCTTTGAGTTGCCCTGGATGAGATCAGTGTCTCTGGTGTGGAATCCATAGGCATCAGCTGACACGAGTAAAAAACAGCTTGTAGTAGCAAAATCGAGAGATGGAATCGTAGTTGATCAAGCAGAAGGCCAGGTCTGGCAGAGTTAATGTAATATGAAAACTCAAGCATAAGGTCAGGGCTTGCATAGTTCATGGAATATGCATAATCCAAGGAGAAAGTCAGGGCTTGCCAAGTTCATGGAATATGATAATCCAAGCAGAAGGTCAGGACTGGCAAGGTTCATACAAAAGGATAATCCACGCAGGCAATGTCAAAGGCAACCCAAATCAATCCATACAATACAGAAACCAACACATCTAACTGCTCAGGCAAAGAAAAGTGGGGGAAGGATCCTTAAATAGCCATAGTGGCCAGTACTGAAATTGTTACTGTTTAGTTGGTGAACTGGGTGTGGTCCGGTTACAGTACAATCTGTGAGCACAGATAGCAAAACTTACTTTTAAACATTACATCCTGTCAGCAGCAATAGACATAGCAGGTGAAGAGGATGACAGGGCTGAAAAGCAATACCAGAGACAACAGTAACTTGACGATACTGTGTATGTAAAATATGTGAAGGGAGCTTGTTCCTTTTATTTTGGTAAAGTATATATACTAGGGATGTCCCATCTATGTTAAGAATGTTATGAAAAGCCCTGTAGCATACTAGTTGACAAATGTTCCAATGTGTACATTCAATTATTTGCTGAAAATTCTGCATTCTCATATTACAATTATACCATTTTTTTTTGTTTGTTATTTGTGGCATTTTCTAATTGGGTATGCTTCAAAAGTATAGAAAATTGCTACTAATTTCTAGAAACATTGGTTCTGATATGATATTTTGAAATGTATGTAAATTTGCTTTTTTTTGTTCAAATAAAGTCAGGAACAAAAAACATGAATCAAAATGAATGAATATTCAAAGGAGGTCATCAAACACTTCAAAATAAAGCATTACTAACAGGGTCAGAGTTCCTTGGGCCCACCAGAGGAAAATATTCTCAAGCTCCAACTTCCACATCATCAATAGTGATGAGCGGCAGGGGTCATATTCGAATTCGGGATATTTCACAAATATTTTGTAGAATATTCGTCGAATATTCGCGAATTCGAATAGTCATTATATTCTACATTCTTTTTTTATATACTCGAAAATCGGCAAGGTAATGATTGCATAATATGCGAATATTCCGCAATCAATACAGGCGTGGGTCAAAAACAAATATATAGCACTATAGAATATAGTGCTATATATTTGTTATATCGAATATTTGTGATTTTTTTTTCCATCTGAACACATAATTCCTCCCTGCTTCTTGATTGTGGGCCAATGAGTCATTGGCCCAAAAGCAACTTAAGCAGAGAGGAATCTTACTAAACCCTGATACTAATGTAAAATTGAGAGATTAGCCAACATATCCTACCATGGAGGACATCTCTGAGCCCAAGCACCGCCCCAAGGTTTATCAAATAGCTCGGGACCTAACACTAAACCTACATGTGGCGTATGGGCAATACCAGGAGCCAGTGGGCAAATTACAGGCGCGCAAGGTCCGACTCATAGCAAACTCCCAGTTACCTCCAGCATGCAGCCATGCTTACAATGGGAGGAGGGATAGAGCTCTGAGCCCCACCCAAGACTGGCTGATATAGCCCAGGCCTCACCAGTATGTTGCCTGTAGATCAAAATAAAGGCACATTCAGACTAGGAGTTTTTACACCTCCAAACAATTCTATATATAAACTACAAATTGGCGTGGTAATGAAAAGCAGGCTCCTGGTATTGCCCATACGGCACAGGTAGGTTTAGCGTTAGGTCCTGAGCTACTTGAGAAACCTTGGCGTGGTGCTCGGGCTTAGACATGTCCTCCACAGTAGGATATGTCGGCTAATCTCTCAATTTTACATCAGTATGAGGGTTTAGTAAGACCGCCGAGTGTGCCCGTCTTTGTAAAATGTATTGTTATTTTGATTGATTGTTTACCACACATTTGCTATCCTGTGTAGGATGTCTATTGTGGTACTTGTGGTCCACTGCGGGCATCCTCCATTGTATGCATTTTTGCTGGGGATTGCCATTAGAAGCAGACCACAACTGCAGGATCTGCTCCCCCGGTATAGATGCGCCACTGCATATGGGGTTGAGCACTTCCTGCTTTTCATTACCACGCCAATTTGTAGTTTATATATAGAATTGTTTGGGCGTGTAAAAACTCCTAGTCTTAATGTGCCTTTATTTCCATCTACAGGCAACATTCTGGTAAACATGTGAGGCCTGGGCTATCTCCTGTGTCATAGCTTTAGTATGTCAAGTGCAGAAAGTAAAGAGTCTTTCATTTGTCACTTTGACAACACCATTCACATTCTGGTTGTCAGAGCTTTATGAGCTTCTGTATACTATTAGTGCTGAACCAAATACTAGACATATATGCACCCCATGGTAGATGGAAGCGCTCCTCACATCATACCCTGAGGCAGAGGTTTGACACTGTACTTGTAAGTGTAGATTTTCTTATGACAAGCAGCGTGTGATGTGAATTTCTTAGAAAACAGTCGTGCATATCTGATGAAAACATTTGCATTCAGGGTTGTAAACATCCAACAATTAGCTAAAATCAGCCGTTCCAAATTTGACAACCAAGAAGGCAGCGCAGGAGCTGAGCAAAGACAGGTATCACGTAATCACGTAGACAGGTTTGTATAGTTAGTGATACTAGCAGTAACTCATCCATCTATGTTATTTAAAAAAAACATTGCAGCCAATACGTCTTTGAGAGATAAACTATGTCTAAAAATATGCCCAGCAAGTATCTTATACAAAACCACTAGAACCATGCTTTTAAAGAGGTTTTACAAAATTAATGGGGGGGTCCACCCTCCCGATCCCTATCTACTAATATGGAGGCATTATAGCAATCAGGGTCCCAACTGTTGGACACAAACTGATGTTATATTGATTACCTACCCTGTTTTTACCCACTTTATCCTCGTCCTGCACTTTGACATATTGTACAAGTAAATTAAGGTCCTTAGGAAAGGCTACAGCCTACAATAATCTTGTGGCAACTACATTACCATCTGAACAGCTCCCATCCTGAGGTGTAACTAAAGACGCACAGGCCCCGATGAACAAGTTCAGCTTGGGCCCCCTGACTTGTTGATGAAGGCATGTTTGCCGATACGCGTCCTGGTTGTAGGACATCTCTGGAATAAAATCATATTGCAAAGTCACAGCTGCTGGGATTCATTATTGAATTGATTGTGGAGATCTCTCCTTCCATGCAGCGTGCACCGAGTAAGTGCTGACCAGCTTTACCATTTACCTGGGCCCCTTGCACAACTTCTCCTCACGCTCGCCAACTGCAGATCCATCCATACCTTTTTCATAGCAATTCTGCGTCTGTTAACCCCTGTAAGAGAGTGTCTGGAGTGGTAGTGGATGGAAGATACGTGCCACCGGGGGTAGAGGCCCCGGTGGAGTAGGAGCCGGGTCTTTTGAGTTTTGTCAGCAGTGAGTGCTGTCGCACAGCAGTCTGGGCCGGCTATTACTGGGAACAGGCAAAGAGCAGGGTGGGTGTCTGTTCCCCACGGACCACCACGGGTGGACGGGTTTTGGTTGTTGGTGTCATTTTACACTGATCATGGCAGGTTGGTTATCTCTGACCTTAGTTGGAAAGGAAAGAAGTTAATCCTTCACTATGCTCGGTGGGTGTGGTCTGCCTGCTACACCCAGGGCTGTGAATATAGGTTTGATGCTCACTGACTGTGGGGCTGAGGAAGTGTGGTCTCCTGTCTCACTGCAGTAAGCTGTACGGGAGGCTGATCGCACGGTCGGGCTGAGCTCTGTAGTCCGCTTGTCTAACAAAGACTGCCCAATTGCTGCAGGCTCAGCGAAGGACCAAAAGAAGGGATACTGTGGCCGGAGCCAATCCCTTGTCCAGGCCGACACGTGGCCTGTCTAACTTGCACAAACTTGGACAAACTCGCCCCACGACAAGGTGTAGTACTGATCACAGATGTGAGAGACTGTGTGAACAGGCACCAAGACGCCTGCAGCATTTGGGGCTCCGTTGTGGGAGGTGGGGTTTATGGACATTGCTGTTGTGTGAATTGCACAGTTTTGATGTGAAGCACTGGAGTGAATAAAAGAGCACGGTTTGGACACAAAGCCTGTCTCCTGAGCCCCTATACTGCCACCGCTACCATCTGCCTACCAGAGCAAACCCCCACAATTGGTGGAGGATGCGGCACGTAGGGTGTGTGGAGGGATGGAAAAAAGCAGCCATCGGGTCCTGGATCTCACAGGAAGCAGGCTGTAAGTGTATTACACTGGTAATACACTTGTAGCGAATGCATCACAATACAGAAATATTGCGATACATTGTAAACAGGATCAGACACCAAAAAGTTGAAGTCCCAGAGTGGGACAAAAAATAAAGTGTAAAAAATAAAGTAAAAAAATGTAGTTTTACCCAAAAATTTAAAGTTTCAAGTAAAAAAAAAAGCGTCCTTTTCCCAAAATAAAGCAAATAATGTTTTGTAAAAAATAGGGAAAAAAAACCAAAAGTAGACATATTAGGTATCACCGCATCCATATTGACCAGCTCTATAAAAATATCACATGACCTAACCCCTGAAATGAACACCATAAAAAAAATTATTAAAACTTTGCTACAAAAAACATTTTTTTATCATATTACATCAAAGTGCAACACAAAGCAATCAAAAAGGCGTATGCCCGCCAAAATAATACCAATCTAACAGTCACTTCATCTCGCAAAAAATGATACCCTACCTAAGACAATTGCCCAAACAAATGAAAAAAACTATGGTTCTGAGACTATGGAGACACTAAAACATAATTTTCTTTGTTTTGAAAATGCTGTTGTTGTGTAAAACTTAAGTAAATAAAAAAAAGTTTACATATTAGGTATCGCCATGTCTGTAACAATCTTCTCTATAAAAAAGCCACATGGTGAACACCGTTAAAAAAAATTAATAAAAAATAAATAAAAAAACTGTGTCAAAAAAGCCATTTACTGTCACCTTACATTACAAAAAGTGTAATAGTAAGCTATCAAAAAGTCAAATGCACCCCAAAATAGTGCCAATCTAACCGTCACCTCATCCCGCAAAAAATGATACTCTACCTAAGACAACCACCAAAACATAAAAAAAAACTATGGTTCTTAGACTATGGAGACACTAAAACATGATTTACAGTTGCAAGAAAAAGTATGTGAACCCTTTGGAATGATATGGATTTCTGTACAAATTGGTCATAAAATGTAATCTGATCTTCATCTAAGTCACAACAATGGACAATCACAGTCTGCTTAAACTAATAACCCAAAGAATTAAATGTTACCATGTTTTTATTGAACACACCATCTAAACATTCACAGTGCAGGTGGAAAAAGTATGTGAACCCCTAGACTAATTACATCTCCAAGAGTTGATTGCAATGAGGTGTCAGCCAACTGGAGTCTAACTCTAAGTCTAATGAGATGAGATTGGAGGTGTTGGTTACAGCTGCCCTGTCCTATAAAAAACACACACCAGTTCTGGGTTTGCTTTTCACAAGAAGCATTGCCTGATGTGAATGATGCCTCGCACAAAAGAGCTCTCAGAAGACCTACGATTAACAATTGTTGACTTGCATAAAGCTGGAAAGGGTTATAAACGTATCTCCAAAAGCCTTGCTGTTCATCAGTCCACGGTAAGACAAATTGTCTATAAATGGAGAAAGTTCAGCACTCCTGCTACTCTCCCTAGGAGTGGCCGTCCTGTAAAGATGACTGCAAGAGCACAGCGCAGACTGATCAATGAGGTGAAGAAGAATCCTAGAGTGTCAGCTAAAGACTTGCAAAAGTCTCTAGCATATGCTAACATCCCTGTTAGCGAATCTACGATACATAAAACACTAAACAAGAATAGATTTCATGGGAGGATACCACTGCTGTCCAAAAAGAACATTGCTGCACGTTTTCAGTTTGCACAAGAGCACCTGGATGTTCTATAGCAGTACTGGCAAAATATTCTGTGGACAGATGAAACTAAAGTTGAGTTGTTTGGAAGAAACGCACAACACTACGTGTGGAGAAAAAGAGGCACAGCACACCAACATCAAAACCTCATCCTAACTGTGAAGTTCTGAAGTATGGTGGTGGGGGCATCATGGTTTGGGGCTGCATCAGGGACTGGACAGATTGCTATCATCGAAGGAAAAATGAATTCCCAAGTTTATCAAGACATTTTGCAGGAGAACTTAAGGCCATCTGTCCACCAGCTGAAGCTCTACAGAAGATGGATGTTGCAACAAGACAACGACCCAAAGCATAGAAGTAAATCAACAACAGAATGGCTTAAACAGAAGAAAATACGCCTTCTGGAGTGGCCCAGTCAGAGTCCTGACCTCAACCCAATTGAGATGCTGTAGCATGACCTCAAGAAAGCGATTCACACCAGACATCCCAAAAATATTGCTGAACTGAAACAGTTCTGTAAAGAGGAATGGCCAATAATTACTCCTGACTGTTGTGCACATCTGATCTGCAACTACAGGAAACGTTTGGTTGAGGTTATTGCTGCCAAAGGAGGTTCAACCAGTCAGGGGCGTAGCTAGAAATGACTGGGGCCCATAGCAAAAAAAATTATGGGCCCCCCCTCCCGGATCTCCCACCCCCACATACCTATTGGACCTCCCACCCCTTCCAGAGCTCCCACCCAAACACCCCTCCAGGACCTCCCACCCCAACATCCCCCCCAAGTGTCGTCCACAGATCCCCCCCTTAAGTGTCGTCCACAGATTCCCCCCTTCAGTGTCGTCCACAGATCCCCCTTTAGTGTTATCCACAGATCCCCCCTTTAGTGTCGTCCACAGATCCCCCCTTTAGTGTCGTCCACAGATCCCCCCTTTAGTGTCGTCCACAGATCCCCCCTTTAGTGTCGTCCACAGATCCCCCCTTTAGTGTCGTCCACAGATCCCCCCTTTAGTGTCGTCCACAGATCCCCCCTTTAGTGTCGTCCACAGATCCCCCCTTCAGTGTCGTCCACAGATCCCCCCCTTCAGTGTCCTCCACAGATTCCCCCCTTCAGTGTCCTCCACAGATCCACCCCCTTCAGTGTCCTCCACAGATCCCTCCTCAGTGTCCTCCACAGATATCCCCCCCACCTCGAGCCGCTTCCTAGCTAATTTATTCACTGCACTTGCCTCTGTGAAATTGAAAAGAAGCGCCGTAATCTCGCACAGGTGCACTGGCAAAGGCCAGTGCATGCACACTTCGAGGCCTCTGCCAGTGCTCCTGTGCGAGATCTCTTGAATTTCACAGAGGCAAGTGCAGTGAATAAATTAGCTAGGAGGCGGCACTGGGCGGGGAGATTGCAGGCACAGGCAGCATCGCTTTGCTGCCTGTGCCGTTCGCAGCGCGCCCTGCGCTGATAAAGTTCGGTCACTGCGCGGGCCGCATGACACGGCTTTGCGGGCCGTAGGTTGGGCATCACTGTACTATACTGTATATGTGTGATGTAACTCTGTTGAGTTCTAATGTTGGCTGAAGGATCATTCAGCCAACAGTTATCTCTCCCTATCCTCCCATCAGTGGCGTACCTCCAATAGAGGCAGACCACGCAGCTGCTATGGGGCCCCTGGGGGAAGGGGGCCCGCAGTGGAGGATAGGCCCCGCCCACTAATTACACTTGTATGGCTACCTGAGAAAGTAAGAGGTGGAGAAGGACCTTTGGTGATGTCATCAACCATGTGACCAGTGCAGGAAGCCAATGAATAGCAGAGCAGCAGAAGTCTAAAGGACCTTTGGTGATGTCATCAACCATGTGACCAGTGCAGAAAGCCAATAAATAGCAGAGCAGCAGAAGTCTAAAGGACCTTTGGTGATGTCATCATCATGTGACCAGTGCAGAGGACTGGTGAAAGACCTGTGGCATATCACTGTGAGGGGGCGGAGCTTCTGTGTGGTGCCTGGAGGAGAGGTTAGTGGTGTTCTGGGATAACCCATAACATCCTAGAAAAGCTGGGAGTTGTAGTTTTGTCGTATTATATGTTTCTCAATGTAATTTAAACGTATGCCCTAGTACAGGCTGGTAATGCTGGGAGTTGTAGTTCTCTCCTCTTATACCCCCTCTTTGGAATGTATACTGATGCCCCATAATAAGTCTGGCCATACTGGGGGTTATAGTTATTTATTTTTAAAGCTCTTACCTGGTACAACTAGATGATGTCCTATAATCTGGACATGCTGAGAGTTGTAGTTCTCTTTTTTTAGGCTGGATTCGCATCACAGTTTAGTTTTCCGTTTTGCATGCAGGACTTTTTTCTGTCTAAAATAACGGATCTCCGACAGAAATGGCATAAACGGATGCCAAATGTGCAGAACTGATGCTTGAAATACAGGATCATTTTTTTTCTTTATTTTTCTGTTCATCTGACGGATCAGAAGAACTGAAAACTAAACGGTGATATGAACCCGGCCTAATACTCTGTGTAATGTCTGCTTGTATCTGATCATAACAGCCTGGACATGCTGGAAATTGTAGTTCTCTCCACTTTCACCTCTCCCTGTGTTGCTCCCTAATTTCCAATAATAATCTGGTGATGATGAGACTTGTAGTTCCCTTGTCACTATTATAATGTTCTGCAGCAGCTGAGGTGTGTATTACTTGTTCACTTCTGTGCTGGTGACGGTCGCTGTTCTGCTGTCATAGGAGCAAATCAGCGAAAATCACTGCAGTTCCGGATCTGGCACTTCATGGACGACAACACCTGACGGATCCCGCTGACTATGATGAGATTGTCAGGTTTCCATCTTCCAGGCTATAAAATTGTGTCCAGCATTTATGACCTGATCCACGAATGAGGCCCCAACACAGATGTGAACGAAGCTTTATATGTTCTGCAGCAGCTGAGGTATGCATTAGGAGGTTCTGACAGTTCATAAGGCAAGGGGGGATATGGTGGCACTGGTATACTATTATGCCAGCACCACCATAGCCCACCCCCCCATGAGCTGTGCCTGTGTGCTGCTTATAGTGGACAGTGCCCTCAGACAATGAATGGGGACAATCAAAAGTGTTTTTTTTTCCCGGTATTGAGACCCTATGACGGATCTCAATACCGGAAAATAGAAACGCAAGTGTGAAAGTAGCTCCTAATGTCTACACGGCTGCAACTGCTGGGGGTATGGCAGGGGAGAAGCCAGGGCAGGTGGTGGGATGGGCCAGTGGACGGAGTTAGTGGGGCCCCATTAAGATTCTTGCTATGGGGCCCAATGATTTCTATGTACGCCCCTGCCTCCCATACATATGCATTGTTAGCTTGGCCAAGAACAGACATGGAAATGAGCAGATATGCATCGCATTGTAACATTTCACTCTTTGTAGGAACCATCAGAGCAGGGTACAAGGATGAAGTATTCTGTCAGTGGAATATATACAGAGGGAAATCCGCTTGCTGATTTTATGTACATTAGTGCAGTATATGACATTCTCTCATTGTGCAAATCTGATTGTTAGGATGACTTCCATGTTACCAGCGTATGGGAATCCACAGTCCCACTAATGCAGATCTGCTTCATGAACAATATTATAGGTATCGTTGACTGTTAATTTGAGCATAAAATAAGACATGGATACCAGCCAGGCTCTCATAGTAGTAAGTATTCTGACTATAAAGGGAACTCTAAGGACACCATAGTGTAGTGACAATACATGCTGATCTCTGTGGTCTGTCCCTTATGGATTTGTATATTGGTTTTTAACTTACATGCACATGTTATACGCCCCAGTTCCGGCCCCCTCTCCACCGCCTACCTCATCTTCTGCGTTCTGCTCGTGCAGCAGTGCGCCTCGGGCCCGCCTACTCCAGTCCTGACCTGACTACTCCTTCCTTGGCTTCCCCCCCAGCCAGGCCCGAGTCGCGGACCGCCCAAGCCCCGCCCACTACAGCCGCGGACCGCCCAAGCCCCGCCCACCTGGCTGCCTGGCTGTGTAAAAAAAAAAATATGAATGCAGTCCCGGACGGGCCCCCAGTGGCGTAGGGCCCCATAGCCACTGCTATGGTTGCTATGGCAATCCCTACGCCACTGCAACCAGTTATTAAATCCAAGGGTTCACATACTTTTTCCACCTGCACTGTGAATGTTTACATGGTATGTTCAATAAAAACATGGTAACATTTAATTCTTTGTGTGTTATTAGTTTAAGCAGACTGTGATTGTCTATTGTTGTGACTTAGATGAAGATCAGATCGCATTTTATGACCAATTTGTGCAGAAATCCATATCATTCCAAAGGGTTCACATACTTTTTCTTGAAACTGTATTTTCTGCACAAATAAATAAATGGCCAGCTACTCAAACAAAACTACTTTCAATAAAAGATATAATGCTTTAAACTAACACATCCTATAAAATACTCAACACAATTTTAAAACACTCTGACCTTGTATGGCCAGTTTAAAAATCCAGTCCCTCTAAAATAGTACCGAGCTCGAGCACTATTACTAGTGTTCCTTATCTGTCTGGTGTTTAATGAACAGACATATATATAATAGTATGGAGATTTTATACGGCGTCCTCGTCTTGTATTAGCGCAGTTGTTGTCCTGCGTTTTTCCAATTTATGCAGTGTGAACACGCAACAAGTCATATAGTATGTGGTAAATCTGTTGGTCCATGTTGCACTGTATTTGCGTTGTCTATTTTATAAAACTTTCCGATATTTTAAATTTTATTTTGTTATCCCTTTTTTTTATTTCAATTATATAAGAACATATACAAAATCAGAAAAATCCAAAAATCCATATTAGACCAATGAATATAATAACATTTTACCCCAACTACCCACCCCCCACCCTTTAGAGAGAGAGAGGGACGAAAAAATAAATAAATAAATAAATAATAAAAAAAACATCAGGCCCTAGTTTAGCCATTTTTTCCATATTTCATCAATTTTTTCTGTTCTCTCACTATATCTCTCAGACACCCGTTCCACTTTAATCAAATTAGCAACTGCTTCTTGCCACTGTCACACTGTAGGGGGATCTCCATTTGCCCATTTCCTAAGTATAAGAAGTCTAGCCTGAATTAGTACTTTACCTAAAACCAATCGTATCTTTTTATTTAGCTTAAGATGTTCAGTTGCCCCTAATATACAAACTACTGGGTCTTCAAAAACTTGAACACCCAGAAATACTAATATAATCTCTGCAATTTCTTTCCAGTACCTAAAAAGTTTGGGGCATCTCCAAAAACAATGTATAAGATCCGCCTTCTCTCCCCTACATTTTGGGCACTTATCAGAAGTTCTCACACCCATTCTCTTTAACAACCAAGGATATTGATGTAGCCTATGCACTATAAAAAACTAAGATATCTTATGTGAGTCCCTCTCTGACACGTAGTATAACTTCTAAGAGCATCGTTCCATTTTTCTTCCGTAAAAGATAGAAGCTCTTTTTCCCCATTTTCCTCTGGCAAGTATTGTAATCCGTTTTTTTTCCCTTCCATTAAAATCCCATATCTTTTTGCCGTTGTTCATCTTTTTTCTCCTCCATTGATAAATGTATCTATTCTATCTGATTGTTCCTTTCTATATTTATCTAAATGCACCGATGTCTTCATAGCATTTTTGAGCTGAAAATATTTATAGATATCCTTTTGGGGGATCCCAAACTCCCTGACCAAGGTGTGAAAATCCTTCAGTTTATCTTCCTTAAATACTTGACCTAGACATTTCATCCCCTTTTTTCCCAGTCTATATAAAACCTAATCGTTTGCAATTCCTTGAAATTAATATTTTTCCAAATCGGTGTGTACTGCAAATAACCTTTAATCTCTAATTTTTTTTTTACTTCCACCCATATATACTCCATTGAGTTCAATATTCTATTGCCTGTGGTATTTTTCCCAGTGTACCTAACTCCAATACCTCTAAGTGATTCATTTCCCCTCTCCACCCCATTTTTATTAAATCCTGCCTTCCCACCAAACCATTCAAACTTCCCTTTATCTGACTATATTGTATTATTAAATAATAAAAGAAAAAATTGGGAACAGCTAATCCACCCTCTCTTACTGGGAGCTGAAGCACTTCTCTGTTTAACCTAGGAATGGCACCTTTCCAAATAAAATCCTCCATTAGACTATCTAATAACCTAAAAATTTTCTTCGGCAACCTCATTGGGACATTTTGTAGAACACACAGTATTTTTGGAATAAAAATCATTTTTATTAGATTTACCCGACCCTGAATTGACAACAGTAGTTCTTATATTAAAGGGCTTCTGTCACCCCACTAAACGCTTTTTTTTTTTTGTCTACTTATAATCCCTATCCTGCCATATTGCCATACATAATGTTATTAATAATTTTCGTTCAGTAGATTTAGCCAAAAACTAACTTTTATGATATGCTAATTACCTTTCTACCAGCAAGTAGGGCGTCTACTTGCTGGTAGCAGCCGCAGAAAACCGCCCCCTTCTTGTGTTGATTGAAAGGGCCAGCCGCGATCTCCTCCGGCCGGCCCTGTCAGCATTTCAAAAATAGCGCGCCTGTGTTGATTCGGCGCCGGCGCTCTGAGAGAAGGAGGCTCGCCTCCTCAGCACTCCCTCAGTGCGCTTGCGCCGATGACGTCTTCTCTTTCAGTGACATCTCTTTCGGTGAACCGGAAAAAGACTGTGATCGGTGGCGTGATTACACACCACCAATCACAGTCCGTGCATTTGGAGAGGCGGTGCTGGCCCTGGTGCTGAATGCCGCTGTCCAGGGTGCTGATTGGTGCAGGGGAGAGAGGCGTGAGATTCAAACTTCCTGCGCTCCTCTCTCCCCTCCTCTTCCTGTTTTGCACGAGTACCCTGCAGCACCGTTCAGCACCAGCTCCTGAGTCCCCCCTAATCGCCATCCATCACCCTCCTGCACCCATCACCATCCAGGTAGGTTAGGGTCAGTGAGGGAGAGGCACCGTTAGGCAGGGAAAGAAGGGAAAAGTAAGTTAGGAAAAAAAAAATAACTTTTATGTAAACTTTCTTTGTTCCATCTTTCAGCCATATAATGCCATGCGCAAAACCCGGGCATGGTACAAAAAATTTGCGGTCTACTTGGTACAGGTTGCCATGTACAACTCTTTTGTACTATTCCGAAGCGCTGGCAGCACAGGGACATTCCTCCAGTTCTATGAGGCAGTCCTCAAGACCCTGATCTTTTCGGACCGGGAAAGAGCAGGCCGGAGTACCTCGGGAACTGGAGGCGCCCGGATCGTCCCTGGCCAACACTTTCCAGGTGTGGTCCCCCATACTGGAAAGAAGGGACGAACCCAAAAAAGATGCAGAGTGTGTCACAAGAGGGGGATACGGAAGGACACCACCACTCAGTGCGACACGTGCCCCGATCATCCGGGCCTCTGCGTTATCGATTGCTTCAGGGAGTATCACACTTCCATGGAGTACAACATTTTTATAATCCCCAACAGTCCACTAGAGAACATAAAAAACTATGGCTCTCAGACTTTGGAGACACGGAAACAATTTTTTTTTCCCAAAAAAATATTAGTTTTAGTGCAGGCATCCTCAAACTGCGGCCCTCCAGATGTTGTAAAACTATAACTCCCAGCCTGCCCAGACAACCTACAGCCATCAGCAGGGCATGGTGGGAATTGTAGTTTTACAACATCTGGAGGGCCGCAGTTTTAGGATGCCTGCTTAGTGTCTCCAAAGTCTGAGAGCCATACATATTGGGCATCATCGCGTGCGTAAAAGTCGTCGCTATAAAAATAACATTTGACCAAACCCCTCGGATGAACAGCGTTAAAAATATAAAATAAAAACGGTGCCAAAACAAATGGTGCCAAAATTTCCATTTGAATCCTTTTTTCCGGTAATAAAGCAAGGGTTAACCGCCAAACAAAACTAAATATTTATCGCCCTGATTCTGTAGTTTGCAGAAACACCCCATATGTGGTCGTAAATGGCTATATAGCCGCACGGCAGGGCATAGAACGAAGGGAACTCCATATGGTTTCTGGAAGGCAGATTTTGATGGACAGTTTTTTTTTTTGACACCATGACCCATTAGAAGCCCCCCCCCCCTGATGTAGCCTAGACTAGAAACTCCAAAAAAGTTACCCCATCTAAGAAACTACACCCCTCAAGGTATTCAAAGGTTACTTTACAAACTATGTTAACCCTTTAGGTGTTCCACAAAACTAAATTGCGAATGTAGAAACAATTTTAGAATTAAAATTTTTTGTTACCTTGCCTCAAAAAAGTGTACTATAAAGCAACCAAAAATCATATTTACCCCTAAAATAGTCCCAAAACAACAACCACCTTATCCCGTAGTTTCCTAGATGGAGTCACTTTTATGGAGTTTCTACTCTAGGGGTGCATCAGGGGGCTTGAAAGGGTACATGGTGTAAATAAACCAGTCCAGCAAAATCTGCCTTCCAAAAACCATATGACGTTCCCCTTCTTCTATGTCCTGCCGTTTAGCCAAATAGTAGTTTATGACCACATATGGGGTGTTTCTGCAAACTACAGAATCAGGGCAACCCATTTTGAGTTTTGTTTGGCTGTTAACCCATTTTTTCCAGTAATAAAGTAAGGGTTAAAATGGAAAATTTTCCAAAAAATAGAAATTTCGAAATTGTTTCTCCATCTGCCATTAACTCTTGTGGAACACCTAAAGGGTTAACAAAATTTGTAAACCAAGTTTTAAATACCTTGAATGGGGTGTACTTTCTTAGATGGAGTCACTTTTTTGAAATGTCTATTCTAGGGGTGTAACAGGGGGCTTCAAATACAATATAGATATAAATATATATAAAACGGTCCACAACCGTCTGAATGTCTTCACCCCCCCCCCCTTTTTTTTTTTTTTTCCTTCCCTCTTCTCTCACTTTTTCCTTTTTCCTTCCTCAAGGGACCATCAATCCCCACAAACAAATGCTGCAGAGTGTCCAAACAGCCTCCAATTTCCACTCTCCACTCTCCAGCTTCCAACCCCTCTCTTTTTTCACCCCCTTGACTATAACGCGGCTTCTATATTTGTAAAATAAGTCCCACCTAACCGGCGGCAGAGCTCCTCTCCTCTAAACAGCTGCTCGCCTCCAATAACCTCCCTCAATAGCCTTGAATCCCGCTCACATGTCAGCCCACCGAGAGGGGGGGGGGGAGCGACTCCACAGGCTTGTACAAGCACTACCTTCTCCGCATACCGCACTCAGTCGCTCCAGCTCATATCAAGTTCCACGACCAAAGCGTCGCCAGGTCCTCTACTCCTCCGCACTTCTGCACTGAAAACTCACCACCCAGGTATCAGCCACGGCGTCCCCGGCAAAGACATCTCAACGGCGGCGGGCCGGCAAGCGAGCAAGGGGAGGGGGGCGGAGCCTAGCATCAGATGTCAGACGCTCGCATGCTCCGTCAAACCGCACAGCATCCCTACCTAAGAAAATTGCCCCAAAAATGAAAAAAATATATATGTCTGTCAGACTATGGAGACACTAAAACATCATTTTGTTAGTTTCGAAAATGCTGTTATTATGTAAAACTTAAGTAAATAAAAAAAGTTTACATATTAGGTATCGCCATGTCTGTAACAACCTTCTCTATAAAAAATACCACATGACCTAACCCCTCAGGTTAAAACTGTAAAAAAAAAAACTGTCAAAAAAGCCATTTACTGTCACCTTACATTACAAAAAGTGTAATGGCAAGCGATCACAAAGTGAAATGCACCCCAAAATAGTGCCAATCTAACAGTCACCTCATCCCGCAAAAAATTATACCCTACCTAAGACAATCCCCAAAACATAAAAAAAACTATGGTTCTTAGACCATGGAGACACTAAAACATTATTTACAGTTGCAAGAAAAAGTATGTGAACCCTTTGAATGATATGGATTTCTGCACAAATTGGTCATAAAATGTGATCGGATCTTCAGCTAAGTCACAACAATAGACAATCACAGTCTGCTTAAACTAATAACACACAAAGAATTAAACGTTACCATGTTTTTATCGAACACACCATGTAAACATTCACAGTGCAGGTGGAAAAAGTATGTGAACCCTTGGATTTAATAACTGGTTGAACCTCCTTTGGCAGCAATAACTTCAACCAAACGTTTCCTGTGGTTGCAGATCAGACGTGCACAACGGTCAGGAGTAATTCTTGGCCATTCCTCTTTACAAAACTGTTTCAGATCAGCAATATTCTTGGGATGTCTGGTGTGAATCGCTTTCTTGAGGTCATGCCACAGCATCTCAATCGGGTTGAGGTCAGGACTCTGACTGGGCCACTCCAGAAGGCGTATTTTCTTCTGTTTAAGCCATTAAAGATATAATGCTTTAAACTAAAACATCCTATAAAATACTCAACACAATTTTAAAACACTCTGAGCTTGTATGGCCAGTTTAAAAATCCAGTCCCTCTAAAATAGTGCCGAGCTCGAGCACTATTACAGCAAAATAAAATATACCAGTGTTCCTTATCTGTCTGGTGTTTAATGAACATGACATATATATAATAGTATGCAGATTTTATACAGCGTCCTCGTCTTGTATTATTGCAGTTGTTGTCCTGCGTTTTTCTAATTTATGCAGTGTGAACACGCAACAAGTCAAATAGTATGTGGTATATCTGTTGGTCCACGTTGCAATGTATTTGCACTGTCTATTTTATAAAACTTCCCGCTATTTCTACTGGCAGCAAGTTATTTGATGTATAATAAATCTGGTGTGTAGGTGTGAGAATTTTCCTTCAGCGACTAATACATACTTGTAGGTGTTCGCTGGCCCTTATCTCCACCTGTTTGGCTTCGATCCCCCGTGTCGGTGTCAGCACCTGATTATGAGATACGTGGGTTTGGAATTCTGGAAGGTGAATAAGAACAGTGGCTTGTGCTTGATTAATTCCGGTATAAAAATTCTATGCTCAAGATATTCTTTAGTTAGACCTCATGCACACGACAGTATTTTTTCACGGTCCGCAAAACGGGGTTCTGTTGGTCCGTGATCCGTGACCGTTTTTTCGTCCGTGGGTCTTCCTTTATTTTTGGAGGATCCACGGACATGAAAAAAATGTCGTTTTGGTGTCTGCCTGGCCGTGCGGAGCCAAACGGATCCGTCCTGAATTACAATGCAAGTCAATGGGAACGGATCCGTTTGACGTTAACACAATATGGTGCAATTGCAAACGGATCCGTCCCCTATTGACTTTCAATGTAAAGTCAGGAGTTCCTTTTATACCATCGGATCAGAGTTTTCTCCAATCCGATGGTATATTTTAACTTGAAGCGTGCCCATCACCATGGGAACGCCTCTATGTTAGAATATACCATCGGATTTGAGTTAGATCGTGAAATGGTGATGGGGACGCTTCAGGTTAGAATATACTAAAAGAACTGTGTACATGACTGCCCCCTGCTGCCTGGCAGACCCCCCCTACCCCCCCCCCCCCCGGTGTATTTAACACATTGGTGGCCAGTGCGGCCACCCCCCCCTCCCTCCCCTGTAGTTAACTCATTGGTGGCCAGTGCGGCCGGCCCCCCCTCCCTCCCCTGTAGTTAACTCATTGGTGGCCAGTGCGGCCGGCCCCCCTCCCTCCCCTATAGTTAACTCATAATTTGCCAGTGCAGCTGGCCCCCCTCCCTCCCTTGTAGTTAACTCATTGGTGGCCAGTGCGGCCGGCCCCCCCCTCCCTCCCCTGTAGTTAACGCATTGGTGGCCAGTGGCCCCCCCCCTCCCTCCCCCTCCTAATTAAAATCTCCCCCTCCCTATCATTGGTGACAGCTGAGAGTACCGATCGGAGTCCCAGTTTAATCGCTGGGGCTCCGATCGGTAACCATGGCAACCAGGACGCTACTGCAGTCCTGGTTGCCATGGTTACTTAGCAATTTGTAGAAGCATTATACTTACCTGCGAGCTGCGATGTCTGTGTCCGGCCGGGAGCTCCTGGTAAGTGACAGATCATTAAGCAATGCGCCGCACATACCTGTCACTTACCAGTAGGAGGAGCTCCCGGCCGGACACAGACATCGCAACCTGGTTGCCATGGTTACCGATCGGGCCCACTGGCCCCCAATGAGTTAATTACAGGGGAGGGAGGGCCGGCCGCACTGGCCACCAATGAGTTAACTACAGGGGAGGGAGGGAGGGGGGGCCGGCCGCACTGGCCACCAATGAGTTAACTACAGGGGAGGGAGGGGGGGGCGGCCGCACTGGCCACCAATGAGTTAACTACAGGGGAGTGAGGGGGGGGCCGGCCACACTGGCCACCAATGTGTTAAATACAGGGGGGGGAGGGGGGTCTGCCCCCTGCTGCCTGGTAGCACCTGCCAGGCAGCAGGGGGCAGTCATGTACACAGTTCTTTTAGTATATTCTAACCTGAAGCGTCCCCATCACCATGGGAACGCCTCTGTGTTAGAATATACTGTCAGATCTGAGTTTTCACGAAGTGAAAACTCAGCTCTGAAAAAGCTTTTATGAAGACGGATCTGCGGATCCGTCTGTGTAAAAGTAGCCTACGGCCACGGACCACGGACGCGGATGCCAATCTTGTGTGCATCCGTGTTTTTTCACGGACCCATTGACTTGAATGGGTCCGTGAACCGTTGTCCGTCAAAAAAATAGGACAGGCCATATTTTTTGGACAGACAGGAAACACGGATCACGGATGCGGCTGCAAAACGGTGCATTTTCCGATTTTTCCACGGACCCATTGAAAGTCAATGGGTCCACGAAAAAAAATGGAAAACGGCACAACGGCCACGGATGCACACAATGGTCGTGTGCATGAGGCCTTAGTCTGCAATGACGCTTTTTGGAAACACTGTTTAAATTTCTTCCAGACGCATTTCGAAACCCAAAAATGTTGGCATCAGGTACAAAATGAGGGACAGGATCACACTAAATACTCTAGTTATCCATTTAAAAATCAGGACAGGATTCCTTCAGTTAAAAATTGGGACTGGATTAGATCAAAATTGTGTGAATCTGTACATACTGTACTGTGCGTTTTTTAGAAAAGCAGAAAATACTATAAAATAGAAGCATTTTTGTACCATACATAACATTAATATCAACTATCAAGTAGCAATATATATATAATAAAGAATACTAATAACAATACAGTGATTGACATATTATACAATCTATAATTGTTCCTCTGTTAATGTCAACAATTAGCTGCTGGGTCACAACATAAGACATGTATGCAAAAATCAAGGCGTCTACCCAAGTTGTTGAAATCCGTATTATGTAAGACTAATCACATTCTGCGTTTTTTACTTGTTGCGTGTTCACACTGCATAAATTGGAAAAAACGCAGGACAACAACTGCGCTAATACAAGATGAGGGTGCCATATAAAATCTGCATACAATTATATATATGTCTGTTCATTAAATACCAGACAAATAAGGAACACTGGTATATTTTATTTTGCTGTAACAGTGCTCGAGCTCAGCACTATTTTAGAGAAACTGGATTTTTAAACTGGCCATACAAGCTCAGAGTGTTTTAAAATTGTGTCATGTAATTTAAAGGATGTGTTATATTAAA